>NC_034591.1:162633432-162656535 GCF_900095145.1 Mus pahari
TAAGTGAGGTAACCCAATCACAAAAGAACACACAGGATATGCACTTACTGATAAGTGGATATTAGCCCAGAAGCTCAGAATACCCAAGATACAATTTGCAAAACACATGAAACTCAAGAAGATGGAAGACTGAAGTGTGGACACTTTGTTCCTTCTTAGAAGGGGGAACAAAATACCCTTGGAAGGAGTTCCAGAGACAAAGTTCAGAGCAGAGACTGAAGGCATGACCATCCAGAAACTGCCCCACCTGGAGATCCGTCCCACAAACTATCACCAAACACAGACACTATGACACTTGCCAACAAGAGCTTGCTGACAGGAGACTGATATAGCTGTCTCCTGAGAGGCTCTGCCACTGCCTGACTAATATAGAAGTGGATGCTCACAGTCATCCATTAGAGGGAGCACAGATCCCCAATGAAGGAGCTAGAAAAAGAACCCAAGGAGCTGAAGGGGTTTGCAGCCCCCTAGGAAGAACAACAATATGAACTAACCAGTAACCCCAGAGCTCCCTGGGACTAAATCACCAACCGAAGAGTACACATGGTGGGACTCATGGCTCTAGCTGCATATGTAGCTGAGAATGGCTTAGTCGGTCATCAATGGGAGGACGGGCCCTTGGTCCTGTGAAGGTTCTATATCCCAGTATAGGGGAATGCCTGGGCCAGGAAGTGTGAGTGGGTGGGTTGGGAACAGAGGGGGAAGAGGATAGGGGGGTTTTAGAGGGCGAACTAGGAAAGGGGATAACATTTGAAATGTAAATAAAGAAAATATCTAAAAAAAAAAAAAAATCTGTGATGATACTGGCAGATGCACTTGAAAGTAACATTTAAAGAAACACTTCTGAAATTAAATGGAAACAATCACCTGCTCAGCCAGTAGGGAAGCCAAGCTTGAATAGGCATCAGCAAAATCTGGACCATACTTAATGGATTCCTTCAGCAGCACGATGGCTTCTTCTGTTTTCTCCTGGGACCTGCGGATGACAGAGGGAGGCCACCTTTCATGAGTGCTTTCTGCAATCCTCTGCTTAGACTTCGACATTTCATATCTTTTAGCAAAGATTAGGTGGTTCAGCCTAGATTATACTGTGTTAGATGTAGATGTTTACTGTGTTTACATGTAGATGTTATGCCAGTTGTTCTGAGGCCTAATAGCCTCTCCTCATGTCTGGATTCTCACTGGAAAGCAGTGAGGAGATACTGGAGATTTGTCACTGACTCTGGCTGCTGTGGTTTGAGTGTGGTGAGCCCCTGCAGGCTCATGTCCCTGAGCAACATTGTTCCCCAGCTAGTGGCATGTGCAGGTGCTGTTATGGGAAATTGTAGACTGTTAGGTATTGGGGCCTAACTGGATGATGGGAAGGGGTGTAGGTGTAGATTATTGGGGAGAGGCCTCAAAGTTTTACAGACTGGATCTACTTCCTGTGCAGTTTTTGCTTCACTGTGGACACAAAGCCACCTTTTATAACTGGGAACCCAAAAAAATATTTTCTCTCTTAAATTTCTTGTCAAGTATTTGGTCTTAGTGGCAACAAAAGTAGCCAACACACCTGCTACACACTGTTGGGAAGTTTCACTGAAGAGTCTGTAAGCCTGTTAACAAGAAACATTGAACCTTAGGCCAGCACTCTGGGGGACATCACCTGGGCAGCATGGAAGTGGGTATA
Source organism: Mus pahari (assembly GCF_900095145.1). Classification (NCBI taxonomy): domain Eukaryota; kingdom Metazoa; phylum Chordata; class Mammalia; order Rodentia; family Muridae; genus Mus; species Mus pahari. The sequence goes on from NC_034591.1 coordinate 162,635,102, forward strand.
GTGATGTGAAGATGGCCTGTGCTCATTTCTAATAGCACCACAGGTCAAAATCCATTTTACAAAAAACAATTTTATGCTTATAAATGTGTATTTCTGTATGTACAGTCCATGTGCAGGTGCAGACGAGGGCACGGGATGCCCTGGATCTGGAGTTATGGGTGTTGTGATCCAATCGACATAGGGGCTGGGGAACTCAGGTCCTCTGAAAGAACGACTAATGATACTCTTAAATCTACTGAGCTTCACAATCTGATTTATTAGTGATGGCTGCTGGTCTAGGACAAACCCAGCTAAAATGTCCAGCTATGGTTTATATTCACAAAAGAAAGCATTAAACACATTTGTGAAACTAGAAAACATTGTGACCAGTGGCTGGAAGGGAAAGTGAATATGTTGTTATGTTCTCACTACAAACTGGCTCTGCCTCTGTCACTCAGTCTGCTCCAGAACTTGAAGCCTGCGAGTCCTCTCCTCAGGTGAAAAGGCCTCTCCTGTTGGAGCCACAAGGAAACGGTGGATCTCACTGCCTCATTTTTAGGCAGTAATCCCTCTGCTTACTGAAATAACTTCCACAAATACTGATCTTCAATGCCAGCTATTGTAAATGTGGAAAATAAAGTGTAGTATGAAGAACAGAAACCCTGGAACCACAGACAGCCCATGGCCTCAAGGATCTAGGCCTAACCCTTGAGGAGACCTTTTCCCATTAGGGACTAAATCAGTGTTTTACTATTCCACTCAGTAAAGACTATATACTGAGTGTTCTCATAAATTCTCATGGCATTATGAGTTCAGTCCTTACTGCAGTCCCATGTGACAGATATTGTGAAGAGAAACGTTCATATGCAGCAGAGTCAAATGGCTCGAGCATACACTACATCCTCTTGCAAATGTTCCTCTGGTGTAACATATCTGCTTTATTTTATTTAGGACAGGTCCAACCAACTCTGTATACTAGGTCAGCCTTGAAATCCCTTGAGGAAAAACTCCCACATAAGAACGGTTTAAAATATGACACTAGAATCCTAACACTCTGAGTGTGTGCTCTATGTGGTCTTTGTGTTGGATTCTATTCATTGTTAGTTTTTCTTTATCCTTTTTTAAAATCCCATAGACCAGTCCAATGGCCTGCACATAGTAAAACTCCAGTAAGTGCTAAATCATCATCATCATCATCATCATTATTATTATCTTTTTGTTTTTGTTTTGTTTTATTTTCTGAGATAGGGTTTCTCTGTGTAACAGAGCCCTGGCTATCCTAGACTTGATCTGTAGACCAGGCTGGCCTCAGACTCATAGAGATCCAACTGCCTTTTCCTCCTGAGTGCCAGGATTAAAGGCCTGCAACACCAAACCTGGCCAATGCTATATTGTTTTTAAAGCATGTTTTTAGTATTTTACTTCTAGACCATTGTGCATGTACTTACATGTCCTACTTCAGCCTCCTAAGCACTGGGATTTACTCATGGCTACTTATTTTAACTCTCAGAAGTCTACCCTCATTTGTAAGAGCTTGCTGTTCAGTGTGTGATTTATGTACCTCTGTGAATGTCACCTGGCAGTTTGATGCACAATAGAACCTTGGGCGCCATTCACACTTCCCAGGTACTCTGTGTGGGTACTGAGACCTCAACATACCTACATCACGTATCCTCAGGGACAAGGTCATTCATTCCTAAGAGCAGCCCTCTCTCCTACTCCCTGCAGGCCCAGGGTCTGTAAGATACAGTTTGAATGCTTCAATGCCAGAAGCAGCTTGTTACCAGTTACCTTCACCTAGCAGGGAGACTCCTATCATAGATCTGAGAGTTAACAGTCATGGTTTCAAAAGTCCTTAGAGTTAGGGATTCAGTTTGGTAGACGTGGTGGTTTGAATTAAAATGGTTCTCATAAGCTCATAGGGAGTGGCATTATTTGATGTGTGGCCTTGTTGGAGTAGGAAGTGTGTCACTGAAGGGTGGGCTTCGAGGTTTCAAATGTTTAAGCCAGACCCAGTGCCTCTCTCTTCCTGCTGTTTGTTGATGCAGACATAGAGCTCTCTGTTCCTTCTCCAGCACCATGTCTGCCTGTACAGTGCCATGCTTCCCATCATGATGGTAACAGGCTCAAACTCTGGAACTGTAGGTCAGCATTTTTTAACCTTAGTAATTTGACCACTGATTTTATGGTTAGAACCTCAAAGAGTCCTCACTAAGTTTAATTTAGAAAATGCTACTTAGATCCAAGGGAAGATATAGGCTTACAAAATTACGGTGGAAAATTAGTCCCTACAGGACATTATTTAGCTGAAATTCTTCAAAATCAGCAGAGGGGGGAAAAACCCACAATAATTCTATAATAATGGGTTAGTGCCTTTCATTTGTAATAACTCATGTCAGTTAGAATGGAAACTTAGACCTTTCATAAGTGAACACAAAGAGATTAACTACCACTTAACACAGCCTGTGAATGTATTTCTTGAGGACTCCATTAAAGTCCATCTGAGTAATGCAGTGGGAATAGAGCCATCAAAGCTTCTCCCAGGGAATTCTGGGAAAGGGGGATCCTGGTAGGTTTTTTTTTATCCTCAAGAGGCTTAATGAGACACTAAACAATAGGATCCTAACATTTAGAGTGACCTTTATTAAATGTCAACCTCCACTGTGAGTGGACTTTGGATCTCTGTGGTGGCCCTCAAAGGCTTACAGGTTGGAATGCTTGATCAACAGGGAATGACACTATTAGGAGGTGTAACCTTGTTGGAGGAAGTATGTCATTGGGGGTAAGCTTTGAGGTTTCAGATGCTCAAGCCAGGCCTAGTGTCTCTTCCTGCTGCCTGCTGATGTAAATGTAGAATTTTCAGTTACCTCTCCAGTACCTTGTCTGTCTACATACCACCATGATCCCATCATCATGATGATGATGGACTAAATCTCTGAAATTGTAAGCCAGTCCCAATTAAATGCTCTCTTTTATAAGAGCTGTTGCTAAGCTGGGTGGTGGTGGTGCATTTCTTAAGCACCCTGGACCACGAGTCACATGCACATAACTCGGCATCATATAAGCTTCAATCATAAATACAAAGCTTTTACAATTTGCAGCAAGATTCAACTCTCTTAAATTACCCCTGTCCCAGGAACTTCCAAAGTTCCTCAGAATGAGTTCCTGAGACCAGTAATTTCCCCAGAATGGATTTAATAAGAAAAATATCAAGTAGAAACTAGATCTAGCTCAGAATGTGACAGTCTTGCAGCCCCACATCTGTGTTTTCACAGGGAACTTCACTGCAGCTCTGCTTCCCTCTTGTCAAGTAAGAGCATGCCCAGGGGCTCACTTCCCTGGCTCCATCTCAACAAAAGGTATTTAGCAAAGGCATTAAGGATTTGCCATGCTTCCTTTCAGTAATTAGAGGCATGTTAAGTTTGTTAATTTACAAAACTTTCTGGATTCCTGTCTGCTGCTCCACATTCATCTCAACAGAAGCAGCCGCTTGGTTTAAGAAAGAGTTGACACAGGATGAGTTTAGAAAATGTCAGTAGCAGATACAAAGCTGGTAACTTGTAAGCAGCACTAGAGTTCCTCAAGAGTAGGAGGCCATTAACAGAGACCCATAACTGGTCAGTTTACAGTGAATAAGATACTTCAGAGTACTCAACCATAAATGTATGTCTGTGTCACACTTTTGCCCTCAACACTCAGGGCTCTGGGTTGAAGAAGTAAAAAGACTGTAATAGCCAGAGGTGGTAGATGATATACGGAGAGAATGTTTCCCAAATACAATAGGATAGGTGGTGCATCAATGAACTCATGATGATTATGCTAGTATTCACAAGACCATGCAAGGTCAAGTCAGACAAAATCCCAGCACAGAGGTGGGGTAGTGGGCACAAAGTATCTTGAGAAAAAAAAAAAAAAAAGAAAGAAAGAAAAGAAAAGAAAAAAGAAAAGAAAAAGGAAAAAGGGAAAGGAAAAGGGGAAAGGAATCCCACCCAGCCTGCTGGTGGAGTAAAGGGTGGGCAGCAGGCAGTGAGCAGCAGGCGCTCCTCTGTATGGAGCAGAGGGTGGGCAGCAGGAGCTTCTGTGATTCTCTGCATCACTGAGCTTCTGTTACTGTATTGTTGTGCTTGACTGTTACTGGATCAAAAATGAGGTTTCTCACAAATGAAGAAGACTTTGATTTCTACATTTATGGCAGGAGATAGCACCAGCTCTTCTGAAGAACTGGTATAAAAATTCAAGCTAGAGTTATTGCAGAAGATGGTCTTTGTAAGCATGGGCTTTCTAGGGCTCTGCCTCTCTACACTGGATGGAAGGACTGCCGAGGGATCCTGGCTAGTGCAGTGGACAAAGCCTACTACTTACCCTAGCAGGTAAGTGTGATACTACACTTGTACTCCCAGCACTCAGCAGATGGAGACAGGTGGATCTGGGGCTGTGGGACTCACTGGCCGGCCAGCCTAGCCTACACAAGTACCAGGGCAAAGAGAGGTTCCATCTCAAAAACACAGTAGGTGACACATGAGACTTACCTCTGTCCTTCACACTCATGCACGTGTGTCCCCACATACGTACACACACCAGATACAGACCACACACAGAGAGATGCTCATTGTAGCTAAAATTCAAGGGCAAGATCACAGTCACACCTCTCCCCACTGACCCACCCTGCCAGACAGAAGGTGAGGCGTTGATGGTGGAAAGTCGGAGAGTGTGCATCCACAAGGCATTAGACATGGTGAAGGCTGAGATCAGTCACATAAGGGCTGACACAGAGCACAGCTCCAGAAGGTTTGGTCCCAGGTCTCTCTCCATGGGTGTGGGGTAGATCATTACCTTGGGAGATCACAGCATTGCACCTGGGTAACAGACTACCTGACTCCTGAGGCTCGGGACATACAGAGCCAGTTCTGAGCTACAGATGTGTGAAGGTAGTGCCAAACCAATTATCACATCAAGATCAAAACTAGTCCCAAGTAGCATGACTTCAAAGCACACACACACATGCAAAGCCCTGTAGGGACTTCAATAGGGCAGGAGCATGGTTCTACCACTGGGATCTGGAGGAGAAGGTGGCAAGGAATTGTTGTCCACAGCTGGGGGCTAAGTGGATGGACCATTGTGCTGGGTTTCTGCTAGGCACTGGACTAGGTACTGTTTCTGTCCATTTCAGCTTCAGTTGCTGAGTGACTTGGGTCAGATGTCCCCAACCCTGACTGTACAGTGTCTCAGCAGAGGTGGATGCTGCAGCAGCTAGTTCTGTGGCTGAAGAGAAAGGGACCTTTAAGTTCTTTATCCATACTTCTTTTAGGAGACTAGAAGCCCATGCTGTAGGTAAGCCACAGACTCTTACATAGGACCAGCTGGTCTGCTTTCTACTTAAGTGAAAAGATCTGAGCCTCCTAGCAACTATCATCTTAAAAGCTATTCAACTAATGGCACAGGTAGTGTATAGCTGCCTCTTTCATTCCTTATTAATGTGAGACCAAGATACCAAGTTTCAGACTGGACATGAGATACTACTATGTTTCTATGTTAGATAGTAACAGCTAATAACTACTTCACTTTCATTGGGTGCTGGTTCCTATATTAAGTGTTTATATGCATTGTATTTAGTACTTAAAAAAAGGGCAATTTCTGCTCTTTAAGCTCTCACCTTTCTTACTCTCTAGCCCTCCTTCTCTCTCTCCATTTCCCCCCCTCTCCACGTGGCCATGGCCAGCCTCTCTCCCTTTTTCTACCTTTTCTCTTTCTCTCTGCCTTTCTACAATAAAGCTCTAAAACCATTAAAAAGGGGGGGGGGACGCAATTTCTAGAATTATTTCTACTTAAGCAGTTACAGCCACAATAAGATAAAACTGTTGCACTGCAGAAACATGTTAACCAGAGATCAGCACATCTACCTGTCCTAAGAAAGGGCATGGCCGGGCTGGAGAGATGGCTCAGAGGTTAAGAGCACCAACTGTTCTTCCAAAGGTCCTGAGTTCAAATCCCAGCAACCACATGGTGGTTCACAACCATCCGTAATGAGATCTGACACCCTCTTCTGGTGCATCTGAAGACAGCTACAGTGTACTTAGATATAATAATAAATAAATCTTGAAAAAAAAAGAAAAGAAGGGCATGGCCTGATGTCACAGAAAGCACTGAATGTCAAGGCTCTCTCCGTGGTTCACTGGCATGCAATCCTACTCTAGTCAATTCTGTCTGGACTAGAGAGTTATGGGGGTGATATCCCTACTGCTTCTGGTAGACAATAAGAAAAGGGTAATCTTTCTTGTCAGCTGGAGGAAGGTAACATGAAGGGTGAGGGCAGAAAGCCCATGTGGTACCCAGCAGACAGGATGGGAAGACTGGATTTCGTGGAAAGCAGAAGAGGAGGGAAGTTGGCAGAACTGACAATGAGATCCTTAGAAGAGGAGGAGTCCTTAAGGCAAGACTTCCCTCCCCAAGTGTTTCCTGAAGGCCATAGATAGGTATAAGAACACAGCACATACACATGGCCCTCTTTCTGCCCTTTTTGCTTCTCTTTCTAGTGTACAAAGAACATTTTTTTTTTTAAACTTAGAAGCTTTTGATTACCTCCTCCCCCCAACAACCTGTATACCAAATTGAGCTTCTATGCCAAAGCAAGACCCTGCTGGACTGACTCAGGATAAAGGCTGCAGTGCTGGTACCCTAAGATATGTCTGTGTCTGCAAAAGAAGTTCCCAGAGACTGCTATGCTACCACCAGACTTTAGCTGGACCACTCCTTCCTTAAGCCATGCACTCTGGGGCTGTACTATGGAGCTTAGAGTGGCTTAACTGCAAAGGCACAGAGAGAATGAAGGCTGGAGGCCCTTGAGAACTCTTGGACTTGACAAGGCAGTCTGGCCTGTTACATCATCTTCTGCTAGAAATATCTGCGGGGACAGTGGATGGTAATCTTTTCAAAGAGTCTAAACAAACACAGGCTCCTTTAAGACTGCTTCCTGTGAAACTCTGCTCTGGCCTGCACTGTGATTATCACAGCTAGAGAACTCTAGTAAGGACTTAAGACTCAGGAATCATGGTGTGAGCATAGTTGTGGGGGCAATGCTCACAGAAGCCCTGTAAGTCTGCTGTGTGTCTTTTGTTTGTTAGCCATGGGGTCACAGCCATGTTCTCATTTCCCAGATAAAGCTGTTGGATAGCCACTGACTGAGAGGAGGACAGTGCACATGGAATATCTTCAATGAACTGTTTCAACTTTAAGCCTTGCTAAGGGCCTCAGTCAACGTAGTCTGACAGTTGTTGCTCACACACTGACCACTGGACAGCATCAGCTGGGTTTGGGTTTACAGAGGACAGAAGAGCAGCGTAGTGAGGGACAAAAATCCTCAACACTTGGACTTGGTGCACTCCTGAGTCCACAGAGAGGATGGGGAGGAGTCAGTGTTAGATAAAGGGACAAAATAATGGCATGTGAAATTTAATAGAGGAAGTCTAACAAGGTATACTGTGAACAGGGTATACTGTGCTCCTCACAGGAGATCTGATGACAGAAAAGTCTTGAAATAAAGCCACTACAGAGAAGAGACACAGGTGACAGTTCATAATCACAGCCCTTCAGAGGTCAGCAGGAATGAAGAGAATGGGAGAAAGGTGAGCAGAGGTAAGAGATCAAATGTCTGAGGTCAGAGTCCAGGAACTATAGAAGACAAAGTCTGCACACTTAAAAAATTAGTGGCACAGGCATGTTGGAAAGTACCCAAGCACAGTGGAGATGGACAGCCTTGGAGAGAAGGATGAATAGAACCTGGTTGCTGACATAAATACTGAAGTTTGTAGGGCTGGGGAAGCTATGGTCTCATGGGGAGCAGGCCTAGAGCAAGAGTGGGGTCACAGCTTGTGCAAAACTCAGAAATCTCATCCTGAGACAGGCAAAATTAGGACTCCTCCCTCCATGTCCTGGGGCACATAGATCAGTGCCCCCTACCTTTGCCCCACCACAGGAAGTCATTTAGATGGTAACCAGGTTAAACTTTCTTTTCCCATACAAGGTCATATTCAGCAGCACCTGGAATTCCTCCTTATGCAAATGAGGCATTCCAAGTACTCAGGCCTGGGCCAATGATGTGCCTACTCACCCTCCAAAGGTTTAAATAGCCTTTGTTCCCCTAATAAAATGAGCTGCTCAATGAAGCTGCCTCCCCAGAAATCTATCTCTCATCCAGCTCACTTGCCTTCTCCATCACCCCTGGCCGGTCTGCCTTGCTTTCTCTCTCAGGTCACTGGTCTGATTGAGGGCATCATGCAATTAAGAGAGGGGGAGCAGAGTGGGAATGACAAAGTTCACTACTGATGACTGTGGAGGAGTGAAAAGTGCTGTCTGGTGCTCCAGTTGGTGCTGGTGTTAGAAGAGTGTAGAGAATGAAGATGCAAATGGCATCATGAGATGCTGAGCTGGGCTTTGGAAACTGGAGAAGATCTACAGAGATGTAGGCATGAAGTAGACCGAGATGAGGGAGGGGGAGGGCTAGAAGCAGGTACAGCTAGAAGCCACTACAAATAGGTCACAGTGAGGGTGAGTGGAGGATGTCAGGCCAATGGCAGAACACAGCTGAAGTGCTCACTTGGTGCCTGGTGGCGAGGGCCAGGGAAAGTGCAGTTAGCCACTAAACTGGCATTTTGTGCTGAAGTTAAAAAGTGAAGGTTCATGACTGTGATCCTAGTACTTAGGAGGCAGATGCAGGTAGATCTCCAAGTTCAAGGCCAGCCTAGTCCAGGACAGCCTCTGTTACATAAGAGTCCCTATCTGGAAAAACCAAAAACAGGAAAATAGAGCTGAGAAGTAGTGGTCTGCCATCTTGTGTACATAGGCATCCTTTCTTTGTATGTGGCTGGTGATGGTGCTGGGAGGAAGAGTGCCCCAAACATTTAAACTTGTAACGGTTACACTTCTGTGCCCTCACTAAGGCAAGCACACAGAGCTGTTCAGCTCTCCACAAGCTAGCCGGGCACTCTTGTACACGCTGCATGCTGCTTTCCCCATCAGATCCATGGCAACACAGTAGACTCCTCCATCCTCCAACATGAAAGGAGGGTTGCTGTAGCAATGGGCAGGGGTAGAACATGAGTCCTTACATTTCTTCCTTTTGCATTTTAGTAACGAATGCCAGAATCTATTTTAATTATGCATTCACATAAATGTTTCCTTATCCCCTGATTATAAACACTCCCTTGTGTCCTCTTGACACACTGGGGACTTCTGCAATCTTTGCTTATTATTATTATTTGTTTTTATTACCAAAAAACGCACAAGTTTTTCTCACTTCTTTCATCTTTTCATTTTTTTTTGATATTTTAACTCTCAAGAAAACCCATTATTAATCAATATGAATTGAGAGCTGCTGCTCCTCAGTCTTCCACCATAATGTGCTACACAGACTCGCAGCAGGGAAGCTACAATTATCTCAAGAAATAGCTTGAAAGAGACTATACACAGGTAGGTAACCCTTAGAGTTCACTGTTACAGGGGTGCTGAGGAGCTTCATATAAGTCCAAGAATCATAGCAACTTGCAGTGAGCTGTCTGGCATTTTTTGACAGAGAAACTTAGACCTGGACAAAGACCCATGTTTCCTTCAAAGTCAAGGTAATTAGTAAATGTCAGTGCTAGCCAAGAAAAAAGTCATTTCTATATATCGTTATTGCACACTTGAAGTACAGCTGCCCTGAGATGGGCTGTGAATGTCAAGCATATATTAGATTTCACAGACTTAGTTTGTTAGAAAACATGATATCTTATTTGTATCTTCAATGTTTTATGCTAAAAATGTAAAGCACTGTAAAATATTAATCACACACTAAAATAATAATTTAGGCATAGTAAGGTTTAATTAAAGGTATGTTTAAAGTTCATTTTTATATGCCTTAAAGTATGACTTCCTGACATTGCATACACAGTTCTGAAGCTGATTCTAGCAGGCAGCTGATGACCACTTGACAGCTGACTGGCACTTTCCACCTGGGCCACTACAATGGTCAAGTCTGCTGAGTTAAAAGGACTGAGGTTCCTTTAGGCCAAATTTTAGTGCCCTCATTTATCAAATAGGAAAGGGGAGTGGCTGCTTCTTAGTAATGTTCAGATCTATGCTGGCCGTATGTAAAGAGAATGAATTATATGCTACACTACAGAAAGAGGCATGGCTTTATAAAGCAAACTGCAATATCTCAAAAGCTGGCTCAACAGAGAACCAGGCAAGGATGCTAATAACAGTAGACCTTTGCTTTGTTCCACATTTGCAACATTCTTATTCTTACCCTTTTCTTGGTTTCTACTTGTTGCTACTGGCCCAGAAGCCCATTAGGAGAGGCAGAGATGAGCTCAGCTCCATCTAAATGCAGATTGGCCCTGCAGTGTTCTGTATCACCTTCCTCTGTCACTTAGCAATGTACCCTCTGGGTAATGAAAATAAACTGAACTGTTTCCTTCAGAAAGGCTACAAGGAAGTCTATACAAGGCCAAGGTAAGCTCTTACACAGCTTGCTATTAGGTTATCTCGGGAGCTGGGGAGCTATTTAGGAAAAACAGGAAAGGAACTTAAACAAGACAAGGGGTCCAAGAGCAGAGTTCAATCCTGGGTAGATGACAAGCCTAGGTCAGGGTCACAGAGCTCTGCAGGAGCCTTGGGTTCCTGACCTGTGGGATGAGATGAGATGGTAACACATCTCAGCACAGGTTGTTTTAAGAATTATGTAATGCAGCTATATACAGGCACATATATGCTACAAGTGTACTGTGAATATAACTTGTTAGTTACAAAGTTAGCTACTCACATGATTTCATCCACTGGATTCTGAGACTCACACTGAGACATGGCTTTCTCCCTTTGCGTGAGTTCTAGGATCTCTATTCCCTCTTCTCAGGAAAAGCACCATTAAAAATGAAAGGCCCCTCTCTCTCATGTGAGGCTATGCCAGTGCCTGGCAAATACAGAAGTGGATGCCCAAGTCATCTATAGGATGGAACACAGGGCCCCCAATGGAGGAGCTAGAGAAAGTACCCAAGGAGCTGAAGGGGTCTGCAACTCTATAGGTGGAACAACAATACGAACTAACCAGCACCACCAGAACTCGTGTCTCTAGCTGCATATGTAGCAGAAGATGGCCTAGTGAGCCATCATTGGGAAGAGAGGCTCCTAGGTCTTGAAAACTTTATATGCCCCAGTACAGGGGAACGCCAGGGCCATGAAGTGGGAGTGGGTGGGTAGGGGAGCAGGATGGGGGGAGGGTATAAGGAACCTTCGGGATAGCATTTGAAATGTAAATAAAGAAAATATGTAATAAAAAAATTTTTTTTAAAAAAGAAAGGCCCCAGAAGCCAGCACAGTCTAACACAGATGTAAAGCTGGACTGTTAATTTGGGGAACTGCTGGGTGGGAAGGGAAGCCTTATGCTGGTGAGTCAGTAGCTTCTCACCGCCCAGCAGTCTTTGCCATGTTCTAAGCATACTTTGCTATGGAGGAACTCAGATGTCATCAAAGAAGGTAGACTGGATTAACATCTTCAGCTTGTCCCCCAGCAGGAGGAAACTGGACAGAGCCCCTGTCCCAGAGCCATGCTGTACAGTTTGAGCACAGAGCTCTGGACATCGTTCCTGACAAGGAGCCTCACTCTGCAGCCAGTCATTCAGCTTGGCTTCTTAGAAAAGAAATACACATTGAAAAGGTCTCTGAAACCAGTGCTATAGAAGCCAGTTCCCTGTGGAGACATCTGTGGGGTTTCTACCCACAGATGTGATCTGAGCCATAAACCACTGTAGCTCAGACACTGTAGCGCCATTCAAACCCAAGTCCTCACAGCTTCACATGGTGCTCACCGAGGTTCTGAAGTGAAGTAAAGGCACTGCCTGCAGCTAGCTGTCTCAGAAACTAGAGCCCACCCTTTTCACACCTTTTGATGTTATTATTTTATGCTTTAAGATTCATTTTTATTCATGCATAGGTTTATGTGTTTCTGTATGAGTATGTGCACATGTGTTGGGATGCCTATGAAGTCCAGAAGAGGCATTACATCCTCTGGAGCTGGAGTTTTAGGCAGTTATGAACTGCCCAAAGTGGGTGCTGGGAACTGAGTTCTGGAAGGGCTGTACCCCATCAAGTCCTTCATAAAGACTTGCAAGGGACTAGAAGCATTGGAAAGCTATTTGCACCATCATCCACTGTGCAACACAGGGCTGGGTAACCCTTCTTAGTGTCCTGTGACAGACAATCTATGGACTGATCTCAGAAAGAAACCCTGAGATATATCACTTTTAACTAACAAGAAATAGAATCAATTGCAATGAGAGTGTACAAACACCTCATCCCTAGGAAGAGGCATCAACAGCACAATGAAATAAGCGTTTCTGGAACTCCTCAGATCACCTAGCCAGCAGAAGCCAGTACTCACTTGAGGAGATTCCCCAGATTGAAAAGTGCACGGTTGTGCTGAGGATGGAGCTGCAATGCCTTCTGGTAGTACATCTTCGCTTCTGCCATGTCCTTTGTCAGTGTCCCAAGGTTGTTCAGAGCACTTGCATGGCGTGGGTACAGCCTGGAAAATAGAAGTGTTAAACTCAAACTTCTACACTGGCACTTTAAGCATGCCACAGCTTGAATGAACCCTGAAGCATTCCTTGTAACGGAGTGACTGCGTCATATTTTAAGGGCCAAAGTGCTTTTGCATCTAAATAAAAACAACAGAAGGCAAAACCTTTAAATTCAGATATAAGGAAATAAACCCTGATACTGCAAGAGTAAATAATAAAAAATATACAAGTAAATAAGTTTTAGTCCTTCAGAGGCTGCTTATATACCTTCTGCCAAGGCATCTTCCTTGATGGGAACTATTTGTTGAGGTCTGACATCCCACCAGTTCCTGTTCAGTGTTTACAGCTGGTTTGGGGTCCCCTCAAGGAGGGATCTTTTCAAATATCTTTGGACCCGAACCTAAGTAAGACTGCTTTGACCAAGAAAAAATGGAAGTTACATGACATAGCCCCATAAAAGAACACCTGATCTTGGCCCTTTCCCCCATTTTTCTGTCACATCCACTTAGCTTGATACAGGTCTTAGACTCTTGAGAATAGTTCAGACACAAAATTTAACATGCAATGAAGTAAAAGCTAGCCTTCCTAAAATTCAAAAAAATAAAAATAAAAATAAAAAGTAGGGTAGAGTATGTTTTAGCAAACTAAATTACCCAGATTAAGGGGGCGGGGGGTCAATTCAGTCTTTAATTCATCATTGTAGAACCGACATGCAGTCAGCCCTTTCTGACTATTCTGGAGTGGACAAACTAACAGGCATGTGTCACACACCCGTAGAGCAGCCCTTCAATGCAAAAAAAAAAAAGGCAACACAATGCTCACCCCAACATGTGCTAATGCAAATGGCAGTTTCTCATATGTCAACTCATTTAAAATTCCTTAGGTAGTGTTTACCTTTGGGGAAAGGGAGCCTGGGGAAAATGAACTAAAGCAGTAGGTCTCTCTGTCCCTCTCCTTCCTCTCTTTTTCCTCTCTCTCTCTGATTCTCTCTTTCTTATACACACATAAACACACACATACACACTCACAGGAAACATTTGTCCTCTTAGGTGTTAAAAGGTAAATGACTCCTGTTGATCCATTTGTTTTCCTGAATAATATATGAGTCATACAACCCTCAGCAAATAAGTGAATTGTTATGAATCAGAACCTCTATTTAGAATATTTTTATTATTTTCTCTAAGCAATTCAGTTAAATTATGATCTCATATGAACCAGTTCTCAGAGGGATAAATGAAATCAATGTAACATGTAAAAATGTTGGCTACAGAGATAATTATTCACTCCAAAACTGTTGACTACTATCTTAACATCATCTTTACTGTTAGGTCCAAAAGAAACCTCATACAAATGGCTCTCTGTGATGGCATCAGCATACCAAAGTGCATGGGCTTCCCTCCCCTAGCTTCTCATTCCCTGGTCACCCTGCTATTTTCACTATGTGCTCTTTTGGTCCTTCTTCCTTGGACTCCTTTGCCCTCATTCTCTTTGTTTACCTCTCTTGCTCCCTACCCCTCCTCACAACCAAGTTCAGTTTGCCACCCATGTTCTGTCCACTACTTCCTTTCCCTGTTCTGGACTCTTTTGGATGGCTCTGGCTGTACACTCTTCCTCGTATCTACAATAAAAATCTTCCCCTCAACCATTCTTTGGAGCAATCATGTCCTCAGTTACTATTAGAGAAGCACACTTTGTATGGGAACAAGCTAAAGTCAACAACTCTACTGAGAGCCTATAAGATGTGAATTCCTGATTTATGAGTTACTGTTGGTAAGGTTTGTGTGGGTATGTATGTATGTATGCATGTACGTATGTCTGTTCAGGGGAGGCTGCTTAGCATCCTGCTCTATCTCTTTCTGTCTTACTTCTTTGAGATAGGGTCTCTCCCCAACCTGGTCCTAGGCTGACAGCCAGTGAGCCCTGATCTAGTCCCCACCTGCACACTGCTGGGCTTACAGGCATAAGCAGCCATACTTGCCTCTTTACGTGAGTGTGTAAGATTTGTGGTAGCTCAAAATGACCACTGTTGTAAAAAGTTAAGTAAACGTCAAGATGTTCTTTTCCCAGAATTGGCCTCCGGTCCTTAAGTTTACTCACTAAGAGATAGTCCTCTGATTGTTTAGAAAGGCCCACACGATGTCTCTGATTCCTAAGTCTGCCCCTTTAATGCAGTTAAAGGTTAACCAATGATAAACTGCCAGCCCTAAACTGCTCTAAAAAATGTATAAAAGGTGTGTGCTTTAGCTACTTGGGGTCGCTTCCATCCCGATTTCAGGACGACCCCAGCATGCTGGATCAATAAACCTCTTGCATTTTGCATCTCCGTCTCTGCATCTCTGAGAGTGGGACATTCTGGACGTAAGGCTTTAAGGGTCTTTTAAGTGCTGGGATCTGAACTCAGGTTATCATGCTTGCTCATTAAGAGCTTTTACCCACTGGTGCCACCTCTCCAGCCCCTGTCTGTAAAAGCTCACAGATACAGCTATTTTGGACTAAAGTTTGGGCTTGTATTTTGTTTCACTGATGTATTTGAAAATGTTAAAGTTAAGGATGTTCTAAAATTTCAACATTTCAGTACCTTACCAGTAACTTTATTGTTCAAATAACATCAATTCATATGCTATAGTTTGCTACACTCTTCCAAAGCATACACACCAGACCAAGTGTCTAATTTTCATGCCACAAATTAATTTATTGAAGTTAAATACCCTAAGGTTGGATGTTTATTTTCCATTTCTTGTTGAAAAAATTATAAAAATGTGACTAGGAAAAATATACCTCTATGACTGAAGCTCAATTTCACTGGACTGAAGTACCACAAAATAAGCGTCTCTTCAGAAGTCAATGGACTGTTGATTTTGCATATTTTAAGTGTTTGGTTTCTTTTATGCCATAAATTCACTTATTTTGTCACTAACTGGCCCCTGAGAGAGACTGCTAATCTTCCTGGTCAGTTTCTTTGATTGTCTGAAGTGACTCATGGCACCCAGCAACTGGCTCTGCTATTTTACCTTTGGCACTGAGTTCCTGATCCCTTGAAGACAGCCCGAGGGACAAGTATGACCTCTCACCTCTATCTCCTCAGTGACCTCAGTGCTGCTGTGGAGGGATCCCACCCAGGGGCTTGGCTAAGGCTCTGCAGAGTGAAAACATTTTCCCAGGCCCTCAGGAAGTGAGTCACTTGTAAATGGTTGCATTGTTCTGATTCCAGAGAGTTCCCTTCTCGGGGTTGGGAGTCTAAGGAACACTTCTCTGCTCTTTTCAGACATTGATGGACTTTGGAGTGACTGGCAGAGTGGACAGAAAACTGGTCCATGGGGAGAATACTGGACAAGGGGACAGACGCCAGTGGCGTGATGTGTCCAGTTAGCTGTTTCCTACACAATTTCTATGTGAATGAATGTGCTGATGGGCATAAAGCATCCAACATCACAGCTGTACTTTGAAGGCAGAGGTACGACCCAGGATTACATGCCAGGGTGGTACTCTCCTTCCCTCAAATAGAGTTTTTCACCATCAGAAACATCGCTCTCAGACTGGGAAGACAGTTGGTAAAGTCCCTGTCATGCATGCAAGCTTGCCAGTCTGGGTTGGAATTTCCCAATACTCATGTAAAACTATGGTTGTACACATCTGTAAACTTGGTGTCTGGGGAGCAGAAACAGGTGAATTCCTCAGGCTAACTGACTGCTTGTTGATACAATTGGTGAGCTCTAGCTTCAATGAGAAACTCTCTCAAAAAACAAGGTGAAGGGCAATGGAGAAGGAAACCTGAATTTAACTTCTGGCCACCACACTCACCTGCACCGGTGAATGCACATTCAGGCACGCACAAGCACACACACATACACACACACACACACACACACACACACACACACACACACATGTCACTCTCTTCATTGCCTCCAGGGGCCTTTAAATTGCTCCTACCAGTCAAAATAAAATCTATTCTTTCTTCTTCAAGAGCCCAGTACAAACAGGTAAGCCACCTCCTATCCACTTGTTCTTTCTGCACTGTGCTTCCTCAAATACTAAGGTCAAGGAACCATTTTCATTGTGAGAATGTAGGGGTATTGTCAATTCTTCACATAGGGATAATTGATCTTTATAGGCCCAATATCATTTCCCAAAGCTTTTTCAGTTTATTCCACATCAATTGTGATTCTAACACAATTTTAATGCCGTGTCCAAAGTTAGAAGGTCATTCAAAGTCCTGTGTGCCTTCTGAGTGACAGGTTCATGTGCTCCTGGGACTTGGTTATGATAACAATTCTTAGCATGAACACACACTGTCTGGTGAATTAATTAGGGACAACAGTGCAGAAAGGTCTGTTTGTGTTCTTAATAACAACTTTCAACTTAGGAGAGCATAGGGTGTTGTGGTGGTGTACTGGATAGCTTTGTGTCAACTTGACACAGCTGGAGTTATCACAGAGAAAGGAGCTTCAGTTGGGGAAGTGCCTCCATGAGATCCAGCTGTAAGGCATTTTCTTAACTAGTGATCAAGGGGGGAGGGCCCCTTGTGGGTGGTGCCATCTCTGGGCTGGTAGTCTTGGGTTCTATAAGAGAGTGGACTGAGCAAGCCAGTGGAGGCAAGCAAGTAAAGAATATCCCTCTATGGCTTCTGCATCAGCTCCTGCTTTCTGACCTGCTTGAGTTCCAGTCCTGCATCCTTTGGTGATCAACAGCAGTATGGAAATATAAGCTGAATAAACCCTTTCCTCCCCAACTTGTTTCTTGGTCACGATGTTTGTGCAGGAATAGAAACCCTGACTAAGACAGGTGGTTTGCATATACTTGGCCCAGAGAGTGGCAGTATTAGTAGGTGTGGCCTTATTGGAGAAAGTGTGTTACTGTGGGAGTGGGCTTTGAGACCCTCATAGCTGCTAGAAGCGTCTTCTGTTGGCTTTCAGAACAAGATGTAGAACTCTCAGCTCCTTCAGTACCATGCTTGCCTGGATCCAGCTATGCTCCCTGCCAAAATGATAACAGAATGAACCTCTAAACCTGTAAGCCAGCCCCAATTAAATGTTGTCCTTTATAAGTTGCCTTGGTTATTGTGTCTGTTCACAGTAGTAAAACCCTAAGACAGGTGAGAAGCACATATATTCTGAATGGCTATCCTGACCCCTGGGGACCATTACTGGCATAAAACTGGAAGTAGGTAGGCTGTGGACTATGTAGCAGTACCCTGGTCAGTCCTGTACCAGGATGAGCTGTTCTGCCCTCATTACTCACAGATCTCTGAGAAGTACCACTCACCATGATGGTGCTGTTGCTAAGTGTCTTGTGACTGAGTGCTGGACACTGCCATCATGCAGGCTTCCTCTCCACAAGTATTTATTAAGCACCTCCAGTTGGCCACACCCTCTGCCAATGGTTCAGAACAGCAGACAACTGCCCTTGCTGCCAGGCAGTAGGAGACAGACAGCAAAAGAGGAAACAGTGAGTCTGGAGGAGCATGGAGAACATATATGACTGGGCCACCTTGTTCCTCAGGTATTCCACAGTGAAGATTTCAAAGGAGGGACAGTGCTGATGGGGACTAGAGTCTGATGATGGAGAAAAAGGGAGAGAAAGGAAGGTGTTGTAAAGGCTCACATGTTGTTTTAAGTTTTAATTATTTTAAACAGAAATGCCTCTAACCTGTAGCCCCACTTGCCCAAGGACAGTTAACTTCCTGGAGTGCTGGGGTTGATCAGGTATGATAACAAGCCACAGTGCTTTCACTTCCATAAACAAGGTTGGTTGCTCCAACTGCATAGGATGTGCTTGATCACACATACATAGGCACACATGCAGGAAGTATGTCAGGATGTATGTGTGTCCCTGATTGAACAAAGGAGGTAAGTATGTAGCTTTGTGGGTTTTGCTTTTATAAGCACCTGATTAACGTAATTTGGGGCCATTCTCTGAGAACCAGGCCACTGTCCATATTCCTAGCCAGCATGCTTCAAATTTGCCTCAAAAATTGTGGTAGTGGTCTTATTCTCACCCAGTGGGATTAATAGTGTTCTGTCTGAACACAGTCCATGAATGAAGCTGTGTGAGATTTCTGAGTGCTTGTAACAATATTCCAAGTGAGCAAGACAGGAGTCTGGTAACCTCTGTTCTTCCATAACATGGATTTGTTCTTGGAGTGTGCTTTGCTGTCCTTCTCGAGTATAATAACAGGAGTGGCCTTTATTTCAGATTACCCATCTTCTTACCCATTGTTACTCAGCATGATATTATCCTTGTGACTGTTTACAGCCTAAGCTCATGTGACCTTGCACAGAACTTGAACATAAGTCAAGTTGCTCACATGACTTTGCCTAATACCCAGAATGCCCTCAGAATGTAAATTACTTGATGCTCTGATTAAAGTTGACTATTACATGTGCCTTTAGTCCACCTCAGTTTTTGGCTCCACTCTCCCAAGTTCACACTGCCAAATAGATGGCGGTATTCCCTGGAAAGGAAGCAAGGCCAAAGAACTCAGAGAACCAAAGACAGCTTACCAAGATGTAGTGGAAATGGATAGTTTCTGCAGAGAATGTGAGTAGCTGGGTGTGTAGTGCAAGGGTGTGGAAATGCCCTGGACCCTGCCAGGTGGGTGGCTGTGATAACAGGAAGACAGACAATGCAGAGATGCATCTGAGGGCTGACAGGACATGAAAGAAAGTGAAGGCCCAAAAAGAAAGCCTCAAGGAAGAGGGGAGGGGAGAACTGTTTATTAAGGGTTCGGAAGAGGGAGAAGACTCTACAGAAATATCAGGTAAACCAGCAGCATGTATCACCATGATAAAACCCAACCAGGTAAAGAAGGGTGTCCAACTGGAAGATGAAGGCGGGTCAGAAAAGTCAAGTGCTCCGATACTCAGGTGATTCCGCAGGCCCAACTGCTGGGAGGCAGCTGGTGACCTCAGAGAGCAGTTCCAGGGATCCTAGGGAGAAGGTCTGTGGAAGCAGGAGGGACACAAGGAAGAGATGTTGTAGATGTCTAGGAGACTGTCACTGGGAGCAAAAAGGGAAAAGAATCAACAGCCCACATGGCAGTAAGAGAAGAAATCAAGACAGTCTTATGTATGGGGTTGTTTAAAATTGGAGCAACTAAAGAATATTTATAAAGCAACAGAAAGTGCCAGAAGAAGGACAGTCACAGCAACAGAGTTAAATAAAGGATTGCTAGTCAGATTATTTCAGAGCTGGACATTATGGGATCCTGGGCAAAACTTAAGGAAGAAGCAGAGCAGCAGAGATACACTGGTGAATAAAATGCTCACTGCTCACGTGTAAAGACCAGAGTCTGGATATCCAGAATCCACATAGATGTCAAGGGGGTATAGAGAGACAGGGAGTTCTCAGGGCAAGCTGGCTGGCTAGACTAGCTGTATGACTTCTGTGAACCCAGAGGTCAGGCTCAATGAGTAAGTTGAACTTTGTCTAAGTTACTTTTGTATTGCTATGGTGAGACACCATGGCCAAGTCAAATTATAGAAGAGGAATTTATTTGGAGCTTACAGTTTCAGAGAGTTAGAGTGCATGACCATCATAATAGTGAGGCAGACAGACAGGCATGGTGCTGGAGCAGTAGCTGGGGGCTCACATCTTGAAACACAACCAGGAGGGAGGGAGGGAAGAGGAGAGGTAGAGGGAAGGGGAGAGGTAGAGGGAAGGATGGAGATAGAGGGAAGGGGAGAGGGAAGAGGAGAGGGATAGGGAGTGGGAGAAAGTCCACCCACAGTGACACACACCTCCTCCAACAAGGCCACACCTCCTAATCTTTTCCAAACAGTTCCATCAACTAGGGAACAAATACTCAAATACTTGAGATTATATAGGCCATTCTCATTCAAACAACCACTGTTGGAGACCAACACTGAGCCTTAAGCCGAAGTTCCCCCCTTTTTTGAGAAACTTCTGATCTTTTGCAAAGACAGTGGACAGAACATCAAGATCAGATAATAGTAACTACAAACTTTCCAGGAAAAACTACAGAATGCTCCCTGAGCTAAGAGTAGATAGTGTTCCCAGGCAGGTATGCAGAACCACCCCTGCCCCTGGGCTGAGACAGGAGCAAGTTTCTCCCTCTTTACTTCCTCCTTCTCACAGCTTATATTCTGTAACCTTTTTCCCAATAAGGAGACCTTGACAAAAATTGCAGGGTCTCCTCCATCTTTCCCGTCCATCATTTTTCAGGCCTGGTCTCCCTCGGACCCTCCTCCCCCCACCCCTGAATAACTGGGTCCTGCGGGTCGGGACAAACCACAGACTTCAATTAAGAAAGAGTCTAACCATTAGTCTTAGGCTTCCACACCTGTACACACATGGGGAAATGGCTCATTGGCTTCTGGAAGCAGCAGGAGCAGTTAAGTTTAAGTCCTGAAGCAGTCTGATGTGGACCTCTCCTTCAGGGATGAAGGCCCTTGTGGGAAGCTTCAACCCAGTGAGTGAGGTTCACTGGCACTATGCAGTTACCCACCTGACTCAGGAGCTCTGGATTTAAGCTTGAATCTTATTTGAAGGAATTCATCTCACAGAACCATTGAGGGTAAGGCTTGAACAGACATCTGGATATAATTGCCCAATTGGTTAAGTGTCCCCGTCACAAGCCTATCTGGTGGCAGGAGGAACAGAGGCCCGAGGCAAATCTCATATGTTTGTTAGAAACTGCAAGGTATCTTAATAGCAACTGCAGCCTTTTAGCCTTTGCATTATACTTAGATTTTGTAAACAGTTTGGGAAATTTAGACAGTTTAAAAATACATATATTTATTTAGTAGTTGTGGTGGTCTGAATAAGAATGGCCTCCAGATGCTGGCGAGGTTGTGGAGAAATAGGAACGCTCCTCCATTGCTGGTGGGATTGCAAGCTTGTACAACCACTCTGGAAATCATTCTGGCGGTTCCTCAGAAAATT
>NC_034591.1:162657485-162683525 GCF_900095145.1 Mus pahari
AGAAGAAGAAGAAGAAGAAGAAGAAGAAGAAGAAGAAGAAGAAGAAGAAGAAGAAGAAGAAGAAGAAGAAGAAGAAGAAGAAGAAGAAGAAGGGCCTCCACAAGCTTATGCATTTGAATGCTTAGTGGCTTAGTGGGATTAGGAAGTGTGACCTTGTTGGAGGAGGTGTGGTCTTGATGGAGGAGGTGTGGTCTTGATGGGGGTGAACACTGCAGTTTCAAAAGCCTATGCCAGTGTCTCTCCCTGCATACTACCATGCTCCCTCCTATGATAAGAATGGACCAACCCTTTGAAACTATAAGCAAGTTGCTAATAAAATGTTTTCTTTTACAGGAATTGCCTTGGTTATGGTATCTTTTCATAGTCATAGAACTGTGACTAAAACAGTAGTGGACAACTATAATTTCAGCATTTGGGAGGCTAAAGCAGAAGGATTGTTCCAAGTTCAAAGCCAACCTGTGCCACATGGTCTGGGTGACAGCTGGAGTAGTAGGGGTGGTGGCCTGGTTAGGATTTGGTTCTGAAGGGCATTTGCTAAGTGATTTGGATATAACTTTAAGCCTGATACAGGAATAATAATGAGGTGGCAACACTGTCATCATCAACAGTCAAACTCTATTCTGATGAAGAGCTATGAAATCTAAGACACTTCAGATCCCATACATTTTGGGTAATACTGGGCTATCTCATACCACTTTGTTCCTCCTTCAGTTTGGAGGCACTCATTTCTAGCTCCCAGGAATGTAGATGCTACCAAGATCATCTCTCATCTCCACAGAAACCTGGGGCGTAGTGCCTGGCTGGTAAAGGGGTGTTTAGATTGATGTCTACACAGGACAGCTCTGAGGAGCCAGCCCCACTGCATGTAGAAGTCCTCAGGGTCAGTGAGCCTGATGCAGGTCACTGCATCCCCACACCCTTTCCACCGTGCTCTCTGCTTCCTTCCTGTGTTTATGAGAGTGCTCTGGACAGATTTCCTGCATGCAAAACCTCTGCCCTGGAGTCTAATCCTGCAAATCCTCATCTAAGCTAGTCAAATGAAAGCGAGACACAGGGAGGAGGGGACACAGCATAAAACTGCCAACGATAAACAGTGACGACTTCATTTTGAAACTCGGCTGATGAATTGGCCACAATTTCACTAAAATTCAGAATCTTTCTAAATAATGTTAATTCCTTAAACTTTATGAATATGAGACACATGTATATGTGTCATGTGTGTATATGTATATATGCATGTGTGTATGTGACGTTTATGTGTGTAGTATGTATGTATCTATGTATGTAGATTAAGAATGTAATTTCTTCTTGGTTCATCAACAGGAAGAAACAAAAATAATTTCAAATACTTCCTTGTGGTAATTTGAAAGCTCTTTAGACCCACACAGATAAAACACCACACCAACCAAAGAAATCATCTTCCTGAGGCTAAACCTAGCTAACAAACTCTAGTAAGATTTTAACTCTTTCCAGAGACACAAGACAGACACAAGGTGTCATGATCACAAGAAAGACATTTGAAATTTTCCCTCTGGGCAGACTGTAAAGCTTTTAGAAACACTCGTTGACTCCTGATATTTAATGATCAAACTCCAGCAGCATATAAACAGCATTTTAAAGGAATTAAGGAATTACAATGAGCTAGTGCTCACACACTAGAGGCATCAAGAATGGTGGTTGATTAGACATCTTAGGTTTCCTCAGAGCTGAATGACAACCATGCTTCTGTAATACTTATTCCTCTATTAGTTCATTTCCCACAGACAGTCATCTCAATGTAATGGGATCTCCCTGAAGAATTCTAGTCATCATATGTAGGAGGAAATACAAAGAACTACGTCAATGGGCTCTGTTCTCTGCCAAGTCTATTCTATACACTGAACAAACTGCAATAGATTTTAGTTCAATTCTTCCCTTGTATTAGACAATCAAATAATGGGTAGATGTATTATTTCCTTTTCTTGTACCTGTGGTAAAATATGTGGCAGAAGCAACTTGGCGGGGGGGGGGTAGGATTTACTTTGAGAAGATAAAAATGTATCATGGTAGGGAATAAGGCTGCTTGCTCATACCTACCCCAAAGGGTAATCCTGACACTCAGCCAGCTTCCTCCTTTCCCCTTTCCATTCAGCTAAAGACCCCAGCTTGTGGAGTAGTGCCAGTTACATTCAAAGTAAGTCTTCCCTCTTTGGAAACACCCTCACAGACACACCTAGGTGTTTCTTAACCAGTCAAGTCAACAATGGAAATTACCCATCACTTTGGACTTTTCTTTTATACAAGAGAAAAATTTAGTTGGCCTGATACTTTCTGTGGTAGTTTAAATGAGAATGACTCCTATAGGCGCATATATTTCAATGCTTGATCCCTAGCTAGTGGAGCTGTTTGAGAAAGATTAGGAGGTATGATGTCATTGGAGGAGGTGTGTCATTGGGGCAAGCTTTGAGGTTTCAGAACCCAACGCCATTCTCAGTTAGTTTTCTCTCTGCCTTGTGTCTGTGGATCAAGATGTGAGCACTTAGCTACTGCTTCAGTGCCATGCCCACCTGTCTGCTGCCATGCTCTGTACCATGATGGTCATGTACTTTCCCTTTGAAACTGTAAGCACCCACAAAACTGCTTATTCTTTAAATTGTCTCAGTCATTATATCTTAGCACAGCAACAGAAAAGTAATTAAGACAACTCCCCATGAGCACACACCCCCTCCAAAGAAACAAGGCTATTGCCACTGCTGTTGGTTGCTCACTATAACTAGATGGTAAGTAAGAGCCTATTGATGCAGATACAACTTTGGTTGCAGCATGTGGAGAGCTTAAGCTGGAACTGTCCTGAAAACTTCTTCCCTGTAAGTTAGATTTCTAAGCTTCAGAGATGCTATCTAGGCTGTTGGGGGAGAAAACCCCACGAGTGGAATTATGCTGCGGTGAACTCTGCACACAGTACTGACTGACTTGCCAGGCAAGATGTGCTCACTCGTGCAATAGTAGCCTAAAGGATATGGGTGTAAGCAGTCACTTTAGACTGACTTTAAGAGTGTTTACACAGGAAGGAATTCATGCCTGATACTATGAACCTCATTACAATGTCTGCCCGAGTGGTTTTAGAGTAGACATCATATCATCTGTCTGCATTACTGTGACTGTGGTGGCAACACTTTACTGTGGGTTTACAAGGGAGCCATTTTTGTAAGAAGAGCTGTCTGGTGATAGAACCCTGCACACTGTCAGGGATGATACCTCTACGTGATGAAGGTTCCGTGGAACCTTACCTGATAGAAGAGTCTTAGATCTTCCTTCTTTCCTTCCTTCCTGTCTCTCTGTCTCTCCCTCCTTTCCTCATACCATTCTTTCTTTCCTTGGGAATGAGAATGAAAGTCAAAGCAATTCTTTACCATGTAGCCCTGGCAGGCCTACAACTCACTATGTAGACCAGGCTGGCTTTGAACTTCCACTGGCCCTCATGCTTCCGCATCTCACATTCTGGGATTTCAAGTGTGCATCACTTTGCTCAACCTGTAGTCTTTCTGATCTGCCTGGACAAAGGCAAGCTTTAGTCTCTGTCCCAGGTGCTGGTTCTGACCAACAGGGTTTGACAACATGAATTTAACCATGCAGGAGATTTAAACAGGGAAAAGCATATCCCATAACTACACCCTTGTAGTAAGACCGTGCTTCAAAAAGCCTGTTAATTATGCCACCAGATCTCCAGACAGCCTCTAAACCTCTAAGTGCATGTGTAGGATGAATACAACGCAGAGACTCAGCCCTATACTCCCAGAGCTAAACTAAATGACTGCTAATACTCAGATGTGTCTAGTCAAGGTTTTTTTTACTTATAATATTCACTGCCTTGAAATATTTTACAAAAATAAAATATAAGTGCGAGGAAAAGTTGTTATTTCTAAGGAAAGTAGGTAAAAAATAGAAATACTAAAAAAGGTTTTGTTCAAAATGTGCCATTGATTTGTGAAACAGCTGTAAAGGATTAGAGAAAAAAAAATCTCAGAATGCTTGAATGTAAGTGTTTTAAATTTTGATTCTTGTCTAAAATAACTAAACTAAGATTAAGATTACTTATGGATGGGCACCATCATTGCAAAGTCTAATTGGCAGGTTCTTAAAGGTTTTTTTGTTTTTGTTATTAGAAGCCCAGTGAATGGATACACATTTGAAACTTCAAGGCAAAATAAAGTACTGAGGAGTGTTCTTAAGGCTGGGCCTGTGGTGTAGGCCGGTAATTCCAGCTATTCAGGAGGCTGAGGCAGAAGGATTGAAGTTCAAGTCTAACCTAGGCAACTAAGACACTTGTATAGTAAAGCGTAAAAGGGTACTGGGGGGTGGCTAAGGGGAAATAAGAGGGAGAAAAAAGGGGGAGAAGAGGGGAGGAAAAGAGAAGGAAGAGGAGAAGGAGTCTGTTTCATAGTTCTCTACTTTTAACTCACTTGTAAAACTAGTCAGCAATCAATAAACACCCAAATAGCCTTGCATGAACTCAACATCTTCTGCACATTGTTCAGGCAGGGCCAGGTGTTGCTTGGAAATTGTTAGGTGGAAATGACTGTTGGCAGGCCTCTCCTATCACCTGCCATGGAACAGCAGGACCTAGTCCTACATAATACAAAGTTAAAAAGCTTTGGAGGTGAATATGCAATATATACACCCATGTTTTCTGATTCTCTCACGTGGGAATCTGTGATGGCTATTCCTGGTTGTCAGCTTGACTACATCTGGAATGAACTACAATCCAGAAATAGAGGGCACAGCTGTGATCCAGATCTTGAGGCTGGAAGACACAGGCTCTTGACCCAGATCTTGACATGGGATGACACATGCTTTTCATCCAGATATTGAGGCACAGTTGCCAAGGGCCCAGGCAAGGCAGTATATGCCTTTAGTCCCAGGAGACTGAAGCACGCAGATCTCTGAGGTCAAGACCAGTCTGGGATAAGGAAGTTCAAAATCCAGAGGTGGTACTAACCTTTAACCTGGGCTACATCTTCTTCTGGAGGCCTATATCAGGACACCGTAAGAAGGAAGGTTCACTCTTTTTCCCCTGTTTGCACTTACTTGCCAGCACATCTGTGGGAACCTACTTCCTCAGGATTTCAGCTTATACAGGAGACCAGCTGGAAACACCTAGCCTGGTTGGACTGAGAAACTACTAGATTCTTAGACTTCCCATTCACATCTGCCATTATTTATTTAGTTGGACTGTAGACTGTGAGTCATTACAATAAATTCCCTTAATAGATAGAGACATTCCATAAGTTCTGTGACTCTAGAGAACCCTAACTAATACAGAATCTCAGGTTTTAGTGTCAAAACTGGAGAGGTGATTCCTGCAGAAACACAAAGCTAACACTGGCAAGCTTGGCTTTTGTTGAGGATGTAAGGCAAGGTTTCTGAGGTGATCTGCATATGAATGAAGTGGCTCCACAGTCCCATGCACTTGCACTTGGCCCCCAGATGGAGAAGCTGTTTGAGAAAGTTGTAGAACCTGTTGGAGGGAGCCTCACTGAAGGAAGTAGGTCACTGGGTGGCCTTTGAGGTCTACTGCCTGGCTGCACTTCCCCTCTGCTCTCTGCTCCCTGATAATAGATAAGTTCCATTGCCTGTGGGGTTTACATGGTCATTTCAGTAGTTCGTGTGTGTGTGTGTGTGTGTGTGTGTGTGTGTGTGTGTGTGTGTGTGTTTGTGGGGGGGATTGCAGAACTGATCCAAACCCCAGTGCCTTTAATTTGCTGCTTCCCCAGTCCCTTCTTCCTTGCTGTGGTAAATAAAGAAAGCATGAGATACTCTAGGGTTGAAAGAGAGGGAGGGTCACTGGGGAGGAGACGAGTCCCTGTTAGCAATTCCCAGGATGAAACCGCAGTACTGAAGTATGGGCCATCTTCCAGTCACCAAGGATAAACAGCTGCCAAGATGATGAATGGTCCTGGGATTTTCCTCTTCTGTCTAACACAAAGAGTGGCAGCTTACTTTAAAACAGAAAATAAAACACTCATATCCGCTGACGGTCCACAGCAGAGTACATACTAAAATGAGATTTTAAATCAGAAATATTTAGAATCCAGGTTGAGAGCATTAAATAATTCACTAATTTCAACACTGGATTTATAGCTTTGATTATCTTTTCCCATTCTTCAGGGTGTATATTTCTTCTAGAACCAAACATTTATTTTTATTGTTTCACAGGAAAGGAGCAGAAACTCCAAACTGGCTACTGTTATTTTGTAGAATCAACTGCCAGAGAATTTAATGTAAGCCTTTGGCCCAGCTGTGGACTAAGGTCACATTTACTTTTCTATCTGAAGCTGACAGAATTTGTAAACATGGTGGTAATCCTTCTCTGTTGCACCAATACTGTTGGACAGTATTGGTTTTCCTTCAAGAATGGAAGAGAAACCATAAAACATCAACTATTAAGGTCAAGCATACTTTATGTGTAACAATGGTGGAATATATCTTCCTTTTTCTGTTTTGGCTTTTTTGAGACAAGGTCTCAAAGGCTAGTTAGCCTTGACTAATTGGAATTCCTAGACTGCTGAGACTGTTTCAAAGCAAAGTGTACAATGTCCAAGAAATGGCACCCGAGGTGGCCCTCAGGCCTCCATAAAACATGCACATACATACACCCTACCAACATACACTACATAAAATATGGATATGAGAGACCTAGAGCTTTCTATATACATTCTATTAAAAGTTAGCATATTCCTCTTCAAACTTACCAGTGTATTTTTAACAAGAAACTCCTGCTTTACATGTTTGCATCCAGCTGAGTTTCACCCCACTGTGTTATATGTAGCAATGCCAATTTTTTTTTTTTTTTTTTTTTTTTTACAGTATGTTGGAATATGGAAAAAGCAGGAACACTGAGGGAGTGCATCTGTGGCAGACTTGAATGCTGAGCCCAAAGACTCCAAGGGCAACCCAGTTCACTGTCAAGAGAAAAGACTACCCACACACCCTGGACGGGGGTGGCACGAGCAGGCCCGGTCACAGCACAAAGCAAAGGCCCTCTGTGGTGCTTACTTGAGGGCGGTTCTGTAGTGGTAGATCGCTTCTTTGTTCCGACCTTGGTCTTTTAGGAAATTGGCGTAGTTGTAATGAACCTTGGCATTGTGGGGTAGAGTCTGAACTCCAGACCTACAGTGGATATTAAAAAAGAAAGAAAACAAAAATCACACTATTGTCAGACTCTGTGTTTTACTCCCAGCTTTAGGAAGCTGCCTTTGCATGTCCACTGTCTTCATCTGAAACAAATTTCTGAATTTTGTGAATTATATGAGTGACTACAGGGAAGGAGTGAAGGCTGTAGCTAGGTGTGCACACTTGATAACACCTCGACTGAGGAGAATACAATGTTCTCTGCAGGAAGACATGAGGACCCTGCTCTCTGCTGGAGATTCACTGGGAGCTTGGTAAGGTGCCGTCATCATTGCTGAGGCTTTTTGTTGAGGGCATAGCAGAACTTAACTGCAGACATGACGGAGCAGAACAGAACCAGGGCACAAAGCCTTCAACCGTCCAGGCCAGCCTTGACCTTCCAATGTAGGGAGCAACAGGCAGAGGATCTGATATAGGAACACTGTGGTAAAGTTAGACCCCACAGAAGATGACACAGACACTGTCCCTTGCTGAGTGATCCCAGCCTCAGACAAGCCCTTCTCTCTCATGCCTAACTCAGGTGAAGGCTTTTCATCTATAGACAGAAAGAGAAGTAGCCTAAGTGATTCTGTGTGTGCTATACAACGGTACTGGAAGGCAAGGTGAGATGGGTTTCATAAAGTAAGAAGGCACAACCCATAACAAAACTGCTCCTTTGAGGCATGAGATGAAATTTAACATACGGTGTCCTTGCTCTGAACCTTCTTTCCACATCTGGCTTCCTCCCACATCTCGGCTTCCTCCAACAAGGGAGTGTGTGTGTTGGGATTGAGGGAGGGGGGTGGTGTCAGGGGGGTAGGGAGGGAGATGGGGCAGAAAGTAGGGCTTTACTTTATAACAATATAATGATTACATGCCTGGGTCTAGAATGTATGGTTTGCAGTAAATGCAGCATCCCAGAAGTCTGATGGCTTAAAACAACCAACCAGTCTACAGATACAGACAGATACAGAACGCTACAGTCACTCAGTGCCTATGTGCAGCCCCCTCAGGACCAGACTGTCCAGAAGCTGAGATATAAAATGGCTGCAGAGTCTGTTCTTAGAACCTTATAGGGCTGAGGACATGTGGCCAGTTAGCTAACAGGGATAATGAAACAAACACTCCTGGGTGTTCACAGTGAGCTTAGCCCAGAGCAGACACAGAACTTCCAGAAGGCAAGCAACTAAGCTGAGACTTTGAGGATAAAGAAAAGAACTGGGTTAGGAGCTAGAAGGAGGCAGTGCGATGTCCTGAGCAGAAGTGGTCTGAATGTGAGATGCCCCTCACAGCTCACAGTGAGGATGCTTGGGAAAGTTGTGGAGTCTTTAGAAGGTAGAGGCTAGCTAGAGGAAGTGGGTCACTGGGTGGGGGGTGGTGGTCAGAGACTTGAGTTTTGTAGCCAGGTCCCACTTCCTATCCTTTGTTTCCTGACAGGGAAATAAGAGTAGGGGCATTGGGGACATGGAAGCTGAGAGAGACTAAGAGGCACTTGATCACTGAGAGACAAGGCTGAGAGTAAGGAGATCAAGGGCCTGGTGATCAAGCAGGAAACCCTGGGCTTCGTTTGAAAAGCAGTGGAGGAGTCAAGGCAGGGTTTGAAGAACAGAAATGAGACCAACAGTTGAGTGAGGAATGCAATGGCTGCTTTGTGGAAATGGACTGCAGGCAGCAAGGCCTTCTGGGAAAATGCTCTGGAAATTGAAGAGGAGAGCAGGAGGAAGCAGGGTGATAGGAGGGAGGAAGAGGGAGAGGGAGGCAGCTGAGGCAAGGAGATACAGGAAGCAGGTAGGAAGGGCAGGATCTATGATGGAACCAACCTTACACCCACAGGCCAACTCGGTTTTTGTTTTTCCTTTCTTCATTCAGTTAATCCTTCCTTTTGTTTTCTTTCTTTCAATAATTTGAGATTGAGAGATGACTGTTGACTGATGGATGAGATTTTACAAAATTAATACTGGCATATACAGTCTATGCTAACTTAAATGATACAATCATTTAAGGAATAATTATTTGTAATTAATGGAATGAGGATTTTGAAGCATCAAAAGCCTTGCTTAATTTACTGAGATAGTCTCTTCTACCAGCCATAATGAAACACCACAGCTTAAGTAGCTTAAACGAGAAATTCCTTTCTCACAATTCTGATGATTAAATTCTAAGGTCAAGTATCTAATCGGCCGCTGTCTGGGTAGGCTCTGCTCTTAGTCTGTGAACGTCTGCCCTCAGGCTGTGTCCTCCCATGGCCTTTCCTTGTCCATGTGCCCAGTGAGTAAATTCTCATGTCCTTTTCCCATAACAGCAGCAGACTTGGGTCAGGCCTGATCTCAATAACTTCATTTATTAGCATTTCTCTCCATATTCAAACTTAAAATACAGTAAAGTTGTAGGCTGAGGCATCATCATGTGAATGGAACTTAGGGAACTCAGCCTATAAAAGTCACACAGCCTTTGATCCCAACCACAAGCACATAACAATTATCAATTAGCAAGTAGGGACATGTCCAAACACCACATGGCTGAACCCAGATGCTGTTATCTCTCATCAGATGCTTGTCTGTAGCTGAGATCACAGGCTCAGGGGGTCCCAACAGGGTCACCCCAAGCTCTGAAGATAATAAGAGAAGGGTGGGACCAGGAGAGAACTGGCTTGCCATGTGCATCTGCTGCATAAACATGACCTGAAGACCAGACAGCAGATAAGAGAGGCACAGGGCTCAGGCACAGGTGTCTGGGCCTGGAGCCTGTTCCTTCTCTTGAAGGGAAGCGGTGGCAGGAGGGAGGACAGGACAGAGGCCTGTTTGGAAAGAAAACCCTGGGACTTATTTTGACTAAAGGAGAATGGTTGATGAGGATGAGGAAGAGTGACAAGATGGGAAACTGCTTTGAGGCAACTGAACTCTACCATGCCACCTCTCCAAGATGAAATTTCCATTTAATTTTTAAATATGAAGAGATAATATTAGTAGGGAAATTCCATGCACTATATAAAACCCACTGGGGAAATACATTAGGACAAATTTTGTTAAAAGAACAGCCTCTTTACATTTAGTCTCACTGAAAGCCCCTTGTATCAGAGTATCAGTCTTACTTCCTGTGGCTGCTTACCCAGGGACACACTGCTGGACCGCATGACTCTATTTTCAATCCCTTACAAAATCTCTATACTGTTTGTATAATGGCTGGATTTGTTTGCATTCTCACCTAGAGTTTGTATGGGGTCCATGTAACTAAGCCCTCAGCTACACTTATTCCTGGCTTGTTTAAAGCAACCATTCTATGGAGCCCAAGCTTGTCACGAGTCAAAATCCTGCTTTATAATTCTAAGAGCATTACACCCAGGTATAAAAGCCTTGCAGTCTGATGTAGCCACACTACCCTGCAGATTGAAGTACCCTCCCTTCTTCAGTTCTGCTTTTGTTGGCCTGTGTTCACTCTTCATTGTGCTTTTCAAGAAATCATTGCCAGGGTCAGTATCAAATAGCTTCCCCCTTATTCACCATAATCAAGATTTGGTAACATAAGGCCCATGAACAGATGAACAAATAAAGAAGTTGTGACTTTGATATACAATAAAATATTATTCAGCTTTACAAAAAAGGACATTGTGCCATTTGTGACACATGAGTGGGCCTAAAAGACACATACAGGAAAAATGCTGTGTGCACAAGAATTTAAACCCACAGAGGCAGAGAGCAGGATGGTGGTGAGTGAAAATGGAGAGGGAGAAACAGGGACAGAGTGTCCAATCAAAAGATCCAAATCCAGTTAAGTGGGAAGATCCTAGAGTGCACTCGGGGAACCTTTATTAAAGCACTATAATCGTGTTTATTTTTATCATGTCAAATAAGAGACTTGAGAACCGATAAAGTTCATCACAAATAAACTGGTGTGGGTGTGCACACTTGCTAAGTGCTGAGGTCACAGGGGTGTGCCACCACTCAGCATTTTGTTCTATTTTGCTATTAAAGACTTATTTTTGTATGTAGTGCCCTCAGAGGCTATAGAAGGTCTTCTGATCCCTGTAACTGGAGTTATATTCCCTGTAACTGGTTGTGAGCTGTCATATAGGTGTCAGGAATCAAACCCAGGTACTCTGGAAGGGCAGCCGGTGCTCTTAACTGCTGAGCCAGCTCTCCAGCCCTTACTGCTCAGTGTTTTAACACATGCATTTCACGCCGGGCCTGGTGGCACAGGCCTTTAATCCCAGCACTCGGGAGGCAGAGTCAGGCGGATTTCTGAGTTCGAGGCCAGCCTGGTCTACCAAGTGAGTTCCAGCACAGCCAGAGCTATACAGAGAAACCCTGTCTCGAAAAAAAAAAAAAAAAAAAAAAAAAACACATGCATTTCACACGTCTCTCATGCCTTTCATTTGTAGATGACTTGAGAAATCAAAGAAATTGGGAGGGGAGAGACTAGCCACCTTCATCAGATATCTCTCCTGGGCTTTAAAATATTGATTTATTTTGTTCACATTGCTGAATAACAGGTTGGTAGAACCTAGATAGAGACCAAACATTAAGACATCGCCAATGGCAGCCAGAGCGTCAGAGCAAAGGAAAGGAGGAGAGCTGTGTTTCTCCTCAGTTCTGAATCCTGTTTTGGCCCCAGATTTCATACTGTACAGACAGGTAGTGCAAGGTAGACACTTGCATACCACTCATCATCAACCAAACCCTGAGCCAAGTGCCCACCTACCATGGGACACAGTCATCATTTCATTCTAGGGCAGATGTTAATCACTCTATCCTGTAATACAGATGAAGAAATTTCAACCACAGTCAAGAACTAGTTAAGCTCATTCCTAAAGCTGGTTAGTATCTGATGCTGAGGACCCCAGTAACATTTGCACTAGGCCACTTCCAGCCCTTCAGGGAGTCCTCCTTTCTTAGTCTGCCTCCTCTCTGTCACCCAGTACTTTTCTCTTCTCTAATTACAGAACATAGAGCACAGCTATACTCTGAGAACTTTACACAGCGTTTACTGCAAGGCAGACAATATAAGAGGTATCTCTCACTTCTTATACTATACCTTAGATGATAAACACTGTTTTTCTGGATTTTCAATGAACTTACATAATTTTCTTAAGAGCAAGCAGTTAAAAAGGTGAACTTACATGCTGTCAGAAAGTTTAACTCTAGACATCACTTTCTGTCACTCACCCTTCCTACTTCAGGAGCCAGCAGTGAAGTATCCAAGTGAGATCACCATTATTTCTCACAAATGAAGCCACATACCAGACTGTCTGGCCTTAAAGAGAAAAGATTCTACAAACCTCCAATTTTTCCCAGGACTTAGTGTCAAAGTTTTATTTAAAGTATCAGTTACTTTGATTGCACTTGACACAAAAATTCACCTGATCTTCAAAGGTCTCCCAGTCCAAAGTTCCTTTCAGCACAGTTGTGGAATGGTTGTTTTACTAATCAAGCACTCTCTCTATACTTCCACCAAAAGGGGCAGAAGGTTCAGGATGCAAGTCAGTGTGCTTTCTGTTTTGTTCCTGTTCTCCTCCTCCTCCTCCTCCTCCTCCTCCTCCTCCTCTTCCTCCTCATCACTTGAACTGCTGGCATCAGCTGCAGACAGCTTGAGTCCTAGCTTATTATCTTTGGAGCATGTGCCTCCTTCCACTCCCACCACCTATGTAAGCACCTAGGTTTGGTTAAGCAGTAAACGTCAGTAGATGCCACTGGCAGAATGTGGCTTTATCCAGGAAGCATGTTTGACACAATAGCAGAATTGTTGGAAAGTGTTTCATAAAACATCACCTATTAAAAGTGAGAGAAATAAGATTAAACCAAGACACCATGAGGAAGTTCTGTGCCTGAACTTCAACAACTAGTATTCCTGAAATGACCCCAGACTGAGGAAAGAGGAGGGAGGGAGCTCTGTGTTCTTTGAGAACCTCACTAAATGAGGAGGGCTGGGGAAGAGCCCTGGGGTTCTTTATCTATCAGGTCTGTGAAGAGAAGCTGTATTAAAACAAACAAAAGGAAGAGACTTTGTCTTTAGTGCTGTAGCCCAGGGTAAAATGTTAATGACCTAGCTGCTAACAGCCCTAATGGCCACACTAGGTCACCCCAAAGTGAAGCAGCAGGGCTGGTGTTGCAGGACATCTGATCACACCATGAACCCCATGTGCTATTTACTGAGAAAACAAACAAACAAACAAACCTGTTTATAGTTGTGGTTTGGCTTAGCACTAGGCATGCACCTTTAGTCGCCTGGCTGGAATGCAGACACATTCTTAGCACACACCTTCATTCCCAAACAATGAAGATAAAGTTAGTTTGTAGAAGGAAACTACCATGTTTGAAAGTGAGGTCTGATTGAGTGGCAAAGTGCCAAATCACAGAAAGATTTGACAGAGTAGGATATGCCTAACTCTCACGAGAAGAGAGAGGGAAGGGAAGCCACTTAAGAGAGAGCAGCACAGAGAGAAAGAGGAGGCAGTTTTGCCAGGAGAGTTATAGAGAGATGAGCTGCAGAGAGAGAACAAGCTAGACACAGGTGAAGACAGAACGGGCCAGGGAATGATGGAAACAGATTGCCAGAGTTTGAGGTCAAGTACAACAAAAAAGTCTGGGGCTAAGAGAGAAGCCAGAATGAATCAGTCAGCTTGGAGAGGAGTTTGAGCCAGAAGGGCTGAGTTAGCCAGAGTTCAGAAAGAACTAGAAAAGGTGAGTGTATTCAGCAGTAAGTCTCAGAGACGGAAGTGGCTCAGCAGTTAAGAGCACTGTCTCCTCTTACAGAGCACCTGTGTTTGATTCCCAGCATCCATCCACATAATGGCTCACAGCCACTTGTAACTCCAGTTACTGGGTATCTGATACCCGTGAGCACCAGACATGTAAGTGGCATGCAGACAGACATGCAGACAAAATACTCATACACATAAAATAAAAATATAATTTAAACTTCATTTAAAAAAGGAAATGAAAGGGCTTGGAGAGATGGTTCAGTAGTTAAGAACACTAGCTGCTCTTTCAGAGGACCCAGGTTCAATTCCAGCATGCCCATGGCAGCTCACAACTATCTGTAACTTCAGTTCCAGAAGATCTGACACTCTCGCACAGATATACTTCACACAGACATACATGCAGGCAAACACCAATGTACATAGAATAAAAATAACAAATAAATTATAAAAGAAGGTTAACAAGCAGAAGGCCCCAAGTGAGGATGCTTCAGTCCCACTTGTGAGGGAGAAGAAAACAATCACAGGAAGCAGAATGAGGGAGGAACCTGGTGGAGGAGGGGAGGGGAAGGGGAAACATGATCAAATATTGGGGGGAGAGACAGAAGCTCTGAGGGCCAGCAGAATGAATGGAAATATGCAACCAGGGTGGGGGGAGGGTCTAGAGACCTGGGAGGTGAGAGTCTCTCAGGACTCAAAGGAAGGACCTTAGATGAAATGCCCAACAGAGAGGAGAGGGAACTCATAGAATCCACCTCCAGTAGAAAGACAGGGCATCAAGTGGACGGGTGGGGTTGCCATCCCACAGTCAAAAATTCTGATCAGAATTGTTTCTGTCTCAAAGGACTGCAGGGACAAAAGTGGAGAAGAGACTGAGGGAAAGGTGGTCCAGTGATAGGCCTAACTTGGGATCTACCTCAAAGGGAGGCTCCAAGGCCTGACACTATCATTGATCTATGGCGTGCTTACAGACAGGAGCCTGGCATGCCTGTCATTCGAGAGGCCCAACAAGCACCTGACTGAGACAGATGCAGAGACTGAGACCCAATCATTGGACTGAGGTCTGGGACCCCTTTGGTTTAATTAGGGAAAGGCTGGAAGAAGCAGAGGTGGAGGGTTACCCCATAGGAAGATCGACATTCTCTACAAACCTAGACCCCTGAGATCCCTCAGACACTAAGCCAGCAACCAGGCAGCATACACAAGCTGGTCTGAGCCAGCCCCCCCCCCCCCCCCGCGCACTCCCCCATACATATACAGCAGAGGACTGCCTGGTCTGGCCTCAGTGGGAGAAGACCTGCCTAACCCTTGAGAGACTTGAGGTTCCAGGGAATGGGGAGGTCTGGTAGGAGAAGGGTGTTTGGGGAGGTGGGATATCCTCTTGGAGACTGAGGAGGAGGAATGGGATGAGGAACTGTGTGAGGGGGGAACCTGGAGGGGGGCAGCAGCTGGACTGTTAAAAAGTAAAAGTAATAATAAAAAAATAGAAGTAGAAGGGTATCAGTTTGGAAGAAGGTGGTCACTGGGAAGAGGCAAAGGCTGACTAGTGAATGAATGTGGTCAAATGCCTCATGTCCTTGCAGAGTGTCAACACGTAACCCGTTATCATGCATGGTGAAAAACAGCTTTATCCTGCAGCAGTCCCTCTACAGGAGCCAGGTGGGAACAGCACCATGTTGATGATGCACCCACACAGTCATATGAAGTCAACAATGTTAAATTATATTGTTAGGTGGTAAGACCAGACATATTTTTTCTTTCTCCTTTCTTTTCATTTTTCTTTCTTTTCTTTTCTTTCTTTCTTTCTTTCTTTCTTTCTTTCTTTCTTTCTTTCTTTCTTTCTTTCTTCCTTCCTTCCTTCCTTCCTTCCTTCCTTCCTTCCTTCCTTCCTTCCTTTCTTTCTTTCTTTCTTTCTTTCTTTCTTTCTTTCTTTCTTTCTTTCTTTCTTTTGAGATACAGTGTCTTATTATGTATCCTTGGATATCCTGAAACTGTCTGACCTCAAACTCAAAGGGATCTGCCTGCCTCACAAGTGCTGGAATTAAAGGTCTGTGCCACCACATCTGGCCTCAGACACATTCTTTCCAAAAGGTAACCAAGCCTAGTGAAGTGAACATTTAACTCATCTATCCATCCATTCATTCACTCCTCCACAACTAATAGTCATACTCTGGGATAGGCTGAAAGCTATAGGTTAACATATATAAGTATATGTAAATTACCCACATATATGTATTACACATACATGTAAATATGTACATATATGTGGGGAGCCACAGCCCCTGGGTCCGCACCCCAACATGGCGCCTACAGGAAGAGAGTTCTTATAATAAACAAGTCCTTATTTGGCTGCTGCTGCTATCCCTGCTGATCATTGGCTGAGCTCGCTCACCTGGCAAAGCTACATTGCCTGGTGTGATTGGTCGGCGTGAATGCATATATCTTGGGCTCTTCCCGGGGTTCGAGGGAGATGAAGAAAGAAGCTTGCTGAATAAACTGCTGTTAGAAGAACTGGTGGTTGCGTCTTCCTTGCTGGTCAAGAGGGCGCAACACATATACATATATACAATTATGCACATGTACATATATGTATATGTTTATGTATATAAATATAAATATACACATTTATATAAGTATATACACACAGAACATATACTATACACATACACACATTAATATACACACTCGCGCATGGATAATGCTGGGGCTCTAAGCCAGTATGCTTGGTAATTCTGGGATGTTCCAGAGAGAGCTACAGCCTCGCCTTCCTGCCGTGTGCTCCCCTCCCCCTTGAACCTGGCTGGATGATGAAATGAGGCATGTAGATTCCATTTCGGTGACTGATTCTACAGCCCAGCTTATCAGTAGCTATTTCTACCAAATACACAGACCTAGAATCTTCTTAATCTTATAAATCCACTCAGAATGAGTTCATGTTAAATTTCATTTAACACCTTTTAAAAATCTAAAATTAAACTCCCAAATAAAATTGTCTTTCATTCCCAACTTATTAAAAAGCGATTTTCTATGACACACTATCACAACCATGCTACTTCATTTGGAGACAAATCTGTTATCAATGAAAGAGTGGGAAGAGATGTACATTTACCTGTTTAGTCATACCTGAATAAGGACTCTC
This sequence comes from Mus pahari, assembly GCF_900095145.1. Taxonomy (NCBI): domain Eukaryota; kingdom Metazoa; phylum Chordata; class Mammalia; order Rodentia; family Muridae; genus Mus; species Mus pahari. Next base: position 162,674,468 of record NC_034591.1, read on the forward strand.
TTGACAGCCAAATTTCATTCTGCTTCACAGTTTTCCAGGAAAACAGCAGCAGCAGCAACACAGTGGACGCCATCAGGGAGGTGGCCCCGCACCGGCTCAGCCCAGCACAGAGCTTACTCAGTCCATGCACAAACAGAATGCAGTAGCCCATGCTGGAACAAAGCAAAGGAGCAAGCTCACTGAGGGTGAGGTCACAGTCGGTTCGGAAGTCCCTGGGGGCGGGGGTGTTGCTGTGGTGGGAGCATCAGTGTGGGGGTTTGAATTAAAATGGCCCCTATAGGCTCATATATTTGAAATCTTTGTTACCAGGGAGTGACATTATTTTAAAGCATTAGAAGGTCTGGTCTTGTTAGAGTAGGTGTGGCCTTGTTGGAAGAAGTGTGTTTCTTGGTTAACTTTGAGGTTTCAGAAGCCCAGGCCTGGCCATCTCTCTTAGTCTATATATTAGGACATAGCTCTCGGGCACTGTCCTAGCACCCTGTTGGCATGCCACCATGCTGATACTTTACTAAACCTCTCAACTGTAAGCAAGCCAGCCCCCAACTAAATGCTTTCTTTCATGAGAATTGCCTTGATCCATGGTGTCTCTTCACAGCAACAGAACAGTAGGGCCATAACAAGGTCCTCTAGATTTTATTCTTTCCTACATTAGAACTTGTTTGTAAAAGAATGTTAAATTTCAATTATCATTGTGTGAGTGTGCTTCTTGTGTGGAGATGAGAGGACAACTCTGTGGAGCTGATTTTCTTCACATGGGCTAGGGATCAAGCTCTCATTCATTATATTTTAATGAACATTATTTATATGACTATTTCAGACACCACAAACTGATCAGTGAATAAACAAGACCATAGTTATCCTGGAACACAGGAGATGAAACAGTAAGTGAATGAGCAGAATAAATACAGAGCATGTGTTATAATACACCAAATGAGAAATCCAGCAGGGGAAGGATGGGTATTTCAACATGGATGGTCAAATAAGAACCTGCAGACATTTGAGTAAAGACCTGAAATGCATGGGGCACATGCCATGCAACCCTTTGCATTCTCAAGCTGGTTATCTTCACTCTCCTCTACACAACGCAGTCTGCTAAGGGGTAGGGGCTATCATCTTCATGGCCAGCAGCTTCTATATTTGACTCAGCAACATCGCTTCTCTGTTACAGGTGCCATGGGCTCATAATCCAAGAAGATGGTAGTAAGTATGGTGATGAAAGATGTTGAGTTAGGTCAGACATCCAATGAGCAGAGGAGCAGTAAGACTAACCCGGCCAGGAATTCAGACTTGGGACCTCGCCCACATGCTGACTGACTGTAGAGTTTTTGATATAACTGTGTACCCAGTCTCACTTACTCTCCTCCTAGCTCTGCACGTGGGACCTCACTAGTTGTGGGAGCCAGAGCTGCCTATGACAGAACAGCAGGAAGGAAGAGGATGGAATCCCAACAGCCACCCAGCAGTGCACTGAGCGTGGGCAAACAAGAAAATGAAGACAATGACCAAAACCATCACCAATTTGTATATCTGATTATTCACGGGCACTTCCTCTGTGCCTGGCAATGTGCTAAGTGCTTCTTTTGAGCTTTCCACAGCATTTTCAGGGCAAGGATCGCACTTTGTATATGTTATCTAACATGAGCTTAAAATCCTCTGTGCCATCTATGTCCTGAGTGAAGAAACCAAAACCACCGATGAGTTAAATAACTTATCTACAGCCCCAAAGCTACCACTCAACAATCCAGAAATACAGACTTTGACAGAGTGCTAAAATTCAGAGGCTTGCAAATTACTTCTCTAAAAGGGTAGCCAGTAAATGGTATAGCTGTTTTACATACTGGGGCTCACAAATCATTATCCCCCAAGTGCCTGGACTTACCTGCTAGACTGAAGCTGCAGCCTCAAGGTCTCTCTGACTTCTCCTATCTCACCCTCCCTTTCTCTTTTTTCTCAATCCTGTCTTCTCAGAAACACATGGAAGAGCTTTCTCGTTCCTCTATCTACCTAAAGACTGCATCTACAAAATGGAAATACAATGCCTGTCAGCCCCCTAGGGATGCAACCTAAGAAACTGAACCCAGTCACCACAGCCACCGTCTGCTCTTTGTGGCCTCACTGGCCTTTCCTAAGAGGAGAGTGCAGCTTTGACCTTCTCTGAGCTGAGTTACTGTGCTCTCTGCTGTACATCAATCTATTTATTTGCCTTGTCTCCTGTCAATCTACTTATTGTAAATTCCTTTTACTGGACACGAATAGCCAGACCTTTGGAGAGCAGAGGATAAGTTCCCTTTATCTCTATGTAGGCCATCATGCCTTTGCCATTTCTCCTTCATGTTCTGTTTGTGTGAAAGCAGGCACATACTATGTAAATGCACAGGTGTGTCTGCGGACCAACAAAATGTATTTGTAAAAACAGTAGAGAGCAAGACCTGACCCATGGGCCACAGTTTGCTGACCCCTGCTCTGTGAGAATGAAGAATCCTCTATATCATTTGGCATACATTTTTTGTATCAAGTAACATGATAAATTGTTTTTTTTCCCCAAAGTCCTTGAATTGACACATGGTTTCAGAAATGTTAAGCCACAGAGAATAACCTCTGCTAGGATTGCAATTTCTTGAGAACTGTTACATTCTTTCAGATCCAAACACTGCAGTGACTTACAGACTCCTCCATTCTGAAACTTCATCCTTCAACATCTGTTTTAGTGCAGTTCCCAGTAGCAGTCAAAAGAAACATGCTCTCTCCATTGCCAGGGGCAGGATGAGGCCTCACAGAGAAAATGGAAAATCAAGCAAATAAGAACCTACATGCTTTTGTTTCCAGGGAGATGGAACCTGAGTCTACCTTGCTCTGGTTACCCTGGTTAAGGATCCTCTGGGCTGCTGACTAGAGATTTCTATGCATGGCACTCAGGAGCCCATATAAACCCAGCACTGGACAAAGTCAGAACCTGCAGAGCCACAAGACAATAGCTCAAATGTGGGAGCATTTCACAAACCTACAGAGCCATAAGCAAATGGCTGTACTCATCACTAGGATTCATTTTCTTCCTTTCTCTCTTTCTTAGGAGAGGGAGAGGGGGAGGGGGGGAGAGAGGGGGAGAGGGAAGGGAGAGGGGGAGGGAGAGGGAGAGGGAAGGAGGGAGAGGGAGAGGGAAGGGAGAGAGGGAGAGAGGGAGGGAGGGAGAGAGGGAGAGAGAGGAGGGAAAGGTATACACATGTGGAAGTCTGAGAACAGCTTCTGGGAGCAGGCTCTCTTCTCCTACCATGTGATTTACAGGAATTAAAATCAGATCATCAGGCTTGGAGGTGTTATTGGACTTAGGGTCACAGCCAGATTTTGCAACCCATCTTTAGTAAGCCAATACAAAGGCTAAATTAATAGTGAACGTCAGAAGAAAGAGATTTAATCAAGGTGGTCACGCTTGGAAGGACTTGGGAGGTAGCTAGGATCACAGGCTTACCACCAATACAGCTCAAAGCCTACCGTTCAATCTTTGTGAACAAGCTCAAATGATCCATTGAGATTATCTATAGATAAAACTAACAATACAAGGGGGACATAGCCCTTTAATTTTATCACCTTTAAATTCTCTATAGGGTCTAAAGGGACACGCCCTTTACTTCTTTCTGCTTCATTGATGTCTCTTCTCACAAGACATCTCACAGTAAGTTTTTTTGTTTTTGTTTTTTTTGTTTTTTTTGTTTTTTTTGTTTTTTTTGTTTTGTTTTTGTTTTTTCAAGACATGGTTTCTCTGTCTAGCCCTGGCTGTCCTGGAGCTCACTTTGTAGACTAGGCTGGCCTCAAACTCAGAAATCCGCCTGCCTCTGCTTCCCGAGTGCTGGGTCACAGTAAGTTTTTATTCCCATCTCATGGGTGCTATCCCCCATGTGGTTCAGAAGGAAAGCCCAGACATACTGAGCTGAGAGCTGCAGGTAGCTGTGTCCCAAGCCATTGATGACTATTCAGAAGCTGCAGCTTCTAAGAGCACCCTTACTTCTGCCCTATTTTTTCTCCATCTCAAATATTTAATGGAAAATTCTCCAGAAGACTACATTTATTTGGAGGTGAGAGTTCAATCAATCTAAGCAGAGTGTCCCAGTGGCCCTGCTGAGCAGCTCCCTGGCCCCTGCACCAGGTGCTGTGCTAAGTTGAGATGGAAGGTTTCATCATGAGTGACTGATGAAAGACTGCTGTGTCATTTTCCAGTGTGGCCTCAGAATGACCAGGGACAACTGCCATTGGTTCCCATTCTGATAACTGACACGATTCTTCCTTAGGCCTTGGATGATACAATATGTCCTTCCTCCCTCACAGTTCATCTAACAGCACTAAGATTTATGAGGCCTTTCCTGGAAATAAAGCAAGTGTCTGATGTCGGACAAAATCCTTGGTCTACATCTCAACCTTGATACTTGTTGATCTTGGTCAAATTATTTAAATTCACCAGCTCTTATTTCCTTCCTTTGTAAAGGGACATGATTTAATGCCACACATGCTCGCGTCACATTAAATAATAAATGGTAACATTAAGATTCTTGTGCTACAATAATATTAAAAGTAGGCACTTAGTTTCTGCTAAACAAAGATCTGAGCATGTTCTCGGTCACAACAGTTGTCTCGGCACCAGGCTCCTGCAATCACAGCACAGTGCTGAGACCTCAGGCGATTAATAAGGTGAGGGTGTGAAGGGTCCCAGGTACAGACCATTTGAAACTTCAGGATGAAGGAAAGGGAACTTCTGAGCAATCAGAGAATGAGAAACAGGATGAGTCCAGGAGGAGTAGTTTAACCACTTGGTGGCTTAGCTGTGTATTATGGGATTACTGCTGCCTATACCTGCTTCAAAGGAAAGCATGAAATAATGTAAACAAACATGTTTCAGAAACTGAATAAAACAGGAGGAGCCACATTGCCATGTAGACTCTTTTCCTACCTGTGAATGCTTTTGCTGTATTACTCATTACTCTTTGTGATGGTTTGTATATGCTTGGCAGGGAGTGGCACTATTAGAAGGTGTAGCCCTGTTGGAGTAGGTGTGTCACTGTGGGTGTGAACTTTAAGAGCCTCATCCTAGCTGCCTGGAAGCCAGTATTCTGCTAGCAGCCTTCAGATGAAGATGTAGAACTCTCAGCTCCTCCTGCACCATGCATGCTTGGATGCTGCCATATTCCTGCCTTGATGATAATGGACTAAACCTCTGAACCTGTAAGCCAGCCCCAATTAAATGTTGTTCTTTTCAGTTGCCTTGGTCATGGTGTCTGTTCACAGCAGTAAAAACTCTAACCAAGACAGAAGTTGGTACCAGGAGTAGGGTATTATTGTGACAACCTGATCATGTTTTGAGGAGGTCTGCGGAAGAACTTTGGAACTTTGGGCTAGAAGAGTCATTGGGTGTTAAGAGCGCTGTGGGATGTTCTGTAAGAGCTTTGAAGATAATGTTGAAAACAATGCAAATGAAGGAGGCCTGGTTTGTGAAATTTCAGAGGGAAAATTAGACTCTTATCAGGGCCGTTGATATTTTGATTGTGAAGGTTCTATGGTTTTGGTTACCTGGGGCTAAAAAATCAGCTGTGATTAACAAGATAACAGAATTACTAAAGTGAAACCTTTGCATTACTAGGACAATTGATGCTGGTTAGCTGGAGCTAAGAAATTAGCAGTGATTAAGAGAAGACCAGCATCACTAAGGTGAAATCTTCTGGGAAGTGTTTCCTGAGTGTACAGAGAAGCTGTGTTCCAGCATCAACCACAGTTGTACCTTGTGTTGGCAGCCAAACTCGATAATGTATAAGAGTCACTCAGGTGGTCACTCAGGTGGTACTGGTTTTGAAGGCACAAAGGGGTCATGAAGAACAACTGATGCTTGGCACTGTGAGAGGCCAGGAGAGGCCAGTGGTGAAGGTGTAACCTCAGTGGCAGTTGAAGGCCCAGGACTGAAGAGCCTTCATGTAGGGAAGTTGAGATTAGTACTATAAAAAGAGCCTATGAGAGGCTATTTGTGAAAGAGCGGTCCAGTTGTAGCAGAAGACAGCAGTGTTTTGGAGATGCCAGTACCATGAGATGACCACCAAGCAGCAGCAGTGAAGTGCGGGCAGCTGGAGCCTAGAGGACGAGGTGTGTGCTACAAAGGGCAGAGCTGGAGAAGTGACCCAAGCCCTTGAAGGAGCCCAGAAAATTTTAAGTGGATCCTAGATATTGGATGGTTGGAGTTTGCTTTTGTTTTTGATTGTGACTGTGCCCCTTGAAATAAGAACGTATTTTAGTAGAGCCCACAGTTAAGAGACTGAATTATAAAAAGACTTTGAATTTTAAAAGAGATGGAAAGCTTAATATGTGAAGACTGTGGGACTTTTAAAGTTATTTAGATCTTGGGAATCAATAAGAAAGTATGGATTGTGGCTTACCAGTGATATGTTTGTGTATCAAGTTGACAAGGGGTCAGTTGTACTGGCTGGTTTTGTGTGTCAACTTGACACAAGCTGGAGTTATCACAGAGAAAGGAGCCTCCCTTGAGGAAATGCCTCCATGAGATCCAGCTGTAAGGCATTTTCTCAATTAGTGATGAAGGGGGAAGGGTCCATTGTGGGTGGTGCCATCCCTAGGCTGGTAGTCTTGGGTTCTATAAGAGAGCAAGCTGAGCAAGTCAGGGGAAGCAAGCCAGTAAATAGCACTTCTCCACAGTTTCTGAATCAGCTCCTGCCTCCAGGTTCCTGCCTTGTGTGAATTCCTGTCCTGACTTCCTTTGGTGATGAACAGCAATGTGAAAGTATAAGCTGAATAAACCCTTTCCTCCCCAACCTGCTTCTTGGTCATGATATTCTGTGCAGGAATACAAACTCTAAGACACTCTACATGGTTAAAGCATGTGATTAGAGCTATAGATAAACTCAGTTTATTAAAGGCCTCCTTAATCAAAGCATCTGATTTACAGGACAATTCCAACCATTTTAAGAACACTCATGAAAAATATCCTTAAAATTACAATCTCACCTGTACAGTAGTATTTGCTTTAAGTATTGGATTAATCTATGGTATATGGTGTAAATGTCATACAATGTAAGACAAACAGGTAGTATGTGAAATATATGTGGTCATATACTTATATTGACATTCACATACCTCAGAAACAAACACATACATAAATATTCCCTTATACAACTTTGGTATTGATATGTGTCCCTAACAAGCTCACATTTAATACATTTTAAGCATACGGGGGTGACTCACATTCTTGAACTTCTGCCTTCCTAATTCATGCACAGTTTGTGCCCTTTCTGCTCATCCAGGCTCTCCTGCAGTGGCTGGGCAATGTACTTTCTAGAATGGAAGAACCACAACCTGCAATGCAGGTGACAGTCAACTGCCTGTGATACACTGTCTGAGAGAGTTCATCAACCATTGTTGCTTCATAAATTCTATGGAATTTAAGGGTTTTCTGTTTTGTTTTGTTTTGTTTTTTATTTTTTTGAGCCTTCTACTATGTCTTTTTATATAAAATGCAAAAAGATATCCATAAAATTATATGCTTCTCTTGGAGTCAGAATAAAAGAGCAAAATTTCTGTTAAAGAATGACTTTAGCCCCAGACTCCCTTGCCTGCTCAAACATGACATGCACAAAAGTGGCATTTATCAGAGCAAGAAAATGTTATTTCAGTGTGTTTTGATGGCAAAACTCTAACCCCAGGAGCCAAGCAAATAGCCAAGTTCTATCTCTTTTATCCAAAAATGTCTGGCAGCAAATAAGAAAAGGGCCTTTTCTGGGTTAGCCTGGAAGGAGAACAGAAGCCATAGAGTTTGAGTGGCTTGTGCACTGTTAATCACAAAGGAGGAAGATAAAAGGGCACTGTGAGTCAGGCTCCATCTGCCTTTTTCTAGTAAAATGGACAAATCAGTCCCTGTAGGCGGCTGAACACAGACAAGTTTCTAGGAAGCCAGACTGGGCTTCTCTGTGGTCAGGTAGGAGCACCAAGGTCAATGGTTCCATGACAAAACCAGCCCAAACCAGCGCACAGAGGGTAGGAGGCTCGCTTTCTCTAGGAACACTGACAGCCAGGCGTCCTTTCCTCCTCCTCATTTCTCTCTCTTCCCTTTCTTCTTTGATCCCTTTGAATTATTAGTGAAATCAAGGTTTCCTTTTGTGGGTCCCCAGTCCATAGGAGTGGAAAGGAAACTCAAGAACACTTTCATTGGAGTCTGGGAGAAAAACAATAGGGTAGAGAAGCTTCAACCCCAGCAGTTTCCAGAAGGAAGGGTATGGGGGAGAGAGAGAGAGAGAGAGAGAGAGAGAGAGAGAGAGAGAATATCATTTGAAAGCAAGTTAGTGTGTATGCGTGCACACGTGTTGCTTCAGACAAAGTGAGAAATCCCAAAGTGTCAAGGAAAGTGTGTGCAGGCTTTGAAAAGAGAGATAGAAAAAAGAAACGAAAAGTTATACTTCTATGAGTCACTCAGAAAACCATGCACGTTTAGCAGAACTATATGACAGGGGCTCTGTGAGTGACTGAACAGGGCTAGTGTTCTGGGGAAGGACAAGTGCATTATCTCATTAAAGCAATAATTATTCCTTCCATTTCCTTAGCATGGCTTTGGGCATCACACTCTTCCTGAGGGGTGGTCTGCTGGTGGGGTGACTGACAGGCCCAGCTACATTCACTTTTTTTTTTTTAAGCTGCATTAACTCTAAAGAGAGGATACAATAATGTAAATTTTCTAATCTTTGGAGCCGATCAGAATGTCATGTCTCCTTTGAGGGCCAGAGGTAGAATCTACTCTTTTAACCAGGCACTAATAGCATTCCCTTCAATAACCCTCTCCCTGGGCATCCATCCACAACAGCTTTAAGAGTGTAACAGATCCTCAAGAAATGAGACCCTAGCTGGGTATGGTGCTGCATGCCTTTATATTGGTAAAGTACATGGCAAAGTTGAAGCAGGCAGATCTCTTTGAGTTCAAGGCCAGCCTGGTTTATATGCTAAGTTCTAGGCTGGTTATTGCTACATAGTGATACCCTGGAGAAAGAAAGAGAGAGACAGAGAGACAGAGAGAGAGAGA
>NC_034591.1:162684200-162737222 GCF_900095145.1 Mus pahari
TCCCTTCCAATATTCCTGAATTATTACTTACTAAAACTTACGTTCCATTTTGGCCTGCAGCCCTCCTGGGTCATGGTTCCCAACTCTTACATGCTGGCTGTCTCTCTGTCCTGCACTTCTCAGGTCCTGATCTTTCTGCTTCGCTGGCATGGTGGTTCTTCTTCCTCTGTCCTGCATTCCTTGCCAGGGAATCCTCAAAGTCCCACCTTTGTCTCCCTGGCCAGCCATTAGCCACCGGCAACTTTATTTACCAATCAAAGCTAACTGGGGACAGGGACTCGCAGCATCTTACATTCAGGACCTGTGGATTCCCATGTAATTTTGGGGGGGTCTGAATTAATATAAGTAGCATTAGACCCAATCTACAACCACAGTCACTAGCAGGAAGGAGTATCCTTCAGTGATGTGCTTTGAGGCACCAAGCCAGGGACTCTGAGAGGAAAGAACAGTCATTTTCTGGATGATTTTAGACTCTTTACTGAGTTTGACATAAGTCAGTCCAGGCTAGTTCCCAGAGGCAGGCACTTGCTCTGGGAAATACTGACATTTTCTTTATAATGCAGTTTTATTTTCACCTGAATCAGACCACCTAAAGCAAAGGGGCATTCTGAAACTGCTAAGCTCGGCTTAGCTCTTAGACTAGGTAGCGTTTATGTTCTGTCTTACAAAGATGTCCCTGGACTGACTCTAGTCAAAGGTGACCTTGAACTCATGATTTTCCTGCCACACTTTCCAAGTGCTGGAACTATAAGTGCATACCACCAAGTTCTCCCTTTTAAAAATGAGAATATCTGATATAAAAAGGCTTCATACCCTGTTCAAGGTCACATGACTAGTAAATGTCAGATCAAGACTGTCTCCTGATTCAGTGGTGTTCCACGCATCTGGAAGAGTGGCCTTGGGGCATTGACACTGAATAAGATGACACGCAAGCTAAAACAAAGGGCAGTATTGCAATGCCAAGCAGCATGAGAGCCACAGCTAAACATCCTTTGTTATTTTAAAATCATTTTCCCCAAAGATAAATTTTTAAAGAGTAATTCCTGCTTTGTAAATTCAAAGGGGGAAATAAAGAGGGATAGTAAACAGTAATATTGGGCAATTCATCAAGTGTTTAAATATTACAGTTACAATTAAACACACATTAGGACAATGGCTGACAGTATGGAAGCCACTGCTGTTTATATCCTGAATAAAGGAAGTCATAATTCCTGTTCAACTGTGAGGCTTTCACCTCTCGGCCTGTGAGCTATAGCACACAAGCAAACAGGGTCTGACCCACCCTTCCCCACAGGTGACCCTCTCAGAGTACAGGGCATGGCAGACCTGCTCCCACACACCTTTCCCCGGTTGAGGGAATGACACCGCTGTCTTACACAGGACTGCCTCTCCGGAGCTCTTGGGGCTTGTGCGACCAGTCAGCATAATTACCTAGGCATGTACAGGACTCTCTCGGCCACCACAAAGCCCACCCTGAAGAAGAGGTTGCTGGCTGGAATGAACGGGAACACGAGGAACAGCAAGCCGGCCAACACTTCCTTGTGCTCCAGCTTCTGAAACACACAACAGGGAAAGAACACATGGATCTGTACTCAACTGTGCCTCAGGTGGCAAGTCACCATCTGACCCTCAGGTTCTTGGTGATGACCAAATGGACACATCAGAGAACTAAACTGACCACAGGAAGAGCTGCCTAGAGGTGCTAGCCTGCCCAATACACACCTGTCACCAGAGACCTCTGAAATGGGCACAGTTGGTAGTGACCACTAACCACTGCCTGAGAAAATGCTGCTCAGCCTATCCCCACCCCTCCCCCATAGCCTCAGAACTATACAGAGGCAGAGCAGTTAGGCAGAGCCAGGCACTGAGATACAGTGGTAACCTCTCTTAAAGAAGAGGTCAAAAGGGTCACTAGCAGGAGTCAAGCTTTGCATACAAGAAATGTTCTTCTAATGGTAAAAATAGAGGGTGCCAGTGTGTGTGTATGTGTGGGGGGGGAACAGCTGAATTATAAGTTTCTTGGTACCTCTCAAACTAAAGCACATTTTTATTGAGCTGGTTATTTTGTTTGTTTGTTTAAGATCTCCTCCTCCTCCTCCTCTTCTTCCTCCTCCTCCTACTATGAAAAGGACCTTTTCATAGTATTGTAATGTTTCTTATTCTTTATGTAATTTTTTTTTTTTTTTTTTTTTGGTTTTTCAAGACAGGGTTTCTCTGTGTAGCTCTGACTGTCCTGGAACTCACTATGTAGACCAGGCTAGCCTCGAACTCAGAAATCCGTTTGCCTCTGCCTCCCAAGTGCTGGAATTAAAGGCGTGTGCCACCACTGCCCGGCGTGTAATTTATATAAAAAAAAATTTCCAATGAAGCTATTAACAATAACAAACAAACACAAAACAAAACAAAACAAAACTCCTCCCCTCAGAGCTCAGGGAGCCCTCTGTAGAAGAGGAGGTGGGAAGAGTGCAGGAGCCAGGGGGCATGAGAGACACCAAGAAAACAAGAAACCAAGGCTCTCTAAGTCAGCATGGCAAAGCTCATATGAGCTCAGAGAGACTGGGGCAGGATGCACAGGGCCAGCACAAGAGGAGATGGCACCAGGACCTCTGTGCTTACATTCTGGCTTCCAGCTTAGTGTTTGTAAGGGATTCCTGAGCGTGTGAACAAGTTGTCCTCTGACTCTAGTGTCCTCTCTTGGGCTCTTTTCCATCTGTTGGTCTGTCTTGTCTGACTTTAATGTGATAGTTTTTGTTGTATCTTATTATACTTTGTTATATTAAAAAAAGAATGAGTGTAAGCCTAGCTACTGGGGTAAACAATGGAAATGTCATCTATACCTGCTAGGAAAAGCAATGTTCTCCAATGCAAATGACACTGGGTCTATCAACTGCTCCGGGGCAGATCTCCGGTTTAGGAGTACTAACCAACAAATAATAGTCAGCCCAATTTTTCGTGTACTTTTTATTTGGTTACACTTTGGTGCTTTTTGTATCATTTCTTTTTGTGTGATGTTGTATCTGTTTTGTAGGTTTGGGGAGTTTCTTTGTATTGTGTTTTGGGTTTGTTTTATAAGAAAGAACTTAAAGTTGGGTAGGTAGGGAGGAGGAGAGGATCTGACAAATTTGAGGGTGGGGAAGAATATGATCAAAATGTATTTTAATTTAAAAATTGTTTTAAATAGAAATAGTTTTTAAAAAGAAGGAAAAGTGGCTGCTTTTATATTTAGATATTATAATGGATGCTGTAGATAGAATCATGTTTTCATGTGATATATGTAGCAGATGTGCTTGAAGAATTGTAGTTAAAAGCAGCTGAGTATATAGGATGCTGTTGCACTTAGTGGGCCTGAGTCCCAGGACTCAGAAGGCAGAGGTAGAAGGAGGTAGCCAGTCCCAGGCTATCCTGGGCTGTACAGTGAGACTGTGTTCCAAAAACAAACAAAAAGTTCAAGATGGTAACTAGGTCTATAGGTGACTAAGGGATTCTAGGGGAGAAAGAACATTCGCATAGTGGTGTAGTCACAGGTAAGCAGTCTGTACTCCTGTACATAACCCTCCACTCAGTATCCTATAAGAAACCCTAATGAAATAATTTAAATAAAAACATGAAAGCAGAAGAGTACAAGATGGGAAGATCAGTAGAGAGGGAGGGGAACAAGAAAAATAACAGAGGGGCAATTGTGTTAAAATATAATGTATGAAATGATATAATGAAATCCATTATTATCTATAATTAACACACGCTGATAAAAATCAAAGGAAACCAAGAAGAACTTTCCATATCACATACTGCATCTTTAATGATTCTCATAAACATTTAAAGTAGTATATTATTTTTAATACCTAGAAAAGAAAAAGACAATATCGCAAATATAAATAAAATTCCCTACCAGGAACTGCAACATGCTCTAAGTATGCAAAGCAAAAGATTTGTCACCAGGGTTTTATTAAAATCTTTGTCTTATTGACTACTATATACAGAGTAATAAAATGTCACTGAGAGATTCTATATAATTTGAACAGTTTCCCTCAAATGATTTCTTTCTGTTAGTAATGACCTGAAGGAATCTAACTCCATAGAAGAAAAGGGAAAAAGGTTATTTTAGTAACTTTCAAATCAGGCAGGTGCAGAAAAATGTTATGTGTGTATATATCACATACATATCCATATATATGTACATATTTCTAGGCTTTCCTAAACTTGACAAATAAAAATGAAAAAGAAGACAAAATGAGAAGGCAGTTGATTGTGCTATAAGCCTCAAGCTATCTGTGTTTGTTTCCTCTCTGTTGTTGTGATAAAACACTCTGTTCAAAAGCAAACTAGAGGAAGAAAGGGTTTATTGTGCTTACACAGACAAATCATAGTCCATCACTGGGGGAAGTCAAGGCAGGAATTTGAAGGCAGACCAGACTGCTACTCTACAGACCATTACCTCTAACCAAGGAACTCAGTTCACAGCCAAAGAAGTGAGACAGGAACCTTGGCGAGGCTTGCTGGTTGGAAGGTAGGCTTATGTTCAGTTTTCTTATGCAGTTTAGGACCACTTGCCTAGGGAATGGGGACACCTGCAGTGAGCTGGGTCTCCCTCTTAATTAATAATCAAGACAACACCCTATAAGCATGCCCACAGGGACCCACAGGCACCAATCTGACCTACAAAATTCCTTAATTGGGATTCTCTTGCCAGGTAATTCCAGTTCTGACTAGTTGACAGTTACTCAGGGCACCATCCTTATAATTCAGGTAACAGTCTTAAGGTGACTAAGGCCATTTCAGCTCAAGGACCCTCCCCAGAATCCTGTGCTACCATGTCAGGGGTTTCTCACTAGCAAACACTGAAGTTAATCCCTAGAGTGTCTCCTGTATTCCTGATTCCTCAGTAACCCCAAGTCTCTACTGAGTACCTTTAAGTAATCTTTTTATCCAGTTTTAGTTTGTATAGACAGCTGATTTTCACTTTCAGCCCTCTGAAAGCTAAAATCCATAAGAAAACAATTCCTGATTCTCCACTTTAGTAGATCTAACTCCATGGTTCATTTGAAATAACACAAGCATTGTTACGTTTAACAATGCTATTGATGATGGAGATAAGGGACTGTGCCGGGTGGCTGAGAAACTGGTCTTACCCTCAGAACTCCACTTCAGAAACCAAGACCCTTTCCAGACTGCAACAGACCATGCTGGGTAGAGGAGAGCAGAACACATGACTGTTTGGGGCAGAGATTCGATTTGCTCTGCACTAAGGACCCTGAATCCATTCCCCAGTGATGTTACTACCTGTCAAGTACTGGATGACTGCTTACCTTCTTATCCTAGCAGCCGTTCCAGATTCTGCCTCTCTCTGGCAATGATTGGCTTACCTGTCCATGGCACAGTTTCTGCCTAGAATCTCTGTTAGTCATGTAGGAGTTTAATCCCAAGGCTAATGTTAAAATTATCTAAGAGTATGAATGCTTAATCTGATAATGGCATTCAGAGATGGGGCCTTGCAAAGTGATTAGATTTGATGTAGTCATTAGCATGACCTCCATAAGTGGACCCTTTAGGCTTCATGAGGAAGACATACAAATGAGAGCTATGTGCTCACTCAATCCATGCTATGATACAATCAAAGGAGAACCTCACCAGAGCCAGCGCCCATGCTCAGAGAAACACAGACCGGTCTGGCACCGGTGAGCCGATGGGGCCGGCTCCAGGACCAGACTCGCTCCTGTCTTCATGTGTATTGATCACTGCTTTCCTGTAAAGGCCTCAGCCCTTTGGTAAAGCGCTTATTCCTAAGATAAGTGAAGCTATAAAAATGCATAGTATTGTATAGAAACAGTAAACATGGGGTCTGGGGAGGTAGCTGAGTAGGTCAATTCTAAGTATGAGGATCTGAGTTGGATCCCTAACAACCATGTAAAAAGCCAGACTTGGTAGCACTTCCTGTGGTCTCAATGAAGAAGTGGAAATGGGTGGATCCCTGTGGTTCACCAGACAACCCGCCTGGCCTATTTGATGAACTCCAGGCCAGTAAACGACCTTGTCTCAAAAAACAAGGTGGGTGGTGCCAGAAGAATTGCAGTCAAAAGTTGTCCTGTGGTCTTCACGTGTACTTGTGCGTGCATGCACACAAACACTAACTTCAAAGCTGATTCCTGGGGGCTGGTTACAGCTGCCTCACTCATGCTACACTCTCAGCCAGGCCCCTGACAGATCTCTAAGCAGGGCCAAGTACAGTCTCCTAGGACAAGAGCATCCCAGACCTCAGGTTGTATAGCATTTCTCCTCCTAGCCTGTTGTTAGTGGGAGGAGCTCAACTGTGGCAGGGCAGCTTCAGCAACACCAGTTGGCTGCCCTGCCCCCCACCTGGCTCATGCTGGTGGTATAATTTCCTGATTTTCTGGAGTGTTGATGTTTCTTTGTAAATGCTCACAGAGTAAAAATTTAAAGGGGGAAATGAATGGAGAGACTATACCCCCTCTGAGACAAAAGGAGAGTGCATAACTCCATGCCTTCTCTCAGCCAATTTAAACACAGCTTTTTCCCAGTCTGGACTCTTGGCCAAAAGGCACTGCCAGATCCCCTATAATGAACAGAGCCGGAGGCGGGTTTAATCACAGCATTCATTTTGGATTTCTAGTCTTTGATTTTTGAACCTTGGTTATTTTTTTCCTAACAAAGCTTTGTGTTTGATTTGTATTTAATTAACAGTCTGAACTTTCTTGCCAACACTGGTTCCTGAGATTCTACTTCTTATCTCATTCAAGTGTGCAATTATACAACTACAAGACAGGGTTAAATGAGGTGGATGCTAAAGTGCTCAGACTCCCTTACTCAGAGCATAAGCTAATTTAAAACTTTACTTGGAAATGTAAAGTCAAATTTTTGTTTAAATGTGTTGTTAAATGTTTTTTTTTTAATTAAGGCAAAGGCAATCTACAGGATAATAAGTAAAAAAAAACCACACACACACATTTATTCTAAGCTAAGTAAGCACTCAGAGTTAAGGGAAGTCAGTAAAGTAGAAAATGCTAGTAAGTAAATCTTTACCTAATTAGCGTGAAAATATTCCAGTAATTTAGTCAGACACACGGAAGTATGAGATGGCTCTTCATCACCAGCTTTGGTTTTGAGCAAACATGAAAGCAAATAGTAGAAAGCTACATGTTTTTGTTTTACAAAGGGCTAAGTTAGAGATGGAAGGAAGTAGCAAGATGAATTATCTTCTACTAGACCCATGTATAAGGAAGGCCCTCTCTGAGCCACAGAATTAGGGATATCTCAGGCCATCAGAAGCCACCTGCTAAGCTACACTGGCAGAGGACAGAAGGGTGGCAGGAACACACTCACAAGGTTGTCATTTAACTTCAGGCTGTGGCTTTTGATACTTCTCTGTCAATCCATTTAGGAAGTAATGGTTTCAACTAAGGGCTAAAAGCCAGACATTGTGGTACACACATGCCATCCCAGGACTTGGCAAGTTTAGACAGGAGAATTGAGGTCCAAACTGGGCTACATAGTTGTCTTATTCAGGTTTCTACTGATGCAATAAAACACCATGATCAAAAGAAAGTTGGGGAGGAAAGGGTTGATTTAGCTTACACATCCAGATCATAACCCATTGTTGGAGGAAATCAGGACAGGAACCTGGAGGCAGGAGCTGATGCAGAGGCCATGGAGGGGTGCTGCTTACTGGCTTGCTTCCCTGGCTTGCTCAGTGTGCCTTCTTATAGAACCCAGGACGACCAGCCCAAGGATGGTACCACCCACAATGGGCTGGACCCTCCCCCCTTGATTATTAATTGAGAAAATTCCTTACAGCTGGATCTCATGGAGGCATTTTTTTCAACTGGGGCCCCTTCCTCTCTGATGACTCCAAGCTTCTGTCAAATGGACACACAAAACCAGTCAGTATAATAGTGAACCTCATGCCTCCCTCTCCCTGTGTTGTATATGTGTGTGCTGACCAGTGAGGGTATGTGTAGAGGGCAGAGGTCCACATTGGTGTCTTCCTCTACAGTTCTCCTCGTTTTTGAGAGTGTCCTTCAGGAACCTAAATCTCACTGCTTGGGTTCTGCCAGCTGGCCAATGAGCCAACAGGCTCTCCCTGGCTCTGCTTCCCAGCATGAGGGGTACCAGCACTTCTGTGTGGATTCTGGGAATCCAGATTCAGGCCTTCACAATCCTCTGTAAAATAAGCACTTACCATCAAACCATCTCTTCAGCCCAAGGCATTCTTTCTTAAAACAAAACAAAACAAAACACCTGAGGTCTGACTAACTACAAAGCCTGTCCTCCTGTTACAGCCTAAGTCAAGTGTAGGAAGAAATGTCAAGGAAAAATCATCCACCATCAACCACAGGTTAGATGCATCCATGTGGAGGAGGCCAGACAAGGTGCTGCTAGTGTAGAAAATTTCAACCCCTAGGGCGTCTCACAGAGGGCATCAGATAAACACAACCCTACAGTCCATACAGCACATGCGCCCTGTTACACGACCTGCTTGACATCAGATAAACACAACCCTACAGTCCATACGGCACATGCGCCCTGTTACGCGACCTGCTTGACATCAGATAAACACAATCCTACAGTCCATACAGCACATGCGCCCTGTTACGCGACCTGCTTGAGAGCATCAAGGAACAGTCTGAGATGGTCCTGCAATCTCCTGAAGCTCGGCCTCTGAGACCAGACACATAACATACACATGCTCACTGCCTGCAGCTTCAATATGCTGGGCCAGTGAGAGTAAAGATGCCTCCACCAAGCCTGACCCCACAAGCCGTCCTCTCTCTGACCTACACACACACACACACACACACACACACACACACACACACACACTTTCTAAAGGCAGATTTCGCTGACTTTGGTAATTGAATAAAAAAGTCAGTATTAAAAAAAAAAAAGTCAGTATTACATCTAAAAAGGACTGTGGGAAAGATAATGATTACTTTTGCCATGACAAATCAAATGCTATGATAGAATTTTTCTTTGCAAAGCTAGTAAAATAATTAATTTTAGTGACCACAGAGATGCAGAGCAAGTCAAGGGATAACAGCCTTCTGAAGTTTAATCTTATTCTTCTTCTAAACTTATCTCTTCAATATTCAATGATTTATAAACTGTGGAGCATGGCTCTTCTAGGAATGTAATGTGATTTATAATCAGGGTTTACTCAGTCAGATGAATCTCAGATAGAAAGGACTCAGAAATAAGGATGAACTTGGGGGGAGTACAGTAGGACCTCATCAGACACATGGGCTTCAGGAGTTGAGTCACAGGTGCCTATGCGAAGCTAGAGCACAAACATGGATAGATTACTCTTGTCTTGTGTGTGACAGGGGTGGGAAGAGAAAGCCTGTTTCTCAGAAGCCTAGACTTAACAATAGGCTCAGTTGGCAGGATGGTAATGACCAGAACACTGGAATGCTACTGTGTTAGTCAACTATCTGCTACTGTAACAAAACACCCATGGTAATCAATTGAAAAAATAGTTTGTTTTCCTCAGTTCTGAAAGTTTCAGTCCATCATTAGTTAGATTACTGCATTTGATCCTATAGCCCATCACCTCAAGGATTAAGCCCATCACTCCAAGTACTAAGCCCATCACCTCAAGGACTAAACCTATCACTTCAAGGACTAAGATCATCACCACAAGGAATAAGCCTGTTGCTTTGAGAACTAACCCTTGTCATAGTGACCACAAGCAAAGGAAGAGAAAATGTAGTCAAAGTCCCAGCAGGCACCCCAGTGACCTGACCTATGACCTAAGAGCTCAGCCAGGTCCCATCAGCACATCAGGCCAGAGACCATGCCTTTGTCCCTCGGGCTAGGGACCATGGTCTTAGGAGAACATTCCAGATCCAAGGTCAACAAACTTAATTTCTCAAGAGTATCTCAGGAAGGGAGGGAAGGGGAGAACAGTTAATCATTCTTTCCTCTGTAAGGACTCAGGGAGGAACAAGAATGACTTTAACGTGATGGGCTGGTGACTGGATGGCCTCTACTGAGCCAGAGGAAGCAGGCAGAGCATGAACCAGGTGTGTATCTCTAAGTGAATTTGTCCTATGGATGTACGAAGCTGACAGAAATGTTTTCCTACCAATTGTGTGTGCAGGGACTTCTAATAAGCAGAAACCAGCTCACCCCCACCCTCACCCCCCACCAAAGCCTTCCGATGTAGGATGTCATAAACATCTTTCTGCTAAGAAAGCAACAAGGAACTTTTCTTGTCTCACAATTTACCCACATGGAGCTGTCTCAGAGGATGACTACTTATTTTTTATCCTAGGATTAATAGAAGGAGACATAGGGGCACGTAACTGCATTCTCCTAGTGAAGACTTCACAAGCTTACAAGAGCATCTCTTAGCACTAACTCACCTGCTTTATCGAATAAACTGCAGAGATGGGTCTGGCTTACTTCAGGTCACTGTACATGGATGACAAGACTGGGTGGGAAATCCTCTTTCCTAAGTACTAAGGAAAAAGGACACTGAGATTCAGGCAAGGAACTCAAGTTCTAGAGAGTTCTCATAAGGTAGATTTGGTTTCTGTGCCCAGCCAGTGTTTTCACCCAGAATCAAAATGTCTTCTCTACCACAATGTGTTGCAATTCAGGGGACATGCCCTGTTTTTCTGCTTCTGAGGTATGTGATGGTAAAAGCCTGATGGATAATTTCATTCTCACAGAGGCAGTTAATGGGCTCTTTTCACAAATCACTGGCCTGGCAGTTTTCCCTCACCTTTCACTGTGGGTTCAAACAGCTTACTTACCACAGCTTAGATTTACTGGACTAATGACATAGGCAAAGGATGGAAAACAAGGCTTTAGGGTTTAGAAGGCTTTCCAACACCTGTAATTTTCCAAGTTCAAACATGTACACACCAACTTTCTTGTTTCAAAGCAAGGAAGAGGCACCCATCAAAGGGCCTGTTTCCACCAAACAGAACAATTCGAATCTCTAATATGGATACTTAGTGAGAGGCAAGGTCCGACATCAGAAAACAAAACTGACCCAGCGCTCCCGACGTGGGAGACATGTTTTATTGGAGAATGCTTGTAAGGTACTAGGAGAAAAACATTCTAGATAGAAAAACAAATGGTAATGTGTTTCCTTGGCAAGTGGTGGTTAATTATTCTCAAGCTAGGCCGCTGACATGATGAGAGCCAAAATCTATGAAAATTCAAGTTTCTGGTTAGTCACTCGAATCCAAACAACCTGTGGTGCCTGAAACAATTTCCAGGGCAGTGCCAAGGAAGGCAACATTAGTAAATGTTCTTCCCAGTTAATCGTTGTTCAATACCTAATGCCAGATTCATGGATTACAAGTTCATAGCCAGTTGAACTTGCCAGGTCATTTTGCAAACGAGGCCTCTGGCAATCAGAGCCAGATAGGATACAGACACAAAAGCATGTCTTCTACAAGATTCTGCCCAAATGCAATCACTTATCTACATGAACATACTGGCTTCTGAAGCTCCAGGGATTCCTTCCTCTGCCCTTCGGCTCTCCTACCAGAATCTTCCATGACCCAGGCCTGGTAACTTGTGTGCAATCCTAGCATGTATAGGGCTAAATTCAAAGACGACGCTCTAGCTTGAGGATAGCCTGGACTAAATGAAATCATGTCTCTAAAATAAGAAAAGATGTTTCCAGGAAAGGTGCCTTCGGTAGCAATCACTGATCGAGGCACTGGGGACTCTGTCAGATCTCTGTTCTTAAAACAATGAAGCAGGTGAAACTTTTTATTATTCTAGGTATACTGTCACTTTGGAAACAGACATTCATAAAGAGTGAAACTGATATTACAGATGACACTGCCTCCCTGGACTGATATTTAACAGATGGTTTTGTAGTAACCAGGGCATATCATGACTCCACAATCACAGACTCACTATAACCAACACACACACACACACACACACACACACACACACACACACACCACAGAAAGGGGGGGGAGGGGAGAGGGATGAAGGGATGGCAGGCTCTACAGAATGAAAAACAAAATTCTGAACTGAGAACAGGCTGGACCAACAAGGTATAATCGAGGAGGTCAGTCAGGGCAGGGCAATAATCTTGGCAATACAGGATTATGCCTTGGACCAGGTAATGTCACGGAGGGTGGGAAAAAGTGTCCTTAGTATGGTTGACATGAGTTAAATAGCTATGCTGGAGTTGGGGAAGAGAAATGTCAAGAATCTTGACTCAGATGGACAGCAGGACGTTTCTGGTACTTTCATCTCTGCAATTCATAATTATGTGTTTCATGGCTGAGAACAAGATGAAAAACTGTGCGCCCCTTTAAATAAAATATGTTCTGATAGAAATAAGAAGGACTGAATGGCTTGAGGAGAAAAAAAAAGCTTTGCCCTTTTAAGTTTAAAGTTATCATAAGTACCATACAGCTACATGGTAACAGGTTAGTTCCATAGAATGATGATTCATTAAATTAAGAGGAATATCAGGTGTTAAAAAGATTATGGGATTAGGGAGATTTCGTAGTCCTTAGAGTGCTTTCTGTGTTTGCACGAGGACTTGAGTTTGGTCCCCAACACCAACGTCTAAAGCTGGGCACATCAATGAGTGCTCATAACCCCAAGGCTGATTGGTAGAGAGGAGTGGAATGGGGCCTGCTGGCTACTCAGGTAATCTGACCAGTGAGCTCCAGGCTCAGTGAGAGATTTGCCTTAAAAAAATAAATATGGTAGGGGGGGTGACTGAGAAAATACTCAAATATCAATCTGTCCTGTGTATGTGTACACACCTGTACATATACACATGCATATACAAGTGAAGATTACCGTTCAAAACTAAATCAAAGCATTCATTGTGGACACTAAATTTCACTGACAATCAGAGCATACAAACCAAGAAAAGGAAATAAAACTGTTAGTGTCGCACGAACACTTCTGTTAGCAATACACAGCACTCTAATTCTTCTACTAAGACATTTGGTGAGTTTTCCAACTGAGACATAAACATCAGAGCAGTAGGTAGGTTGTTTGCTTATTAAATAGTGTGATTTGTGCCAATGTGATTGCCCCACCAAGGCAAAGAATAAAGAAAATTATTTAAGGATGTGGAAAAACTCCTGTGGGCTCAAATCAAATTAAAAACAAGCAGGACACTGGAAATAAGATTTGTAGTTTTGACTGCAGATGAAGGAGGGGCAAGGAGCTTCATAGGTGACATAACCATCACCCCAAACACAGGAAAGCTGTGGGAAGGCTTGGCTATTGGCCTCTGGTCTTCAGATGGCCACTGAATAAAAAGATGCATTTCTAATGCTTCCTGTTCCACTGTTCACCACAGAGGAATAGGACAGACTCAGTAGCAACAACATCCAGAGGACTGGGGATGAAGATCTGTACATGGGCCCTGAACAACTCAGTCTCAGTGCCCTTAAAATGAATTGCTGTTTTAAGAGAAAATCAACTTTTGATAAATTTTCAAGTACTTTTAAAGGCACAGTATCTTTCAAGTTTAAAGACCATGAATGTGGTTGGTGAGTTCAGTGACACTAGCCACTCTCTTCCAGCTCTTCATTAACATTCTGCCACATCTACCAGGGATAACTGGTTAATGTTAGGTCTCTCAGGCTGTGCATACATCTAGAAATGAGCTCAAACTGGACATAGGAGGATTTCTGATGGTTAGATAAAGCCAGCATTCTTTAGAAACTTGTGAAGTCAGCTCCTACTTCAAAAGGAATCATCTCCCTTCCCTCTGGCAGAGGGGACACACGGCTCCACTGACATGTACCTGTGGCTGCATGTCAAAGCCCCTGCCGGCCTGCAGGCTCCTTCAGTCCCTACACACCCATATTTGTCACACACTTCAAAGTCTACAACAGCATCCTTGCCTGACTCACTTCAGAGCCTGCTCTGCTCTTTTTATACCCCCTGTCCCTGGCTATATTCACCGTTCTCACTGTGTTCTCTCTTACTGTACCCTTCTCTCTGGCTATCTCCCTATTCACACTATGTTGATATCCCCCCAAATCTCCCTCTCTCCTCTCCTTTCATCCCCCACCCTCTCTCTTTTGCACTATGATCTCTTCTATTCTCCCTCTTGAATATAGTCCTGGCCATGTCCAGTCTGCTTTCATTTCTCTCTGTTCTGGACTCTTCCAGATACCTCCGGATACTTTCTCTCTCTCTCTCTCTCTCTCTCTCTCTCTCACACACACACACACACACACACACACACACACACACACCCCTTTCCTTTAACCACATCATGGAGCAGTTATGTTGGCATTTTCTTTACTGCAACTTCTCACACATAAACTAGTGAGTTCACCCCTGCCCTTCTATGGCATCTGAACACACAGACTCTGCACATTCCTGTTGTGGTGTTTGTTATATGATTTGAATGGGGAATGTCACAAGCATCTTAAAGTGTTTTAACACAGCTGGTAGTATTATTCTGGAAGGCAGAGTCCAGCTGGAGGAAGTGGTTTGCTGAGTGGAAGGCCTTTGCTAATCTTCCTGTCCCATTTTTGCTTTCTGACCTATCCAGATGTGATGAGGTAGCCTCACCCTCACTACCACAGCTGGGGCATGACGGACTATATATCCAGACTAAGGCCTCAAAGAAACCTTTTGGATACTTCAAAAACTTAAATATGTTTTCCATCACTGGGAATGAAGACAGCTGTGGAAAGGTGAGAGAGGGTTGACGTTCATAAATAACAATTATATACATTCTGACAGAGTGATCGTGGGTCTTGAGCTACAGAGACAAAAGAAGCAGTCAGTGGCTTTCTTTGTTTTAATGCTGCTATCTGTACACAGGAGTGATTCTGTTTTTCAGGAGTTGAGCTGTGACAGTTTCCGGATGATGGGAACTATGACAATGACCAGACTCTGCAAACAGTATGTGTTCAGTGCTTCTCTGTAAGGGCTACTGTGCTGTGTCAGAAGGCATGGAGTGCTCTAGTCTGGCCTCACAGAGAGGTGCAGGTAGGGGTTAAAGGGGAGCAGACGCAGGTAACCAGCAGCAAAGCTGACCCTGAGCCCTAGCCCCCTCCTCCGAGAACTGGGGCAGCTCTCCCCTGACAAGTCTCTTCTCACGCTGCACCAGGGGAAAGAGTGAGCTTACCTTCAAACTCATTTCAGGAGAATGCTCTAAACAAAATCCTAGTTCTGTAGTACTGATCAAGGACAGACATGGAAGTCAGGTACTGAGGTAGAAAACGGTGGCTGAAGTGTGGCCAGAGGTAACAAGGTAGCAGGGGAGGAGCCGGCAGAGATGGGGCTGGAAAGCTGCCCTGGCTAAGCCCACTTTGGAGCTGATCTCATACATGGGACTTTGGCACGGTGTGGAGCCTCAACTACCAAGGGGCCCAGAGGGTGATCATTGGCTAGAAAGACTGAGTCCCTATTATCCCATGAGGTTGAACTTCCATGAACTGAGGAAATGTGTGGGCAAGTGCTGTGTGCAGAGAATGGGAACAAGTTAGCCAAAGGAAAGGAGAAAGCAGCATGGTCAGAGACCATGGAGGACTGCAACCTCCAGCCTCCAGCCTGTTTTACTACTCGCTGTATTAAAACACGAGGCATATTTCATCAGGTAAGAACACCTTAGAACATAGCGATTTATGTGTCACAAGAATGAACAAAGTGCAAACTAATTTTCAGTAATCTGGAATTACATCAGGTTCAACTGCATGGGTCTACAGTAGAACAATTTGTACCACAGGGTTGGCAAATTTATGCTTCAAGGATAAAGTTCATAGATCACACGGTCAGAAAAACTTCAATATCTTAAAACAGGAAAAAGCAACAGCAAGGTGTTTGTTCCTTGGCATGTCTGTCTGTCTGTGGGGTGATGTGTCCATTTGGCTGTTCTTAATCCTATTCTCAACAAGGTTGGACTGTCCATTTGCAGATAACCACTTTCCGACAGTGGCTCTTACTCTGGCCTTGCCTCATCATTGAGAGAGAGACAGAGAGAGACAGAGAGAGACAGAGAGAGAGAGAGAGAGAGACAGAGACAGAGACAGAGACAGAGACAGAGAGAGACAGAGAGAGACAGAGACACAGAGAGAGAGACACACACAGAGAGAGACAGACAGGGAGAGAGAGACAGAGAGTGTGAGTGGTGAGGTCTTGCTTAGAGATGTTAGGTGGGAATTTCTGCACACCAGGTGTCTATTACTTGGGGAGTAGAGAAATGAGGATTGTGGTGTGGGCTAGCAAGAAGCAAAGTAAGGTGAGAGGCAATGCTAAAGGAAATCCCAGGAATAAATGGAGCCACCTCTTCAGGTGAGGAAGTGCAGTGGCTACATTCCCACTGCAGGCCTCCAGTGAGCCCACACTGCAGCTACCCCCCACTGCTCCAGTGTCACTTCCCTATGGACCTGAGGACTAGGCTTGTTTTCCAGGTCTCAGAACTTGTGATTTGTTCTGATTTTGAGGAAACCATCAGGAGACTGAGATAGACATATCCATTATCTCCATTATCTCACAGAAACCAAGCTTGTGTCTTCATACATTCTTGGAAGGTACTATAACAACTGAGTTATTTCCCAGCCCTGCATTTTTTTTAGAGTGCTAAGATTTTGGTCAGAACTTTACAATTGTTGTTATTGTTTCTTTGTTTTGCTTTTGGTTTCTGTGTGGATTTCTGGGTATCTCTCCTGTGCCTGGCTGGTTCTGTGGTAGCCAATGATTTGAACAAAAATTATACAAAGCTAACTCTCACTAGTGAATGTCTGCCCTCTACTGCTGAACCTGTTTGCATGGGAAGAAGTCATTCTGACTTGCCCCAAACAAGTCTCATATTCCAAAGAGTTTCATGAACGCATATAATGGCTTAGCAGTCACCATGAATTCATGGAGAGGATTTTGGGAAGCTGTGTCCAGCTTCCTCACTTACAAAATCTCCCCCTTAACTTCTAGCTACTAGGGAGGCATGACCACATTTGCCTGTAATCCCAGAGTTTAGGAGATGGAAGCAGGATGATCAGAAGCTCAAGGTCACCCTCAGATACAAATGGAATTCACAGACAGTCTGAGCTACACAAGTCCATGTGAAAACACTGAACAAACAAAAATTGTAGCTGCTGTCGCTTTACTCCAACATCCAATCAACTATTTCCAACCAGGAAGGTGAGGACACCCCAGGTGAGAGGTGTTTCATCAGTGTGGTGGCAATTTCTCAATCACTATTTTCTAGTTTCTTCTACCTGTGATCACTTTTTCAAATGATTTAACTTAACTCTGTTTAATTTCATATTTTTCTGATTGGAGAAGAAACCATCTAATATAATTAAGTGGATATGAAGTTTCAATCATATCTTAAATATTTGTAAATGTATCATTTATTAAGATTTCATTTCTTATGACATTGTATAAAATACATTCCTTCAAGTATCAGCCAATCACACCAGGAGGGAACTTTTACTTTTACAAAATATCTAGACATTATCAAAAAATTGCACAGAGCTGGAGAGGTGGCTCAGTGGCTAACCTGCCAGAGTAGTTAGGTTTTCAGTACCCTGTTGGCCAGTTCACAAACACCTGTAACTCCAGCTCCATGGGATCTGTTACCTTTTTCTGGCCACCACAGGCACCAATACACACATGACATACCCAAATAGAGACACATAAATGCACCTATACACATATAGCACAGCCACATAAAGACACGTAAATCTTTTAAATAGACATTGTAAAATTAAGGTTGGCATGGTCTATTATCCCTGCTAAAGACTTAAATGTATATTACCTATTAGAAAAATTTAATTTGCAAAGTTTTCTGAGTAAGATGCACATGATTTTGACCCAGACCCTCATTAAGAAAAGGAACAGCAGTAACAGATCCACTGCGTCTTCAAATATGAGAATCTATTCACTCTTAAAGATTACCTTGAAGGCTGCCACACAGTGCAGGCTCAGTAAGGCCATCACCACTGCCAGAAGGATGGTAGCAAGGTTCCTCACATCCCATATGGTCTCCACCAGAGGGATACTGCCCACTTGCCAGTCGTAGCACAGGGTGATGGGTGCCAGCAGAAGCCATACATTGAAGGCCAGGAGGTAGGAATAGGTAAGGAACCTACAAAGAGAACAGTTTTGAAATACAACTTCTCACATTTTATAAACACTTGTTTACTACAATTTATCTGCTCAGTTGGTGTTTCTGGTAGAGGAAGGCAGGGAAAGATGTCAAACCATCCATTAAACTGATCTCCTAGGAACTTATCTCACTGCTTCTAACCACCATGATGGATGCTAACTTCAACAGAAAGCAAATAAGACATAGTTCCTATAGAAGATATCTAAATTTATCACACAAGTAAATATGGAATCTGGAATAAATGCAATGAAGGAATTTCTGACGACAGTAAATGGTAAACATACTCTTGCTTGTAGGAGACCCTGTCTCTTAAACTGTCTCATCTTGCTATTGTCTAGAACCTGTAATACATTTTAAAACATCTCATTCTTTTGATAGCAGATTTTAAGGATCCAGACTTAACTATTTCAGAAAGTAAAATATTTGTGACAGAAGGATCAAATCTCTTATTCACAGTTGTTAGGGTAGAGAACATCATGGGAGGAAGGTAATGGGTGGGTTCTCATCCTCACTTTCTGCCCAGGACAAGGCTTTAAGGTGAAATAGATGGCATTCCACTCAAACATCTTCTTTGCAATTAGAGGAAAGTGAGTTCTCCTAAATTCACTTAGCCTGCATAGTCATTAAGCAATATTCAATGTCCTTGAGAACTTCAGGGCTCTCAGCTCAGAACAGATCCACCCAACCCTCTGCACTCGGATGCAAACAACTGCCACAAGGCTTCTAGCTTTACAAAGCCACATACCAAGATGATCTGTCCATCCCAACCTGCATTAAAATGCTTGTCCAAGTGACTGCATGGCTAAGAAGAGAAGCTGTTCTTTTCTCTGGTCAACACCTAATGCCCTCTCTAGGCATCCCTCCTAGGCTGTGTAAAAAAAGTGGGTTAGGATCATGACTGTGTAAACCTTACAGCTAAGAGCCATAGCAAGAGAGATGGCTTATCGGGCAGAATCCCCAATACACAAGCATGATGACTGAATCTGAACTCCAGAATCCACTTTAAAAAGCTGGGCATGAGCCAGGCATGGTGGTGCACACCTTTAATCCCAGCACTCGGGAGGCAGAGGCAGGCGGATTTCTGAGCTCGAGGCCAGCCTGGTCTACAGAGTGAGTTCCAGGACAGCCAGGGCTACACAGAGAAATGTCTCGAAAAACCAAAACCAAAACCAAAACCAAAACCAAAACCAAACCAAAACAAAACAAAAACCTGGGCATGGTGACAAGCTTCTGTGACATCAGAGGAAACAGGACATCACCAGAGCAAGCAAAATCTGCTTAATGACTTCCAGGCCAGTGAGAGACCCCCATCTCAATGGAGGTGGACAATATTTCTGAGGTAGAGGTCGACCTCTGGCTTGTAAACAACGTGTACATTCTTATACTCTCATAGGCACACACAAATGAACACATGCCTATGTTAAATAAACAAACCCAGAACTATCATTCTCCAATACCAAAGAGCCATACTTTAACTTCAACCAATGAGGAAGTCTAAGGCAATCTGTCTCCAGTGCTGTAGGGTACAGGTTGCTAATTAACTGTCAGCAAGCAGATAAAGCAAACAGGTCCATACAAATCAAATGGACTCAGACTCTTCCTCCTATTGTCAACAGTTACTGAGTAAAACCTGTTTTCCCCACTTTAAATGATGGACAACCTAGTTATATCTGTGATATTGCATATTCAATTAAATAGAAACAGGTTACACCTTGTGTTCAAGGACTATATGATACGATAATGCAAATTATATAGTGTGAAAGGGCAGGAAACATGAGATGAATGTTAAGAATACAGGGTCTTATCCAGAGACTGTCCCACCTGGAGATTCATCCCAGATACAGTCACCAAGCTCCAAAACTATTGTGGATGCTAAGAAATGCTTGCTTAAAGGGGCCTCATACAGTTGTTTCCTGAGAGGTTCTGCCACAGCTTTACAAATACAGAGTCAGATGCTCGAAGCTAACCATTGTACTAAGTGCAGGATCCTCAATGGAGGAGTTAGAGAAAGGACTGAAGGAGCTGAAGGGATTTGCAATCCCATAGGAAGAACAACAATATCAACCAACTAGACCCTCCAGAGCTTCCAGGGACTAAGCCACCAACCAAAGAGTACACATGGCTCCAACTGCATATGTAGCAGGGCCTTAAAGAGAAGCCCTCCCCACAGGAGGATTCTCAGATTGGCACAAGGGCCAGAGCAGATTTTCTGTGTTACCTTCTGTGACAATTAATATTGAAGATCATCGTGACAGAATTTAGAACCACCTAGGAGTCATGCTTAAAGTGTGAGCCACAAAAAACCCTACCTTGTTTCCTTCTTAAGCTTTTCTTGTTCAGTGTTTTCCTCACAGCAAGAGAAGTAGCTAACACAAGCCCATGGCTGAGTATTAATTCAGCCTGAAATCCATCACTCCAGGCCTCAGATCATCCAAGCTGATCTCTTCCATCATCTTCTCTCCCTCCAACTTTGCAGTGAGAAATCACCATGTCAGTGAGGAAGACCACTCTGTGCTGACTCTCAGACTCCAACATAGAAACAGCCAGGAGTGGGACTGCTTCAATGGTATTTTCCGCCACTCGTGTCTCGTGTAGTTCTTAATAAAGTGCTAATGAGCAATTAGTAAATAAGGACTGACTTCCTTCTGGTCTTGGGTTTATGTGCTATCACCTGAGAATGCATTACTGTGGGCTGCTTTCTATGCACTCGAGCAAGATGCCCTTCCCTTCAGTTCAGTGGAAAATCTCTGCATGGCTTGACTGGTGGATGCTGAGCAACACACTTCACAAACAAGGCAGTTGTCATTCACACTCTTAAAATTACTTAAAATAGTTTCTACTGGAAATGACTTAGCAGAGGCTGAGGTGGGTAGATAACCATGAGTCAGAGAGGCCAGGCTAGAGTACCTACTGAGTAAGACCCTGTCTCAAACAACAAACAAACCAGGTACACAGAGCTCACTAGTTTAGTTTAATGTCATAAAGAGAGACAGAAAGCGTAATATGCCTGTTAGACATACACACTATGATGAAATTGTCTTGTCCTTGGATTTGAACCAGTTCTAAAACCAACTGCTATTACAGAATATATACAAGAACCAAATAGAATATGTTCCATGACCAGAATAAGATACAATGTCCAGGCTATGGAAGAAATCACTGAACCAATGAGCTAGTTTCTTAAACAAGCAAATGGTAACAGAGGACATTAAGTTAAGAATTGACTAAGAGACATACTACAGGGCATTCTATTTAGATACTGGGATGGTTTGCTGATTGTCAATTTGACAGGATCTAAAATTACCTAAGAGACAGGCCTCCAGGCACATCTGTGAGAAACTACTTAGATTAGGTTAGCCTTTTGGTGTACTTTAGGAGATTATCCTAATGAGGTGAACTGAAGTGGGAAGACCCAACCTAACAGCAGGTGTCTGCATGTGCTGAGCCTCAGTCCTGGACTAAATAAAAAGGAGAATTTCAGCTGAGCAGTGAAGTTCAGCTCACTGCCTCTCCTTTGGTTGGCTGCCCTTGGCTCCTACTGTCATTTCTCCCTCAGCTTAACAGGCTGTCCCCAGAAGCTCTGAGCTAAAATAAGCTCTCCCTGAAGTTGGAAGTTGCTTTTGTCAGGAAATTTTATCACAGTGCTAGGAAAAGTAACCAAGAAAGAGGCTAATTCAAGGAAACCACTATTAAACTAAACAACTGTTACATAGTTGGAAAAATATAATATTAATGAATAATAGGGCTGGATACACAAGCTCATCAAAATTTAAAGTACGATAACATTACATAATGCAAAACCGCCATGCGAAATAAACTAAATATCAAAATCATGATTTAGGATTTGCTTCAAAATAACTGACCAGGCACAGAGGGGAAGAAGAGAGGAGGGGCATGAATGAACCAGGCAGCAGAGGATTGTGAGCACTGAAACCCAGCGAGTGCAGAAGCCTGCATATGCCACCTTCTCTACTTCTTTGTGTATTTGGTCTCTTTCATGAATAGAGGAGAGGTGACAAGACTGCTCTAATATTTTACTTCTAGCTACATCTGGCCCATAGACTCACTGCTAACTCATGAAGGGTTTTTTTGTTAAGACCATATGTTTGCTCTGCCCTGTAAGTTTCCTTTCCCTGCTTGTTTTCTGGAACTGCAATGTTGTACCAACTAAAAGAAAATTAAGATGCATTTATTTTTTTTTTAAGTTACAATTTCAATGAAAACACAGTAAATCACAGACCAGACACAGTCACTGCTTTCTAGTTTGCATGATTCTGATCACACAGCTAACTAGCAAATTCTTTAAGTACTTTCTAAGATATGGACATAGCAGTGGAAAATGTTTTGCAAATATAAGCAACAAAGAAGCCATTTGGAATCACTCCAGAAACTAATTATCTTTTAGGGAGGGCTATTTGAGCTAACTGTCATCAACAATTACAGGGTTTCTTTTTAAATCCTCTATGAATTACATTGGAACTACTAAAAAAAAATTCAGAAAGAAAGTAGCCTGTACAATATTTCTGCCCTGCTGGTTTCTTTCTTTCTTTCTTTCTTCCTTTCTTCCTTTTTCTTTCTTTCTTTCTTTCTTTCTTTCTTTCTTTCTTTCTTTCTTTCTTTCTTTCTTTCTTTCTTTCTTTCTTTCGTAAATCAAAACCAAAATGAATTATTTACCACATTTCTACTATAAATCCTGTTAACAGGGGCAGGGGGTGGGGGGAGCCACTAAAATGTCTTGCCAACAAAACAGAATGTACAACACAGAGAACTGAAAATTCAATGTAAACAATTTAGTGATTCATTTTTCTTGAAAACCCAGAAATGACTGAGGGAGTTTCATAGCTAGACGTGGCAGCTCATGCTTATAATCCCAGAACTTGGGAGGCTGAGGCAGGAGGATCACAGCAAGTTTAAGACCAGCCTGAGCTACTGTCATGATTAGCCTAACTGCCTAGTGGATACAGTCTAGAGTTATCTGAAAAGGAGAAGCCTCAGCTGAGGAGTTGCCCAGATCAGGTTGGTCTGTGAGTATTTCTTAAAGGATTGTCTTGTCTATTGATTATGATATAATGGACCCAGCCCACTGTGAGCATCAGGCCAGCCAGGGCTAGAGTGAGAGGCCCTGTCTTCAAAAACACATCCTGCCTTTAAATCACTCTAGGTTTTTCCTCACAGAAGTGAAGAATTTGGTCTCCAGATGCATACGGTTTCATTGGGCTGTTTGGTGGGGCTACCCCGAGAAGCTCATCCTTTCTTTGCACTTCTGCAATGGTATCTTCCTACCATTCAGTTTTTGAAGGAGAATGAACCCAATGCACTTCCTTGACTGGGACACAGGAACAAAACCACACCACAAGCAGTAGCTCTTACTTGTTTTACGTAAGTAATGTGCTGCTGGAATCTTCCTTCTCTTCACCTATGGAACTTCATTCATTCTCTCTGCTAAACAACCTCCTTCCAACTGATGTAACTTGCAGTAAGTGGACATCTGGGGTGTCTTTGCTTTGATTCTTAAGGATACTACTGCTATGAACTCTGTTGAAACTGATGTTAGCATCACCAAACCTTGGACATTTGGCCCTGTGGACTCTACCTGGACCCACCAGGTTTGGAGATTAGGGTTGTGGGTTTTGATGATCTTTTCTGTTCCTCTACAGTGGCTGCTTACTGTCAACCTCACAGTTCCCAAATTGTTCTATTCTTACATCAGTAGACTTCCCAGGCTCCTGTGCCCTAGGAACGGCAAGGCTATACAGATACAATCTACTCAGCATCATCTACAGGAACAGCCTAAGGATGCCACTTCCTACACTGTCTTTCCCAATCAAAAGAAAGCCTTCTCTTGAATTTAGCCAATATTAACTCATTCTCTGTGCATGTCTTAGGTGCTGAAGGTGATAAGCTCTGGCTGGACTCTCCATAAGGGTGTTTATACTGTGTTGGTGGTAAGAAGGCAGGCATGGATTATGTGGTTGAATGACAGTATTTTAATATCAAATTTAAATGGTGGGGGCAGGGGATAGCTTGGACCTAGACTCAATAACTGATGCTGTGGGTTAACAGAACAGACAAGTGTCTGTGAAGGTACTGATAGGCTGAAGAGTTCTGTTCTCGTGGTTCATGCAACGGAGAACATTCACTAATAGTAAAATATTTGGTAAGAGTTGTTTCTAAAAACTTAGACCTCAAACTGAATAAAACAATTCTTTTAACTGTGTTATCAATCATCATTTTAAAAGCAAACATAACCATGGGCATATCTGATAGGTTCTCCAAAGCACACTGGAAACACTACACATCCAGTCTTCTAGCAGTAGGGTGGGGCAAATGACTTCTGGTGTGGGCAGAGGTGATGGTTTCTGAAAGCTGAGACAGGAGCAGTGTGGTAGACTGAACACTTGATGCTGTTTTAGAATCACCAACTATGGGCTGGCAAGTGTCATGAACATGCTGTTGTGATTTTTTTCTTAAGATAGAAATAATGATGACTGTATTGATATTCTATCCATGACAAACATCAAAACAGTACAACATTAGGTCAGAGACAAGGAGAGAGACTGGATGTGGGTAGACAGCAACAACACAGGACTGAGCACCCTTGAATGCTGAAACCAAGTCATAAAATATCTTATTACAAGGGAGTATCTCATTTTATTTCCACTCACTCTTGTCTTATGAATGTGAGAGCTTTAATGTGAGAGTTGTGAGTCTCACCAGCTTCCTTT
This sequence comes from Mus pahari, assembly GCF_900095145.1. Classification (NCBI taxonomy): domain Eukaryota; kingdom Metazoa; phylum Chordata; class Mammalia; order Rodentia; family Muridae; genus Mus; species Mus pahari. The sequence goes on from NC_034591.1 coordinate 162,709,011, forward strand.
TCCTCTGCCACACCAACTCAGCTGTTCTAGCTGGCACAACTATAAAATGCATTAACAGCCCAGAGCTGTGAAGGCAGTAGGATCCATAGCCTAGTCTTACCTTGGTGATATGCAGATGGAATCGAGATAATTAGATTGCCTGTAAATCTTGGGACTGGATAAGAAACAATCAGGAATGTATTAGAAAGAGAAACAGAAGTGGGGCAAAGGTGAAGATAAGCAAAGAAATGAGGCAAGAGTCAGTAAGTAGGTAAGTAAATTTAGAAGTCCATGGAATGGCCAGGGCTCAGGGGCCTTTGCTCTAGCAAGGAGGCTGTTACAGCCACCGAGGGATACAGAGTGAGAGCCTGTCTCAAAAAACGAAAAAAAAAAAAATAACAATAAAGCCAATGAAAGTTCTCCAGGGAAGAGCTGCTTCAAGACATTGTGTAGGATCACAACCTAAGTTACTTGTATTGTGAACTTATAACACAGATCTGTTCTTTTGTCCAAGATTTTAGAAAAGTTTAAGAACAAATGGCTTTTATGAATAGTATCTGTGAAGATATTAGCATAAAAGATTTATGTCTGCTTACATAGTTGGCACAGATAGGGAACAGAAATGTGGGTAACATGGAACAAGTCAAGGATTTTTTTTGATCATCTTTTCTTGATGGGAGATGTACATGAGAACAAGGTCCATCTGGGAAAGCAGGAGTTCCTAGCTCCAGGAGAAACATCTATGATTATCTTTTTGGTCTCCAAGAGGAAAACTTAAGACGGTGTTGCAGTTCCATAGTAACAATCTTTCTGTATGTTTTCATGTGAGTCAATGCAAGGACTTTAAGACAGGGTCTCAAATCTTAAGAAATCCTCATTTACAACAGGACAATGGTACAAATCTTCAGTCCTAGTACTTGGAGGCAGCAGCAGAGACAGGTGGATCTTTATGAGTTCAAGGTCAGTCTGGTCTACAGAGCAAGTTCCAGGACTACCAAGGGTACATAGTGAAACCGTGTGTCAACAAACAAAAACAAAAAATTCCTATCTCTAGAATAAAGGAAAATCAGTCAACAGTCCACAATAAAGTGTAACTGAAAGCAATGGGGCAGCCATTCGGATTAAGAAGCCTCATGCAAGGTCTTAGAGAAGAAACAGTGGTCACAGAATGGAGGAGGAGGTGGCCAGAAGAATGTCAGGACTACAGCAGTGGACAGAACCCTGACTCCTTATCCTAAAAGTATCAAGAAACCATCAACCTTCTAAATACCAGGAGCACTAGAAATACCCATTGGACACAGCACCGAGCACCACAATCTGAGCGCTAACTGTGAAGAGACAAACAGAGGCAAGTTGTAAGACCAATGGCAGACCATGAGGCCATAATGAAGACAGTCTCATTGAAGATTGAGCAAATGAATGATTGAGGAATTGCCTCCATTGAATGATATATGAGCATATCTGTGGGGCATTTTCTTGATTACTAATTGATATAGGGGATCCCAGTCTGCTGTGGGCAGTAACATCTTTAGAAAAGTATGCCTAGGCTGTATAAGAAAGCAGGCTGAGCAAGCCAGTAAGCAGCATTTCTCCATGGTATCTGCTTCAAGCTCCTGCCTTAAGTTCCTGCCTAGGCATCCCTCACTGATGAACTGTAAACTCTAAGATGAAATAAACCATTCCTCAACAAGTTGCTTTTGGTCATGGTGTTTTATCACAGCAGTGGAGAAGCTACTTAGGTATTACTATTAGAATACTACCTAAGCAGAAGGAAATCACACCTATCAGGTTTCCTTATATTAGGTCCTAAGATGAGAGTTGTAGCATTAACATATACTATAGTAAGCCAGGGCCTGTGTCATAGCCAATAGCATCCTGGACATTTCTGTCATGTTGTTATAGATACATTTCTTTTTAGATTTCTCATGATCATACCATGGCGACTTCTTGTCTCAGTCCAGTTAAACAGGAAACAACTGAATACATAGGAAACAAACACATGTCTATAGAGCCACAAGGACTTTCAAAGAAAACATGCAAAAAATAACTACAGTCAATACTAAATGGAGAAATACTGAAGGATCTCATTTATTCAAAACCTTTATATGTTTTGAAAAAGAAAATAATTCCTCTGAGATGGCATAAAAGATAACTTCGAAAGTCCTACAAAGTTTACAAATCTAGTACAGGAAGTGGCTTTGGGCTGGACCAGGCCAGCAAAACCGCTCCTAGGAAGCTCTGTTTCCAGTGCAACAACTGGAGACAAACTTACCAGGAGGGTGAGGTCAAGTGAGCTCATAAGGGCTGTGTCATAGTTTGAACTTGAAATGTTGCCCACTGTCTCACTGGTTCCCAGGTACTAGTGCTGTTTTGGGAAGTTGTGGAACCATTAAGAGGTGGTTGCTAGGGGTGAGCCTTTGAGACTCACAGCTCGGCCTGGCTTCTGGCCTTTCTCTGCTCCCTAGAATAGTTAGCCACCATTTGCTCCCAGAGCTGTGGATTCAGTCACCCCACCAAGCCATCCTCTGAGAGCATGTGCCAAAATAAACCTTTCCCCCCTTAAGCTGTTTCTGTCAGGATTTCTGGTCTCAATGTCATGAAAAATAACTAATATGGAAGATCTTGAAATCTGAAACTCAAGAACAGAAAGATATTATTTAAAATGAAGAAGAATATACCCAGGCATGTTAGTATATAAGCTTGTAATTTAAATACAAGGGAAACTGAGGCAGGGGGATTGTTATGGGTTTGAGTATAGCTGGAGCTACCATTTGAGCCCATTTAAGACTCTGAAGGGTGGAAGTGAAGGTAAGTAGCTGAAATATTCTATTCCATCACTTTGTTTGGACTGAACTAGTTGAGTTGGATGGAAAAAACAGATGGAAATGCCTATCAGACCTCACTGAAAATCTACTTGTACCTTGGGAGTAATTGGCAAGACCTGGAAAATACTTGGCTGAAGTCCTAATTCTGCCAAGGATTCCACCAGAGATTGTTGCCATTAGGCTAACAACCAGAAGCAAAATGCAACCTTACCCTTTTGGTGACTGGGATGGTTTAGCTAGGAAGGCCATGATCAGCGATCAAGTGTAGTATCCAGACACTAGGATCCTGAGCCAGATACTGGGGTTTGCCGGGGTCATGAGACATGAATGAAATACTCAACTGGAGAGTTGAAAGCATATTCTCTTTCCATGTCCCCTAAGTATTTGTTTCATCTCTGCATCTTGGCTCAAGCACTGCTAAGTTTATGGAGTAGGCTACATGTAACAGTGAAGCTAAGAGTGGTTGCTTCAATTCATATACAAACAGCTTGGTTGGAAATCACCACAAGGACAAGCAACATCACCCTAGAGTTGAAATCACCCCACTATTAAAGGACATCACCCCCAAGTTGTGAGTGCGGTGGGTGTGGTAGTATGGTGAGTGTGATGAATTTGGTGGGTTTGGTGGCTGTGGTAGTTTGAGTAAGAATGGCTCCCATAGGCTCATAGATTTGAATGCTTGGCCACCACAGACTGGCACTATTAGGAGGCGTGGCCTTATTGAAGTAGATATGCTTCTGTTGGAGGAAGTGTGTCTCTAGGAGTACACTTTGAGATTTCAGAAGCTCAAGCCAGACCCAGTGGCTCACTCTCTCTTCCAGCTTCCTGCCCATCTCGATATAGAACTCTCTCTCAGCTACTCTCCAGCACCATGTCTGCCTGTATGTCATCATGCTACCCACCATGATAACAAGAGAACTAAACCTCTGAACCTATAAGCCAGTCCTAATTAAATGCTTTCCTTTATAAGAGTTGCTGTGGTGTTTGCTCATAGCAATAGTAACCCTACGTAAGACAGAGGGCTCACCAAGCAGAGACAAGATCTGATGTCCTGTTTCCTTTTAAAGATTAAAAAGTAACTGCTGAAGAAGCTATGGACCAGAACCCTTCATCCATGAATTGCCACATCTAAAATTACCCAGACAAAGAGCCTGGAGACTGAATGTTAGTGACAACTAAAAAGGATAGGCATCATTACCAGGGAGCTGAATTTGAGATGTCAAGCTTAAGACTGAACAACATTTTGAAAATGTAGGATACTAACAACATCACAAAGTTTTTATACTACTTAAGAGCTAAACCAGCATAAGAGATTTAGGAAATGGTATTCAAGATCATGAACACAGAGCTGGAGAGATGGCTCAGTAGTTAAGAGCACTGACTGCTCTTCCAAAGGCCCTGAGTTCAATTCCCAGCAACCACATGGTGGCTTACAACCATCTATAATAGGATCCAATGCCCTCTGAAAATAGCTATAGCGTACTCATATAGATAAAATAAATAAATCTTTAAAAGAAAAAGATCACGAACACAAACAGGTGTCAAAGTAATGAAAGCAATTTTGACAGAATATTTATTAAAAAATATGTCAGATTAGGAAGATATTGGTTTTGAATGCTAAAAATAAATAAAAAAGGTCTGCACTAGAAAAGAGAAGCAGAGCAGGCTGTGTGGTTTAAGGGAAGGCTGACTTGTACCAACCTGACCCTCAGTATCAAAAGATAAAATACATAGATATTTAAAAATGAAAATAGAAAAATCTCACAAAATGTAAAAAAAACATACAGGCAAAATAAGTAATGAAGTATATTAATTAAAACATGTATACTACATTGACAGGGCAAAGGCTGATGCCTAACACAAGATTGGGGGTCAAAATTCTGCAACCTCTAAGAAATACCAATAAGCTCAACTATAAGTCATCTACTCATCAAATTCAGTTTTAAGATTTTTTGTTAGCTGAGGGTGGTGGCTTCTGTCTCTCATCCTAGCATTCAGGAGGCTGAGGCAAGGGATCTCAAGTTCAAGGTCAACCAGTGTCAGATAGTGAGACCCTATCTGAAAACAAAAGATCTGCCATGTTTCATATTATATTATGAAAATATATATACCAAAATAGTAAAGGTTACTTCCGTAAAATTATCATTAAAATGATATAACAGTATAAGATATTTATAGCATATTTGACTATGAAAATAATTAAACATGATATCTTAATGTTTAAAACACCACAGAGAATATAATCTGAAGCTATTTAAATTGATAACTGTGATCATATCTTAAAGCAGTGCACCACAGCAGACTCTGTGCCAGGAATATGCATCAACATCACTTCCTAATTCCACATCTTCTGGAACTTCTGAAGATGTAAAAGACACAGTTAGCACTATCTTTGTTCTGAGCCTTCCTTGGTTTTAGGTTATGCTGTTTTACCAATCTCTACACACATCTCTGTGCTGTGCTCTGTAATGCTTATTTTAAAAGCCACTCAATCCGGGCAGTGGTGGTGCAATCCCAGCACTTGGGAGGCAGAGGCAGGTGGATTTCTGAGTTCAAGGCCAGCCTGGTCTACAGAGTGAGTTCCAGGACAGCCAGGGCTGCACAGAGAAACCCTGTCTTGAAAAACGAACAAACAAACAAAAGATCCATTTAAAAGATATGTATATTATAGACAATAAGCATCTAATAAAATAGTTGTCAAATAAATAAATATATACCAGTGAGACCCATAGGTCTAACTCGGCAGAATTGGTTGAAAAGAATTTCAAATATATGAACAGTGTTTTCCTTTCTATCCTCATCTTGGCTAACTTATGATCACTATCTCTTCGAAATGAAAAGCTGGCCTGTGGTTTAATAATATTTGGTTTAATAATATTGAACAGGATCCAGTATGTATGGACTCATTTGCAACGAGACTTGTTATTTTGTACAAATGATTTATGGCAATAAAAATATCCAACAAAACTAAGTGCCAAATAAAGTTTACAGAATGTACATGCACTGACCTTGTAAGGATGTACGGCGAGAATGAAGCTGGATTGTCCTGCTCTGAGAAGAGGGGCATAGTTCCTCCCATTATCCACAGGCGGAAATACAAAATGACAATCACCTTGGAGGAATGAGAAGACCTGATGAAATGTCTACCCACACCTCTTCCATCTTTGTTCAAGCATTCTGATCATCTACAGTCCCCTCCCCTCACAGATGATGGATAACCCTGCCTGTATATCACAACGTAGGAAATAATCCAGCTGAGCTTCCAAGCTGGACAAGCAGCAGGTGCTGTATCTATGCCTCTGGGCACCAGAACTGGATGTTTTGTGCAGCAATAGATAACTAATACAACCAGGTCACTTTGAAAACTCTTTGGAAGGACTCTAAACACTGTGTTGTTCACACTATGCCACTGGATTCCCATATATGCTTCCATATATACCTCTGCTCAATAGTAACATTTACCACCTGCAAACCTTCCTTACAAGATTATATTGACAGTGAGTTTATTAAATAATCTAGAGCATATCTCTGAGTTGAAACACTCCTGAAATGAAAACACCCTTTACTAGTTACATTTGAGATACATATTATATACTTACATAACTGATGACCAAAAGGGCCCGCTTTAAAAACGGTCTCAAGGTAAGAAGGGAATTTCTGTTGGTACTTCTAGTCAGACACCTGAAAGAGGAAAGGAAAGATGAGCCTCTAAGAGCAACCATCTACAGCACAATATTTCCCATTCTGCCACTTACAAGAAGTGGAAACTGTAAAAGCATCTTTTATTTGCCTGATATAATTGCCATCTCTGTCTGTTAAGCTAGGTCTAGCCTCAAAAGCTTGCAGCCTCCATAAATCTAATCTGGGCCTAGAATGTTTCCAGCCTCTGAGACTTCCTGCTGAATAAGCTCACCCTTTCTAGTTCTTTCTGAACTCTGGCTGGCTGGTTCAACTCAGCCATTCTGGCTCAAACACCTCTCCAAGATAACTAATTCAATCTGGCTTCTCTTTAGCCTCTGACTTTTAGCTCTGCTTGGCTTCAATCTCTGGCAATCTGTTCCAATCTTCTGGTTCCTTCTCATTCATGCCTGTTCTGCCTTCAACTGTGTCTAGCTTGTTCTCTCTGTAAAGCTCTCCTGGCAAAACACACTCTCTCTCTCTCTCTCTCTCTCTCTCTCTCTCTCTCTCTCTCTCTCTCTCTNCTCTCTCTCTCTCTCTCTCTCTCTCTCTCTCTCTCTCTCTCTCTCTCTCTCTTTTTTCAAAAAAAGGAAGAAAATTGGATTGCTGTGGAAAAGAGAAAAAAAAAACATTTATTTTTTTGAAAAAAAAAAAACATTTATTTTATGTATGTGAGTATGTGAGTACACTGTAGCTGTATTTAGACAGACCAACCAGAAGAGGGTATCAGATCCCATTAGAGATGGTTATGAGCCACCATGTGGTTGCTGGGAATTGAACTCATGATCTCTGGAAGTCAGTACTCTTAACTGCTGAGCCATCTCTCCAGCCCTACTGCTCTCTCTTAAGTGGCTTCCCTTCCCTCTCTCTTCTCGTGAGAGTTAGGCATATCCTACTCTGTCAAATCTTTCTGTGATTTGGCACTTTGCTTGCCATTCAACCAGACCTCACTTTCAAACATGGGAGCTTCTTTCTACAAACTAACTTTATCTTCATTGTTTGGGATTGAAGGTGTGTGCTAAGGGTGTGTCTATATTCCAGCCAGAGAGATTAGAGGTGCTAAGGGCTAAGCCACATTACAACTGTGTAGTGGTTGGTCTGATGCTACTTGTATTCAAATGCTAAATTCTGTACCCCAAGATCTGGCTGCTCCAAGATGAGCAGATCCTCATATATACCAGCTTTTGTTATATAAACCATGCCGCCCAAGTTATCCGTTTATAAAGATGCCTATAGCCTGTAGCTGGGCAGAAGAGAAATAGGGAAGGCTTTTGTTTCTGGGCTTGGGTCTGAGGCAGAAACCACAAGAGAAGAAGACAGGAGGAAGAAAGAAAAGGGCACCATGGGGCAGGTGGATCCTGTGTGCACAGCAAGGAGAGCCATCCAGTTGGAGGAGAAACAGCCCAGGCAGAACATGGCAAGTGATATCTCAGGATCATTGGCAGGGAAGTAGATAAAATAGCTTAGAGTGTTAACATCTGCACAGTTTTAGTGTTTTAAGGCTTATTATAAATATAAAGGGTTTATGTCTTTTATTTGGGAACTAAAGATCTAAGGTAGAGTAGAAACCCTCAAATATAATTTACCACAACACAACTAGAAACAGGTTTTTTTTTTCAATAAATTACACAATCTCAGGGTTCACAGTGTCATCAAATATCCTACAACAGGAAACAGCTTTCTTCAATTCCTTGTACATCTATTGTGCTCATTTAAAAGACAATAACATGTACTTTGTGGGAATACTGTAAGAAATAAGTGAGATAATATATAAAATAGGATGTAGCCTTGTTACATAATAAACATTACCATCCCACCCGTCCCTGATAACCCTGTAAACTCTGATAACATTAGTTTACTTTCACCTCTTTAATATAATTTGAGGTACAATGTCTTCAACCTACAAAAGATCTCACAATTGTCTCTGAAAAACAAGGATACCAAGATTATGTGAGGTAAGACACACAGTGCTGCTGGGGTGGATCTCATACATACTGAGAGGTCTTTGATCCACCCCAGAACTTGCTTACTGTCCTCTGGCCTGGGAAACAAATTAGATTTTAATATTAGCTTCAAGAAGGTCAGAGGTTAGTGGAGAGCCCACATCTGCCACAGTCCCCACTGGTTCAAAGTAGAAGCTGCAGCTTTGTGAATGGGACTGGCTGGCTTCTGAGGTTAACAAGCCCCCTGTGAAAACATAAAGGGTCCATACCCCCTCCAGGGGAGCTTGCACACTATAGTCAAGCAGAGAAAAAAAGCAGAACTCAATCACATAATCCCACTGGCATTCCACTGCGTATTACTCTCCCTAATGCTTTCATTTAGTTCTTTCACTTCCTTTAAGCCTTTCTCCCCTCAAAGGATTTTCCTCTTAAAATTTGCATTTGAATAATGACTCTTCATAGGAGAGAAACTTTGGCCCAGACTTTGCCTTTCAGTAACACGGAGTGGGTTAGAATCCTGCAGAGACAGGTCCACCTCCTGCAGGCTCAAGGAAGATGTGTGGCCATGGTTGTGCAGCAAATGTTCTGTAACTGCAGGGAGTGGCATCTTCACTCAAACACAGGTCTCTCTCTTCTTTTATGTCTCTTCCTCTGTGCTCCCTTTTCTCCTCTTAGGTCTCTTCCTTGGTGCTCCCTTTATCTCTTTTCTTTCTTTTTATTTTATTTCATTTTTAATTTAATTTTTGCATTCCATATTCCATTCCCCAGCCCCCCATCCACCCTCCAACTGCTCCACATCCTACACCTCCTCCCCACTCCACCCCACCTCCACGTGGATGCCCTCAACCCCCACCCCACCTGACCTCTAAACTTCCTGGGGCCTCCAGTCTCTTGAGGGTTAGGTGCATCATCTCTGAATGAACACAGACCCAGAAGTCCTCTGCTGTAAGTGTATTGGGGGCCTCATATCAGCTGGTATATGCTGTTTGATAGTCCAGTGTTTGAGAGCTCTCCAAGATCCAGATTAATTGAGACTGCTGGTCCTCCTGCAGGATTGCCCTTCTCCTCAGCTTCTTTCAGCCTTCCCTAATTCAACAACAGGGGTCAGCTGCTTCTGTCCATTGGTTGGGTGCAAATATCTGCATCTGAATCTTTCAGCTGATTGTTGGGTCTTTTGGAGGAGAGTCATGATAGGTCCCTTTTTGTGAGTGCTGAAGTGCCCAAGTGAGGACACCTTGGTACCACTTGGAAGAGAGAAGAACAGCTGGGGAAATCACCGTCCCTGACCTCAAGCTTTACTACAGAGCACTAGTGATAAAAACTGCATGGTACTGGTACAGAGACAGACATGTTGATCAATGGAATAGAATTAAAGACCCAGAAATAAAACCACACACTTAAAGTCACTTGATCTTCGACAAAGACTCCAAAAATATACAGTGGAACAAAGAAAGCATCTTCAATAAATGGTGCTGGTCTAACTGGCTGTCTGAATGTAGAAGTATGAAAATAGACCCATATTTGTCACCTTGTACAAAGCTCAAGTCCAAGTGGATCAAGGACATCAACATAAAACCAGATACACTTAATCTAATAGAAGAGAAAGTGGGAAAGAGCCTTGAACTCATCGGCACAGTGAGACATTTCCTAAACAGAATTTCAATGGCTCATGCTCTAAGATCAACAATTGATAAATGGGACCTCATGAAACTGGAAAGCTTCTGTAAGGCAAAGAACATAGTAGATGAGACAAATTGGCAACCTACAGATTGGGGAAAAAAAATCTTCACTAACCCCACATCCGATAGAGGGCTAATATCCAAAATATATAAAGAACTCAAGAAGTTAATCACCAAAAAACCAAACAACTCAATAAAAAAACAGAACTAAAGAGAGAGTTCACAACTGAGGAATCTCGAATGGCTGAGAAGCACCTAAAGAAATGTTCAAAGTCCTTAGTGATCAGAGAAATGCAAATCAAAATGACCCTGAGATCCCACCTTACACCAATCAGAATGGCTAAGATCAAAACAGCAGGTAACAACACTTGTTGGAGAGGATGTGGAAAAAGAGGAACACTCCTCCATTGCTGGTGGGATTGCAAACTGGTACAACTTGTCTGGAAATCATTCTGGAGGTTCCTCAGAAAATTGGAAATAGATCTACCTAAAGACCCAGCTATACCACTCTTGGGAATATACCCAAAAGATGTTCCACCATGCCACAGGGGCACATGCTCCACTATGTTCTTAGTGGCCTTATTTGTGATAGCCAGAAGCTGGAAACAACCTAGATGTCCCACAACAGAAGAATGGATATAGAACATGTGGTTCATTTATACAATGGAATACTACTCAGCTACTAAGAATGAGAACACCCTGAGTTTTGCAGGCAAATGGATGGAACTAGAAAATATCATCCTGAGTGAGGTGACTCAGACCCAAAAGGACATGCATGGTATGTACTCGCTAATAAGTGGATATTAGCCCAAAAAACCTGTACAGAATACCCAAGATACAGTCCACAGTACTCAAAAAGCTCAACAAGCTGAAGTGCTCAAGTGAGGACACCTCAGTCCCACTTGGGAGAGAGAAGAAAGCAATCAAAAGAAGAAAGCAATCAAAAGAAGAAAGAGGAAAAGTGGACGGGGGTCCGGGAGCGGGTAATTGGTCATCTGGTATTGGGTGAGGGAAAATGATTGAAGCACTGAGGGTCAGCAGAAAAAATGTAAAGAGGCAACCTCAGGAAATAGGAGGTTGGGGGAACCCCCAGACTGCACCAGAGACCTGGGAGGTCAGAGACTCCCAAGACTCAAGGGGAGGGACCTTAGATGAAATGCTGGACAGTGGGGAGAGGGAACTTATAGAGCTCATCTCCAGCAGGAAGACAGGACATCAAGTGAGGGATGGGGTTCCCATCCCACAGTCACATCTCTGACCCATAATTGTTCCTGTTTAAAAGAATTACAGGGGTGGAAATGGAGAGGAACCTGAGGAAAAGAAGGTCCAGAGACAGGCCCAAAGTGGGATCCAACTCAAGGAGAGGTCCCAAGGCCTGACACTATTACTGAGGCTATGGAGTGCTCACAAAAAGGGATCTATCATGACTGCCCTCCAAAAGTCCCTTGCTCTTCTCAAGTCTCTTCCTTTCTCCTCTTAGGTCTCTTCCTGGGTGCTCCCTTTCTCCTCTCAGCTCTTTTCCTCGGTGCTCCCTTTCTTCCCTTTTGGGTTCATAAAAATCCCTGGAAGTGATGCATATTCAGAACTGGCAATCCAAGTGCTTGATGATAGAGAAAATGAACAGGAATGAAGCCATCAAATAGAGTTTGCTGCTTACAAGTTCTAGACAAGTCCACCCACCTTCTAGAGCTGCTTCTGAGTCCTTCCTTCTCTGGCATGGGGCCAGGCCAGGGACACTGTGGCTTCCACAACATGGTGCACAGCAGCTGCTCCTGACTGGGTGTTGGAGAGTGTGGAATGGTATGGACACAAGTGTCTGTCTCTGTCTGTCTGTCTGTCTGTCTGTCTGTCTGTCTGTCTGTCTGTCTGTCTCTCTCTCTCTCTCTCTCTCTCTCTGTGTGTGTGTGTGTGTGTGTGTGTGTGTGTGTGCACACGCGCGCATTTAAAAGAGGCAGCCCTTGGCTCCTATGTTTGGGCAGCTGGCTTGTTATTCCCATAGCAGTAGCACAGAACTGCACACCCCTTTCTGGGCTCTGCCACCTGTGACTGTCATTTTCAGGTAAATTAAACCAAGACCAGGCCTTGGCACTTCTGTTTCTTCAAGGATGCAGGGTAGCCCACAAAAGGCAACTAAAGGAAACAGACAGGGGCCAGAAAAAGATGCTGAGGAGGGCAAGAGTGAGAATGTAACTGAACTTTCCAGGTGGTTGCTCTTATAGGCTCCATTTCTCGAGCCCCCTCTGTGGTTTGTTTAGCAATGGAAAAATGAGAAGTGGCTTTCAATTCTATAGAACAGCCACAGAGTTTAGGGGTTTTCTTGAGGTTATACTTAAGACAAAGCTGCCATACGTCATTTCTGATGGTTTACTACAATGGATATTTTAGTAACTGTATTTATAACATGTCCTCTAGTTCAGACAGTCTTGGTGAGATTCTATTTCCACAAGAAGAAAATAAATGATTTACTCTCAAAATATAGCATCCCAAACTCACGAAAGCCTGAAATGGTACAGAGATTCTTGGTGGAAAAACAAGATGTCAAGATTTCTATTTTAAGGCGTGGACCATAGTAATGACAAAATGAGACATACAACATGGTGCCATTTCTGGAGAAGTGTTAAATAGGTGGGAGTGTAATGTGCTCTGTTCTCTGCATTTCCTCCTCCACTCCACCCCAGAACTAGACTTGTGATTTTCCCCACCGATCTACTTCTTATGGCCTGAACAATAACCAAGAATAGCAGCAGCATTAGTAGTAGTCACAATTAACAGTACATGCCAGATATATATATATATATATATATATATATATATATATATATATATGATTTATTTGTTTGTTGGTTTATTTATTTATTATATGTAAGTACACTGTAGCTGTCTCCCAGAAGAGTGAGTCAGATCGTTACAGATGGTTGTGAGCCACCATGTGGTTGCTGGGATTCGAACTCAGGACCTTTGGAAGAGCAGTCGGGTGCTCTTACCCGCTGAGCCATCTCACCAGCCCCAGACATATATTTTTATGGCTTGTTTGCCACTTACAATAATTCCACGAGACCAAAACATTACAAGTAATTTTTAAACCTGATTTTTCAGTGATTCATTTCAATCATAAAAGCATGCTACTACCAATACTTTATTTACTTATTTGTGTGTTTATTTTTGAGACAGGATGTCACTAAGTTGTCTGTTATGCTGGCCTGGTACTCAGTATGTAGCCCAGGCTGTCCTCATGGCAATCCTCCTAACCTAGCCTCTATTATACTAAGATTATAGATGTATACCACCAAGCCTGGCTATATAGTCAAATTTTCCCTGAAATTTGCACATCCCTTAAAAAGCTACAGAAAGTATCACCACCACCAAATTCCAAGCCACCACGAAAGCACTACACTCAGAACCATGGATTGAGGCTTCTGTTCTTTTGTGTTCATGGCTTAGATCAAGACTACAGGCTTCACATTTCCTCCTTTATCAAAGAACTAGGTAAATAGTCTCAGAGCTCCTAAAAAATTGAAACTTCTAGATATCTTCATCAACCAATGACATCACAAATGACCAAAAAAACACAGAGTAAACAATCAAGAAAAAGGGATGCCATGTTATCCATGAAAAAAACACTAGTGGATTCTCTAATTTGAAGAGATAACTAGAATGTTCAGCTGTACACAGTGATTTAGTGCCAGCATGAGAGACTGTTATTGTCAAAGGAAGCATTTTAAACACCTTTGATTTATGCAAAATAAAAACAAAAGATCAAGATTATCTGAAGTGATTCCCCTGATCTATGCCCCGCCCACACCCCAGGTCTCCTGTTATGTGAAGCAGCAGCCACCTTTGAAGGCAGACAAACACATCACTGCATGTCCAGGACATCCTTCCCTTCCCTTTCCTTTCAGCTAAAACTATAAGGTGAAAGCTGAGCATGCTCAGAGGTGCTTTTGTCTGCCATTCTCCAGGACCTTGAACTTAGCACTTTCCAAAAATGTCTCTTTTTATGGTTTAAGAGGGAGAGAGGAGAGGAAAGAAGACAAAGAGAAAGGGAAGAAGAGAGAGAAGTCAGAGGCAGAGGAACAAAGGAGTGAGAGTAAGAGGGTAAGAATAGAGCAAGTCCTTGCTTCTTAATCACAAGCTTAAACTGAGCATGATGAGGAATGTGCTCAGTTCTACATGAGCATGTACATGTATCGGCTCCTGATGAGATCCCTGTGCTTCCCATTGAGAGAGAGGGTTGATTTGTAAGTGATTCCTTTGCTTCCCTTGCCTGCAGTACACAATGACCTTCCATCCTTTATTTCATGGCCATGCTCCTTTTGGCTTTGGCCTTACTAAGACTCAGACCCACTGTGTTCAGTTACACACCCACTTCACAGTTGTGTTAAATACTCAGTGTTAAAACTGAAACTCACCCTTCAGTTAGTCAGCCCTCAAACCCTGGGGGAGACTTTAGCAGAGACCAGAACAACAACACCACCAAATCACCTACCCACTGTCTTGAGTGATACAGGGTATGTGCTATTCTGAGTCACCAACCTTAGTTAATGCAGTTTCCATGACAGTAGATATTAACAAGGATGACAATTCTTCAGTACGATTAGAGTCAGAACTTTCTTCAACGTCCATCTGAGTACTTTTTAAATAAATTACACTTTCAGCAAGAATCCTGCTATGTCACTTTTCCAGTATCTCCTCTCCCTGTGCGCTGGTTAGTTCTTGTTGTCAACTGAGGGAACCGTGAAGGAGGGAGCCTCAGTTAGGGAAGCACCACCATTAGATTAGTCCATGGGAATGTCTGTGGGCATTTTCTTTTCTTTCTTTCTTTCTTTCCTTTCCTTTCTTTCTTTCTTTTTTAATTGATTTTTTCTTTTTTCTTTTTCTTTCTTTTTTTGGTTTTTCGAGACAGGGTTTCTCTGTGCAGTCCTGGCTGTCCTGGAACTCACTCTGTAGACCAGGCTGGCCTCGAACTCAGAAATCCACCTGCCTCTGCCTCCCAAGTGCTGGGATTACAGGCGTGCACCACCACTGCCCGGTGGGCATGTTCTTAACTATTGGTGTGAGAGGGCACATTCCACTATGGGTGGTGCCACTCTTAGACAGGTAGTCCTGGAAGGCGTAAGGAAGGTAGCAGAGAAAGTCTTGAAGAACAAGACAGTTCTCCATAAGCGGCATTCTCCATGGTCTCTGATCCAGTTCTTGCCTGTCTGCCCTGGTTTTCCTAATGATGGACTCTAAGGTATAAGCCAAATATACCCTTTCCTCCTCAAAAGGATTTTGGTCAGTGTTTTTACCATAGTAACAGGAAACTGAACTAGAATACCCTGGGTATATTACTTACCCTTGTAACCTGGTTCTTCATTCTCCACCAGGTGATACCTGGCTACCCTGGCCAGTCTTCAGCCACAGCCCATATTTCATTTAGACAGAATTCTTTATGTACAAGGTTTTCGTACAGGGGCTTTCTAATCCCAATCCTTACTATGAGCTCTGGGTCTTGGCTATAAATTTCCACTCACAGCTATAGTCAGGGTTAAACCCAAGCCCTCTTTCTTACTACAAAATGCCTTTGTAGTAATTCCTGAACATATCTCAACAGACCTGCCCAACCTTAAAGATAGTCTTCCTTCCCATGCTTCACAAGTATTATATGAATAGATTTTCTTTCACACACACTTTAAGATCAATAAAGCCTAGTAACCCAAGCAGTAGTCTAAAAGTCCTTCCTTTTCCACCTCTCAACCTCTCCTTTTTTATTTTTCTTATTCTCCCGCACTAGACTGGAGTTTGAAATGTTTTGATTTGAAATGTAGACAGCAGGGTGAAGGATGACAACTATATGAATAGCACTGTTTCCCTTTTGAGGATGCTGATGACTAAAATGGACATTATAAGATTCTCCAGCTTTTCTCAGAATCTGTAAACCACATAATCTTTGCCTAAGTGTCAGCTACAGATGGTGAAACCAGCTGTGTGGTGGTTTGAATAAAAATGGCCCCCATTGGGGGGCATAGGGAGTGCACTATTTAGAGGTATGCCCTTGTCAGAGTGGGTGTGGCTTTATCGGAGAAAGTGTGTCAATAAGGTGCAGGCTTAGAGGCTCAAGCCAGGTCTAGTGTGACATTTACTTCCTGTTGTCTGCCAATCCAGATGAGGAACTCTGAGCTACCTCTCCAGCACCATGTCTGCCTGCATACCATGATGCTTCCAACCATGATGATAATGGACTTTGAATTGAAAGGTAGCCCCAATTAAATGTTTTCCTTTATAAGAGTTGCTGTGTCATGGAGTCTCTTCATAGCAGGGAAACCCTAAGACAAGCAGCTAAATGCCACTGTTCAGCAGTACACCAATCACTTATATACACTACCA
Organism: Mus pahari; assembly: GCF_900095145.1. NCBI lineage: Eukaryota > Metazoa > Chordata > Mammalia > Rodentia > Muridae > Mus > Mus pahari. Next base: position 162,725,481 of record NC_034591.1, read on the forward strand.
CAGATACCTCCAGAGTATCAACCACACTAACTTAATTTCCTTTTCACATTCAAAACAATAAAGGACGTTGGTGAAGAATTACATATTCCAAGGGCAGATAGAAGTTAAATTCAGATCTTTTGGAATAACAATCCCAAAACAGTTTTCCTTGAAAGAAAAATTTTTTTCTCACTTTTCTAAAATATAGCAAAGACATTGCTTACATTTGAAAAGATTATAAGCTAACCATAAACCAAAAAAAGTTAGAGCCCTCTTTAATGCACTGCCTTGAACCCACAAGCACCTCCTCCTCACTGTGTCAGCAGCAAAGTCTCTCCAGGGGTCAGACTTGGATGCTGCCTTTCCCAGTTCCATGGTTCTGATGGGAGGTGGGGCTGTTTTGAGAATCCAGTGGTACATTTCTAAGTTCAGCCCCTCTAGAAACCCAAATTCACCTTTCACACCCAACTCTGTAGCTCTGGTAAATGTTTCTTCCAGAAACTTCAAACCCTTAAAATTTCCTCTTTCTTACAAAGAAACCTTTACTTAGATTATCACACAGAACAGTGGAAATAAGACTGGGAGACCACAGGGGAGAAAGAGGTTCCGTTCTCTTAACCATTTCAAAAATCAAAAGCTAGACCTAGAAGGGGACAAAACACTAAGGTAGTTTTATAGTTTTACAAAGTTCAGGCTGTAAAGTATGAAGACCTGAGTTCAATTTGCAACACATAAAAAGAGCTGAGCACAGTAGCACATGTGTGTAATCCTAGAGACAGAGGTTCTGGGGCTCACTGGCCAGAGTCTATTCAAACAGACAAGCTTTAGGTTCAGTCAGAGACCCTGACTCATAAAGTAAGTAAAGGGACACTAGAAAAGATATTTGATGTCCACATCTGGCATCCATACATATGTGCATACATGTTCATGCATGGATGGACACACACACACACACACACACACACACACACCAAGAAATATAAACTGAGTCGGAGAAGATCATGGTCCTGCCATGTCAAAACTCAATAAAATTGGTCTTCATTAATTTAGTCAAAGGATCTACTTAGATTTTCTCTACAATTAGTTTAGTTGTCATTCCTGGTTTTTAATTCTTTCTATAAGGAATGATAAAAATTCAGTTTTGTCTTTCAGCCACAGTCCCACCATAGTACTTGGCAGGTGCCAGTTACTGTATTGAGTGTTCCCACCTTCTTTTCATGTTAACCCCGATATGACAGGATCAGGGGCTGTTCCTGCTACTAAAGCATAGACCCTTCATTTGGGTCTGCAGATACCCAATGGGTATCTTAAACAGGTGAAAGCCAGACATCTCTGCCCTCTTTTCAAATGGTAACTTTGCTTCCTCAAATGTTAGGAAGCTCGGTTATGAACATAGATAGATTAATTGCATATGGGGTGTCTCATAGATATAAAATCACAGTGCTTACCTCAAAAGGAATAATAAGAGCCAGCTAATTCTCGAAGACAAATATGAGTGACTCTGGCTAGGTCACATTTGGTTACCCCAAATAACATATTCCAATATGGTAACAGTTTGGTGAAGTTTTCATACTAACATAACAAAGAAAGTCATAAATCAAAGCATCTTTCAAGTACATTAGTAGAAAACATCAGGTAGGCAAATTACAGCAAAGTGGGGACATCTTTGCTATTGGCCTTGGATGCTGTCTGACAATATGCTTAGCCTTTGAGTTGGTGTGTACCAGTGGTCTGTTGGAACACTGCAAAAAGGACTTATCTAATAGTCACAATAGATTTTAGGTAAAACACAGAGGTGAGTGCTTAACTATGATTTCGAAGACAAAACATAGCCCTAAATAATTTAGCCTTTGGATCTGTAACATTCAAGCTGTCCACAGTCACCAAAGTTTTTAGTCATCCAACCAGCCTTGTACAATGTACACAGATACAGCTTTCCATCCACCCCCAGGACTTCAGTTCACAATGTCTAAACAATGTTAATAATGCAAGGTTAATTAGCCCTAACTGTTGCTGGCTTTCCTCATCCCTCTTCAAGACTGAAGAGTCATATCACAGTTAACTGGGACCCTGTTGTAAGTTCTGTATTGTTAACAGGCATGTATGGCTATTAATGGCATTATACTTTTAGTCTTAGTCTGAAACAAAACAAAACAAAACAAAACAAAACAGAACCACAGACTGGATAGTTTATGAAGAACAAAAATCTGTTTTGTTTTTCTTTTTTTGTTTTTTTCCTTCATGGAGCCTGCAAAGACCAAGATCAGCACCAACACTGGTATCTGGTGATGTTCTTTGTGCTCTGGAGAGGTGAGTTCACCAGAGCCTCTTTTACAGAGGCATCAACAGCTGGGTATAGTGGCTCATACCTGTAATCCCTGTACTCAGGAAACTGAGGCAGGAGGATTGCTGTGAGTCTGATAGCCTGAACCATGTTATAAAACCTGCCTAAGAAGCTCTACCAACACCAACTCCCCTAAACCTCTATTTTTAAATCCTTCTACAGCGTAAGGCTCACCTAAATTTGAGTGCTGGGACTCAAATACTAATTAACTAGTATAGTTTATCATTTTTTCATTATCATTTTATGATTTGGTAGGTCTACTAAGATTTTCCATACATATGATTCCAAGTTCTGAAAGACCTTTTAATGAGCATCCCTCAAAAGCCAATATATTAAGGGGTGCTGAGGTCTACACTTTATGCTTTTCCTATGTACAAAGGTGACTCAACATCCAAGTGGGGAACAGTGACAGGAGAGGAGGCTGGTTGACAAGGTCACTGAGCCATGAGATGTCAAACCAGCCAGCCTCTCAGAGATGAACAGCCAGCAGCAGAGTAGATTAGGGTACACAATGGAAAATATAGCTGATACCCAGGAGGAGAGAAGACAGAAAAGTCAACCATGGCTAGAGGGTAGTGCAGGCAGAGTACTGGCAAGACAGGTTGAGGTAACCATGGTGGAGTCTGGGTTTGTTGTTGTCAGAGGTTTTGAGTTGGTCTACAAGGTCTCAAGTAGCCTAGGCTAGTCAAGCTTACAATGTAGCCAAGGCTAGCCTTGAACTCCTGATTCTCCTGCCCCTGGCTCCTGAGTACTAAGATTATAGGTAAGCACCACCATGTAGAGGCTATGTTTGTTTTTGTAACAGAAAAGAGTCATAAAGGGACTTTGTCCAAGAGACAACTGCTACTCCAGCAGCCCATCAGCACTGCTGGGTGTTGACTCAGGCTCATGTTGAGGGTGATTAGAGGAAGAGATGATGAGCACCAGAAAGCAGACCAGGGTTAGCTTGGAAATTCTGCAACATGGGATTGAAGAGCAGATAAAATATTCATATGCTATTATCATAAGAACCAGTGAGACAAGAATGAGATAAGATGTGGGTGTTAAGTATCTTAATGAGCTTCAATCTTTTATGAATTGAAAATTAACTTGAAAAACACAATAGGTTTTTACTGATGAGAGCATTAAAATTTCCAAAATATGAATCTTTGGAGGGTGGAGAGATGGCTTAGTAATTAAGAACATGCATATTACAGACACACAGACACACACATACACACACACAGAGAGAGAGAGAGAGAGAGAGAGAGAGAGAGAGAGAGAGAGAGAGAGAGAGAGAGAGACCACACACTAAATCTCAAATATTAAGAATTTCTTCTGATAGGGTCGATAACATGTATTTTTAGTATAGCACTTATGTGTCAAGGTGCTTGTTGCTATTCATTCTAACTGTTAGCTCCTGAGAGGTCCTTGAGGTTGCCAGAACAGAGAGCACCACTCCAAATGACAGATCCAAACCACACGAACAGCCTCAGATGAGAATGGAGTTGTGCGATAGCACAATGCCTTCCTCTGACATTATGTGTTCTCTTCTGTGACCACGCACTCTTCTCTCTCACCATATACTCCCTGTTTCTCTTCATTTCCATCCATCCATAGTAGTAAACCCCCAAATATTAATGAATTTGTGCAATGGGGTCACAGTTACATGCAAATATATACCACCTTTGCAGATAAACCCTAGCACTAAGAAAAAAAAAACCCACTGCCAACTACACTGTAATATTTCTGAAGCTTACTAAGAAACTTGTGATGGATACAGTTAAGCTAGTGAGGAAAATACAATATTAGTACTGTCTGGGCAAACCAGCAAAGTGTACTTTTGGTTACTATTTAGTGACTGTCTACCATGTATCCTAAGATAATTCATGTGACCCTGAGCATGTTCCCACAAGATGGACACTATTAATATTTCTCTTTTGTAAGAGAAAATTGTGGCATTCATGGCCCAGTACTTTGTTCTAAGTTCTGACAAGAAGTTAAAAATGAGAGGCAGAATACAAATCCAGCTTGTGCCTTTGCTACACACAGTCTGCTGTTCCTCCAATCATTGTCAGTAAAACTATCTCCATCTTCCTAAGATGCCTGAAGTTGGGATGCATCACTCTGGAGAACAAACATATCAGGTACACATGCTGAGTTGGATTCAAGCTTAGAGTACCAAGACATACCTGATCAATTCAGGAAATGAAGAGACCGCCTACTACAACTTTATTATGAAGAGTGACAAGTTACTCACATAACAATATTCAATTTGACAGGAAAAGTACCAGGAACAGAGTCAGGCCTTAGAAACATTACATGAAAGGAATAAATGTATTATCTAACATTTAAATAACAGCTAAAGTTTGCCAAGCACATAGCAGGGGCCAGAAACTGCTCCGAACACATCACTTTTTATCTACATTCACATAATTAGGAAGCAAGTATGACTAGGGAAACTGAGGCAAACTAATCAGCAGCAGAACCAGGATGTGAATCTGTGCACTGCTCCAAGCCATCCCTATCCCACTATCCTGAGGGGTCACTGTGTGCTTTCCATCCTGCCCCAGGAAAGCAGCCACGATAAAGGGCCACAGATAGAGAAAGAGTCAGTATGAGCTGGGAAAGGAAAGGAGCTACAAAGGAGAGGTCATACCTGGCCTGGGCTGGAGAGATGCTGCAGACATGAGCGTGGATGCTGAGGGGGTAAGAGGAAGTGCCTGACAGCAGTTCAGGGCTGAGGATGAGCAGACAACAAACTCCCCAATAGCTGTCTCAAAACTGAGCCTACAATCAGAATAAAGATACTAAGACGGAGGTCCAAGCCCTGAAAAGGTGAAAGAAGTGGAATGCCTTATATGACTGATGCTGATTTTTGGCTCCCCTTTTGCTCAGCTTCCTTTGAAGCAAAGTGAACATGCCTGGAAGATTTTGTCTCCTAGGCTTGTCTCATCCTTGCCTGCTGTCATGTGAGGACCATGCCCATTAAGAACATGCAGCAGGTTAAAGAAAATAACTCATCCTCCACTTCCCCCACATACCCAATGTTCATGTTTCTCTAAGAGTTTCAACATGATCAACACCCAGTGTGATGGTTTGTTTATGCTTGGCCTAGGGAGTGGTACTTTAGGACGCATGGCCTTGTTGGAATATGTGTATCACTGTGGGAGTGGACTTTAATACCCTAGTCCTAATTCCTTGAAGTCAGTCTTCCACTAGCAGCCTTCAGATGAAGAGCACTCTCGGCTCTGCCTGCACCATGCCTGTCTGGATGCTGCCATGCTCTTGCCTTGATAGTAATGGACTGAACCTCTGATCCTGTAAGCCAGCCTCAATTAAATATTGTCCTTATAATGCTGCCTTGATCATGGTGTCTGTTCACAGCAGTAAAGCCCTAAGACACCCAGGCACTGCTGGCCACACTACTGGTGGAAGAGGTTACTGTTCCCATCAGTGTTTGTGATGTCTCCTTCATTTGTGATGTCTGTACACATGAAGGTCAGGCTAGTTTATTTTGTCTGTCTTTCCCCTGACCATTTTTACAGTTGACCTTGCTCTGGGGTCTGTGCTATAGACCCAGTCTGCTTACATTTTGGGCAGAGAGAGAAGAAAGTCTCACCCAACCATTACCAAACCAACTTTTCCAATTGTGCTTTCAATTAGAGTTCCTCTAAGCCCTCCTCACCTCAACCACCACACTCAACAGCAAACTCAAAGCCTCTTCCATGGCTTCATGTGTTGAGTTCACTAGTAAGACAAGCAGGACATTAGGTAGCCTGGACTTCCCTGAGCAATACATGCCCTAGCTACATGGTAATCTTCATGGTCTTCAGCCAACACAGATGTCATGAGAAGCCCACACTACTTACAGAAGTTATCAATGTGGAATAGGCCAACTTAATCCCACTCTTAATCAATGGGCAAATACTGAAAGGACTAGCTGTCTACTGAGGTCTATCATTTCCAGCATTGTTGGAAGGGGAGAGAAACAAAAGAGTATTTTTCTAGAAGCTAAAGATTTATTCCATTTTCATGGTACTCTGTGAATTAACCATGGACACATAGGGCATGCAATGAATAGACTGTGCACATGCAAAGATGCTGGCTGGGGAGAAGCTACTGAGATACTGAGGTGGCCCATGCTAGTCCATCAAATTGTGTGCCCAGATGCCCACTGACTTTTGTGAGGAAGACGGACCTTTTCCTAATGCACTCAAAACATGGAAAAGGTGCCATGCACCTAAACATCATGTGGCACCCATGCCTCATGGTTGCAGCTTGCTCCTTTATGAAGAGATGCTTATATGTAGCAGAGGCCCTGGTCTCCTACTGGTTAATACTCCTGGTGTAGTAATGACTTTTTAAACAAAGACTTGTTTACTCTAGCTTCCATCCTCTTGGAAGCAGCTTTCATTTGCTGAAGAGACTAGTATCACATGCCATCACTAAATTTCCAGTCTCTGGGCCATGGGTAAAGTTACCAAACAAAGAACAGCACTGTTTTTCCCCTCCCTCAAAGGTATTTCCCTTACACACTCAGCTCAATGCCTTTCCTTTCTTTCTTTCCTTTGTTCTCATGAGAAACAATCTTTTTGTCTGGCTGTCCTAGACCTCACTTTTGTAGATCAGACTAATCCTGAACTCGACCCACCTTCCTCTGTCTCCTGGGTGCTAAAATTAAAGGCACGAGCCACCACACCCAGGCAGCTCAATGCTCTGTGCAGTGCCATTTACTGTGTCACGTTCAAGTTTTAACTTTCTAAACGTTTAAATCGCTACACTACCTTTATAAACCCTGCTGATTGCAAGGTCTGATTTTTAACAAAATGCATTCTCCCTATCCTAAATTGCATGGAACTAACTAACTATCTTCTGAATGTTATCCAGTGTAACATTTCCATACACAGGAGGTTTTTATACATGGGACTGGACTGTCCTCAAAGATGGCGACTAGTCCAATTTGCCTAGCACTTGGCTTTCAGTGCTAAACTGGAGAAGCCCTGGGAAACTTAGAAGGGAAAGTCAACCCTAATGACATCATACACATCTGGAACTGGGAGTGCAATCATGTGCTAATGGCTAAGCCAAACCTTAATTTCCACAGAATTTAAAGAAAAAGTTAGTTTGGTTTTGCTTTGATATTCATAAGTTTTCTTCTCCCTCTTTCTCCTCTTCCTGTTCCCTGTAAAGTTCAATAAAAAGCAAAACAAAACAAGTGCTTTTCTAGTGGGGGTCACCTATTCTGAACAGATGAAAACTAGAATTTTCTAACCTGTTCTTTGGGGCTGTCTGATAGGTCTTTGCACCTAACCTGATGAGCCAGTAAGGCATTTGCTATAAATGTTTTTTTTGTTTGTTTGTTTAAGTAGCAAAAAGAAAGGGAGGAAAGAAACTTAAGTCTTGCCCGGCGGTGGTGGCGCACATCTTTAATCCCAGCACTTGGGAGGCAGAGGCAGGTGGATTTCTGAGTTCAAGGCCAGCCTGGTCTACTGAGTGTGTCCCAGGACAGCCAGGGCTACACAGAGAAACCCTGTCTCGAAAAACCAAAAAAACAAACAAGCAAGCAAACAAACAAACAAACAAACAAAAAACTTAAGTCTTTAACAAGCACTGGGATGGCAGATTCTCCTCTACACAAGAAATACAATGGTCTGATCTAGTGCACTATATCGCTGACTGGTTGATACTTCAAAACCCAAGTTTGAACCAAGCCTACATCCTTAATTACCAGCAGTCTGATGTCTAGATTTAAAAACACATGTATAAATGCTAAACATAATGACACCTAAACAATCCATCTTAGCTATAGACAACCCAAACCAAACATTATACAACACTAAGATTCCCAAACCCGAACTTTGACACAGTTACCTGTGTATCAGTGAACAAAGGTGTCAGATACTCATTTTCATTTTGAAATACTGGTAGTACTTAAAGTTCATGGAAGTTTTCCCCATAAGCTATTGTTGGGAACCCAAGGCCAAGTGGACCAGTTTATGTTTAGTCAACATGGTGCTGTTACTGATGTCTAGTATACATCAGCTAAAATATGACCGATAGTGTCTTGGGAACCCCCAAGTAAACAGTGAAGTAGTCTGTTATATTTTTTGGCAGAGAGCCACTTCTGTGTGGTCCTAATGTAGCTTTCTTGGTCATGATGCTTTGTCTAGGAATAGAAACCCTAAGATACTAGGGTCTCCACCTCAGGGAAGCCATGGGTAGCAAAGGGCTGGGCTCCCTCCAAGCAGGAAGAAGAGGATCAAAGGCAGCTTCCAGGAATATAGATCACCCAGATCTACATTGCTGGACAATCTGATGCCTCTCAAGTTCCTTCTTCCCTGGCAGGTGTCACAGGCATCACACGGGAAGGGATGAACAGGAAATATTTACTAATATTTGTGTAAAAACCTTACCATCTTTGATGTCACTATAGTTCATGCCCCAAACTGTCTGCACAGAAGAGGAAAAAAGGTTTGTTGAACCTTCTGGCCACTTAATAAGGGGCTGGCTGGATGTAGCAGAGGTTCTAAACCTATGGATCACGACCCCTGGGAGCTGCGTATCAGATATCTGGAATATCAGATACTTATATTACGATTCATAACAGCAAAATTACAGTTATAAAGTAACAACAAAAATAATTTTATAGTGTGGGGGGGTGCAGCATTAGGAAGGGTTGTGAGTCACTGGGCTAGAGGGTGCCTGAAAGATGACACAAACTAAACGCATTTACGAAAAAGCACTAAGGGGCTGGTGAGAAGGCTTAGAATGAAACAGGCCTCTAAACTCGGGGAACAGAGTTCAATTCCCAGACCCCATACAATAGCCAGAAGAGAGCAAACTCCTAGGAGTCATTCTAACTTACACGTACAGGTACGCAAGCACACGTAAGCACGCACACGCATGCACGAACACGTAAACATTTACACGCAAACACGCACGCGCAAGCACATACCCACTCATGCGCATGCGCAGACTAAAGGACTAAATGTAATAATAATAGTATAAAATAAGTATTCAAGTGAGTTTTCTTGATCTTACAGACTGCACTTTCCCTGAAAGAAGGTAGCTTCTCATGTTCTTCATCTGGAGTTCAGGCAGAAAGACCCTTAACTCAGAGCCCGTTCCTCCGGACTCCCACCAACAGATGGCGCTAGGAAGTCCCGCCTACTGGAAAGGCCCCGGATGGGCGGGGTTTCTCGGCTGCGCGCGCAGCTCGCCTTACTCCGCTTGTGCTCTGGGAAGGAGAAGGGCGTGTTTCCGCTTACTCCTCCGCCATGGCTCGTGGTCCCAAGAAACACCTGAAGCGTGTGGCGGCCCCGCGTCATTGGATGCTGGACAAACTGACCGGCGTGTTCGCGCCCCGTCCGTCTGCCGGCCCGCACCGCCTGCGGGAGTGCCTGCCGCTCGCCATCTTCCTGAGGAACAGGCTCAAGTACGCTCTGACCGGCGACGAGGTGAAGAAGATCTGCATGCAGCGGCTCATTAAGGTCGACGGCAAGGTCAGAACCGATGTGGCCTACCCAGCGGGCTTCATGGATGTCATCAGCATCGACAAGAGCGGCGAGAACTTCCGCCTCGTCTATGACACCAAGGGCCGCTTCGCGGTACACCGCATCACGCCCGAGGAGGCCAAGTACAAGCTGTGTAAGGTGAGGAAAGTCTTCGTGGGTACCAAGGGCATCCCGCACCTCGTCACGCACGACGCGCGTACCATCCGCTATCCTGATCCGCTCATCAAGGTCAACGACACCGTGCAGATCTCACTAGACAGCGGAAAAATCATTGATGCCATCAAGTTCGATACCGGCAACCTATGCATGGTCACCGGAGGCGCCAACCTGGGTCGCATCGGCGTCATCACCAACCGCGAGCGCCACCCCGGCTCCTTTGACGTGGTCCACGTGAAAGATGCCAACGGCAATGGCTTCGCTACCCGCCTCTCCAACATCTTCGTGATCGGGAAGGGCAACAAGCCGTGGATCTCCCTTCCCCGAGGAAAAGGAATCCGCCTCACCATCGCCGAAGAGAGAGACAAGAGGCTGGCGGCCAAGCAGAGCGGGTGAAGTGGACTCATGAGGGACATTGTGGGGAAGGGGCGTTTACATTTGTTTATACTTAAAGTTTTTTAAGCAGCATGTTGAATTAAAAAAGGAAGCAAACTTCTTTCTGGTTGCCTATGTCTCTTCCCGTGCCACAGTGTGCCATAATGGGGGAACCACCCAGACGTGTGTTCACCTCATTTTTGAAAAAGAAATGGGTACGTTCAGGGCTTGATTAACCTTGCCGATAACTGAACCAATAGAACTTCATTATTTCTGTAATGCCAGGGTTAGGATTCAATACCTAGAGGTCAATGAAATTAGTAGGAACTTAAGACTTAAAAGTCAGTCTCTCCCCTTCTCAGAGGAGAGGATACGAACCTAACGCGGGGAGGGGAAGCTGGGAGGGGAGGGGGCTGGTATTGCGATGTAACGCGAATAATTTAAAAGTAAATAAAAGCCTCTTTAACATCCAGAAACTTAGTATACTGAGAATCCCAAAAGCTATAAGGTATAGAAATGGGACTACTGTTCTAACTCCCAGAAAAGTAATTTAGCGAAAATGCTGAAACGTCACATCTAATTTAGGAACCTGTAGTTAATTGCCAGCGTAACTATAATTTTCTCTTTTAGAAGTAGCAAATCCAACACAAGACACTAAAGCAAGACTTGTAAAGGAACTAAATATGAAAGAGTTCAGTTGCTTTAATACTAGTAACTTATAAGCAAAGTAAAAATAATTTTTTGTTTTGTTTTTTTCAAGACATGGCTTCTTGTATCCCTGCCTGCCTTGAAACTTGCTCTGCAGACCAGGCTGGCCTTGAACTCAAGAGATCATCCTGCCTCTGCCTCCCCAGTGCTAGGATCAAAGGTGTGAACCACAGATGTTTTAGGTGTGTGCTGCCACCACCTGGCAAATTTATTGGCATTTTAATTGTCAATAAGCCAGAAAAGTTAAATATCTTAAGTTTTGCCCTTTTGCTGGCTAAAAGACAACTTCCAGAACAGTTTTACTAGTATTGATTAGAGAAAATACCTGAATTTCAGATGTTTGTGAACTCCCAGTTAAAGGAAGGTAAGCATTTTTGTTGTTTTTTAAGGTAAGAGGGTTTGTTTTGTTTCTTATTTTAGAGAATTTTTAGTGAATACTGTATACAACCAAGGGTACAAGTTTTTAAGGATTTGTGGGGGACCTGAGCATGTGAATGCAGCTGCCCACAGAGGCCAGAGGTTGGTGGATTCTTCTGAAAGTGGGTTATAAGCAGGTGTGAGCTACCTGTGTGCTTAGAACTAACTTGTGACCACTGCAAAGAGGTGTGTTAACCACTGTACCATCTTTAGACCCAAAGATAAGGATTTTATTTACAGAAAGATGGCTTTACCTTTTTTTTTTTT
>NC_034591.1:162737702-162740682 GCF_900095145.1 Mus pahari
CTGGCATGTGCCTTAGTATCTGGATTTGGTGGCTGATGATGGGATGGATTCCCGGATGGGGTAGTCTCTGGATAGTCCATCCTTTCATCTTAGCTCTAAGTTTTGTCTCTGTACCTATATCCTTTTTGTTCCTTATTCTAAGGAGGAATGAAGTATCCACATGATGGTCATCCTTTTTGGTTTTCTTGTGTTTTGCAAAATGTATCTTGGGTATTCTAAGTTTCTGGGCTAATATCCGCTTATCAGTGAGTGCATGGCTTTACCTTTTTCTAAATGAGAGTCCCTTTAAATGAATTGGCATCTCATTAATTTGCTAATGTTAAAACATACCCAAACCAAGGTCATTGGTAAATGTTTGAAGATACACTGATGATGAGCTTTGGTGTGGGAAGATGGTCTGGTGATAGGGCTGCAGGTGCAGCTTGGTGGGAGAGAGCCTAGCACACACAACATGAGTGGGCTTTTGTTTACCAGCATGCATGTGCAACACCTGAATGCCAGAAGAGGATTCCTTGGAACTGGAACTACAGATGGAAATGAACCTGGATCCTCTGCAAGAACCACAAGAGCTCTTAAACTGAGCAGCTTCTCCAACTCAGGGGAGGCTTGTGTCAAGCCTCACAAGTGGAAATCAGAGGATAACCTGGGAATCAGTCCCGTGTCCACTATGTGGGTACTGGGAATCAAACTCAGTCATTAGTCTTTATCTACAAATCCATTTGCCAACTTTATCCTAGATGGTTTCAATTTCTAGCACCATGAAAATAATCTCTAAAGGCAGACAGACCTGGATTTAAATACTGGCTGCTTCCACCTAGGTTTGAGCTGCAGGTTGTAGCAAGAATGGGAACAAAACATAGGAAGCATAAATGCATGCACACACAGTTGGTTAGCACTGTATTCTAAAAATCACTACAAATGGTTGTAGTGAATACATGGCATTTTTCTACCTCAATAGTAACAGAAGGGGATGTTTTAGACATGCTATTCTGTGTTCAATAAAACTTTTAAAAAAAATTTGAGAGACTGTCTCCCTAGCTCTGGAGGGTCTTAAGTTTCCTGTATAGTCAAGGATAACCTTGAAATTCTGATTCTCCTGCCTGCTCGGATTACAGGTTTATGTCTACCAGACCAGGTTTAGGAGGCACTGAGGAAAGAAACCAAGACTTCCTGAACATCGCTAGCTCATAACTGGCTTTAAGCCCTTGAACATGGACCTTCAGGCTTCATTTGTATTAGAGAAAAAAAAAAAATCTTTTTTCTTGTCTAAAACAGCACCCAAACCTAAGTCCCAAGGGTACTTTTACTCAAATAACAAACATGAAATATGCAGCTCTGGTCTCTGAACGGTTTGGAGATAGCGTCTTCCTGTGTGGACCAGGCTAGTCTCAGAGATCCACCTGCCTCTGCCTCCCCAGTGCTAGGATCAAAGGCATGAACCACAGATTTTTTTTTTTTTTTTTTTTTTTTGGTTTTCCGAGACAGGGTTTCTCTGTGTAGCCCTGGCTGTCCTGGAACTCATTCTGTAGACCAGGCTGGCCTAGAACTCGGAAATTCGCCTGTCTCTGCCTCCCGAGTGCTGGGATTAAAGGCGGGCGCCACCATGCCCGGCGCTGTTTTCTAACTTTAAATTTTTTATAAAGTACACAGAGCAGCATACCGAGAGTCTTGGGTTTAGCTGTTTTGGTTTTTTTTCCTCCAACCCACCCACCCACGTGAGCACCCATGTGCGCATGCGTGTGGAAACAACAACGCTCTTCTTTGAGGCAGAACCTCTCAATCAAACTCAGATCTCGTCGATCTGGCCTGTCTTTCCTGTCCTGTTGCTCTGAGGATCGGGTCTCAGCCTCCAGGGCTGAAATTACAGGCAACTGTCAAGGGCACCCAGCGTTCAAGTGGGTCTTCAGGATCTGAACTCCTATCCTAACTCTTTCACAGGAAGCGCTTAGATCACTCTGCTACTTTCTGGACCAGATGCTGGTGCGTTTGTTTTTAATGTTTCCCCAAACCTTTAGAATGCCAAGTCAGGATGTTTGCAGGGACATTACCCTCCAGAATTGCTGAGTGATTGCGGGGATCCCACACTCTTAAAATGATTCTCATCCAGGGCTGAGGGGAATTAAGCTGCATGAATGCTCACGGCTCAACTGCACTGTTGTCTAGAACATAAATTATGGGGTAGAACACTGCATAGTTAACTAAGCCCTTTATTTGAGCACATTTGCACCCCCAGTATCATACTCACACCTGTTTCTGCTGCCCCTAATTGGTATCAAGTCTGTGATGTGCATGAAACCCTAGGTGGAATTTGAAGCCAAGCCCTTTGGGAATAAGTATCATTGTAAAAAACAACAAATAAATCAAAACCAAAAAACTCTCTATTCACCGTGGAGGCTCTTAGAGCATTTTTGTAATACCTAGTGGAAGGGAAGGGGGACTTACTAGTAAATTCAGGGGAATGTAATGGACTCCAAAAACCGAGCAAGTGCCACAAGCCCAACATTCTGTGCTTTAAACATATGGCTTTTCTTGTGAGATGAGATGAGAGGAAAACATGTAATTCCAGTCTCAAAATAGCCTAAACCAAGCACAGGCATTGTATGAGATACGAATCTCTATTTATTTATAAGCCCAATTACTAAGGCATATTGCTTCGGCATCTTATATATGAAGTGTGACAATAAAGAAATGAGACCAGGCTTTTTTGTTGTTTGGCTCATAAACTGGCACTAATGGAATTTTCAAAATAAGAGTTTCTAAACAAAATTAAAGAACTGAGGATGAGTGGAGCAAGTTTATAGCCAAGACCATTGCCAAAGATAAGAGCCCTCTTACTGTGTAGCTCTGATTTCTGTACTGAAACCAGTCATAGCCCTTGATCTACATAGCTCACATATGTCAACCTGATAATAAATTCAAATGGTGAAGAACATATATATCCTTCCCCCTCCTGTTTTTTTTTTTTTTTTTTTTTTTTTTT
>NC_034591.1:162740727-162753663 GCF_900095145.1 Mus pahari
TGGACATTTTTTTTTTTTTTTTTTTTCAGTTTTGTAAATCCTGAGAGCCATAAGTCAGTGGTTCAGTGTTTGGTATTACAATAGGAAAGTCCTTCAAATATACACATGTTATCTAACTGTGCTGGAGGTGGGGAAAATGCCATCCTTTAAAACTGGGATTAAACAATTGTGGCTGGAGAATGGGTTCTGTAGTGATTTATGGTCTCCCATGGAGATCAGTTCCCAGCACCTGTTTAATGCTGTCATAACTGCCTCTAATTCCATTCCTTTTCTGGCCTAAGATGGTCCAAGATCTGTCCTTATTGTTTCTTTCTCTCTCCTCCCTCCCTCCATTTCTCTTTCTCTTCTACCAATGAGCTTTATCTCCAGCCCTAGTTTGCATTAAAAAAAAAAAATCTTAGCCGGGTGTGGTGGCACACTCTTTTAGTCCCAGCACTCGGGAGGCAGAGGCAGGTGGATTTCTAAGTTCGAGGCCAGCCTGGTCTACAGAGTGAGTTCCAGGACAGCCAGGGCCACACAGAGAAACCCTGTCTTAAAAACAAAAACAAAACAAAAAACAAAACAAAACAAAAAACGTATTTGACAGTTGTCTGTAAAGTATTGTGTATACATGCGCACACACACACACACACACACACACACACACACGTATTTAGCCCCCAACCCCTTCTCGCCCAGCTCTCTTATATTTTGTATATTGAGACAGGGTTTTTCTAGGTTGTTCAGGATGGCCCAGACTGGTCTTGAATTTTTGATCCTCCTTAGCCTCCTGAGATACTGGAATTACACAGGCCTGTATCTATCCTATAAATAGACGTCTTTCTATTCACCTCACATAGAGAGGGCCAAACAGGCTGAATGAACAATCCTAACTAAGTGTAAGTCGATGAACCAGTGAGTCAGTGGGGCTGACTTAGAGGAGGAGTCACAGGATCATGGGGATATGGGCGGGGCCACAGGAACATGGGCAACTATACCATCCAAGTGTCTCCATATGCAGAATTCTCAGCTGCTTACACATCCTGGGAAGGAGCCCAGGTGCCAGGTATTGTCCTCTTTCCCTTCTGGGAGGGAGGGTTAATGAACCCCGTGTAGCCAGAGTCTGCCTGAGGGCTAAGTCGGGTTCTGTAACACAATTCTCATTAGCCTCAGCTGGAAGAACTGTCCATCCCAAGCAAGCACTGTGAGGTGAGCTGGTGAGCTGGCACATGATGTCATTACTTTGGACACAGAGCTTCCAAACCAACCACTGTCACTGTCTCACCAGTGCGTCAGTGGAAATGTGAGCTGGTTTTCAAAGCACTGCATGTATTCTTTTTAATATGTTGTCTTTCTCCTGCCGGCCCACACCACACACCTACTTTATTCTCATTTTCTTTTAGTACCTTCATTATTTCACTTTTCTCCTCAACTCTTCCTACCGCTTCACCCCTCCTCTCATAGTATGCTATATGCTGTTGTTGGTTAGGGGAAAAAATAATTAAACATATGTATGCGTATATATACACACCCATGTGTGTGTCAAGGAGTGATAATAAGCTAACAATATAAATCTATCTGGACTGCTTAACAGGACCCAGTCAGTACTGTCAGTCGTTAGTGGAAGCGAGACACTACTTGGTGTCCACTAGGATGTCTGGAACAAATAAATAAGTGAATAAGCAAATAAATGACCACAGGAGTACCATTGAAGATGGGAGTGAGTGAACTTTATATGTGAACTTTGAACTTTATATGTGAACTTTAATTGCTATAGCCAGCTTGGATGAATTTGGGGGCGGAGGAAGACCTCAGTATATAATTCAGTTCTGCATCTTCTAGGTACTTGGGCATCTTTCTAAAAAAAGTAAAAGTTAAGACTGTTTATTCTGGAATGGGTAGAGCAGTGTTATCCATGACACTATCGTTGTCTAGTTTCTGAACACAGGTGAGTACAATTTACTGAAAAAAAAAAAAAAGTAAGTATTGATGGTACTTTGTACAAACCTCCAAAATACCAAACTACATTAAAAACTAGTACAGAAGGTCAAGTCCTTTCTCATTCGGTTTCTGTGAAGCATCGAGAAAAAGCAAATTCCCAAAGACAAGCAGATGCTGGCTACCTTGGGTTGGAACTGGACGTAAGAGCGATTGCTCATACTGAGATAGTTCTATTGGTAGTGGAGTGTTCCGAGTCTGGATTGCAGAACAGTTCTCAGAGCTCTGCAGATCCATTAACAGTATTACCTTGTATATTTAAGATGAATGGATTGTACAAAATGAATTATCTTCATCAAACCTTTAAAAATACTTTACTAGTCTCATTTTGTGTGAGAGTGATAAGTACTAGGACCTGTTCACCAGCTAGCTTCCATTGTAAAATTAGAGAAATATTTTCATGTCAAAATTCAGACAGCCTGGGCTAAAACTAGATTATTAAAATGCCCAGGTAGATTCATAGCATTTTGGATGTTCTAGTTCTGCTCTCTTAGCATTTGTAGAAAAGACATATATCCTTGAGATATATCCTTCATACAGTATACTTCAGCTTTTTACAAATATTAATAGGTGTGTCAAGAGTAGCTTGTTCTACATGTTTTCCCTCTAAAGTAAACACTTGTGACTTAGGTAACTGGCATTGCTATGATGAACACTGGCCTTACAATCTTTGCTAACAGATCACACTGGACGGCAGTGGTCAACCTCATGTCTACACACTCTCTCTGGGTAAACTGCACTTGCCATATGCTCTCAGTAACCGGCTTGCAACTAACATACATTTATTTTTTTGGAGAGCCATTGCTAGGCCCTATGTGCATTAAGTTCTGTGGCTGCTGCAACAAATTATCACAGGCATAATAGCTTAAAGCTACTCCCGTTTGTTTTCCCTAATTTGGAGAGGTAAGCTGTTACTAGGGCTCTGTTCCTTCTGAAAGTCTAGGCAACCCACCCCACCCCTCCCAGTTCCTTCCAGATCCTGGTGACCCCGGCACATTCTTCTGCCTGCAGCAGTCACTCCAGCCTCTGCCTCGATCTGTGTGCTGATTTCTCTCCGCATCTGTCTTCCAAGGCTACAGGACAATCCTGAGGAGCAGTAGGTACCTCAGATAACCCAGGACATTCTCATAGGTCCTTAGATTTGCACAAGGATGTATAGTCAGAGAGCTGCCCCTTAATCCACTACACTATATAAACAAAATCCATTTAAAAATATTTCAAAGTGCTTAACAAGATGCATATCTAAAAGTAAATAATTGGTCTGGAGGTGTGTCTCAGAGGTAGTTTCTGCTTAGCCTTTGTTTGTTGAATCTCTTAATTTATAAAAATAAGTTAAGTTAAAAAGATAAAGCAGTGTTTCTTCTGCCTTGGTGATTTATCTCTGACTGGGAAATAGCTTTCTTTTTTGAAACCTAAGCCTTCAACCTGAATTATGTAGGAAGGTTTTGTGATGGATTTGAGTATGGCCCATTGAGAAAATAGGAAGCAATCTCTTCCATGACTGAAATAAACAACTTACTGAGGCATGCGGGGGTGCACTTCCTCCTGTGCTGTCTGCCTTTCCCCATCTCTCTGTGACTGATGGCAGTTATTTTCCACGACTCCTGTTTCTCTCCAGTGGTGTTTTTCCAAAGGAGGTGTGTTTGCATATACCTCAGGCTGGAGTAAAGCACTGTAATGAACTGTGACAGTATGAAGTCAGCCCTTCTTTATCACAGCCTTCAGTACTGAAGCATTATCATCTGTCACACTGCAGTGTATCAGGGGAAAAGACAGAAGGGGCCACACAGAGCTGGCTCTGAGCCACCACAGAGAATGGGAAAATAGAGTATTTCTGCAGCTTTGATGCCTTAGAATAAATAACTAGAATAAAATAATGTATTAGTGAGTGTTTCAAAAATGAGAGCAAATGGGAAAGATATATAGTTTCTGAGATCTAAAAACTCAAACAGACACACCCCTTTTTTAACAACGCACCAAGAAATCTGAAGACTGTTAAAAGAAATGTTTTGATTTGCCAAGATCTGAGGCCACCTCATTCACCCCAAAGAAACCCTTTTCCCACACTCTGCCAGTATTCTGCACAGAAGGAAACCAAAAACACAATTTCCAGGCAAACTAAAGAACAGAGTGGGAGTGTTTTTATTCTTTGGCACTTCTTTATCATCTCTTTTCAAAGGTGAGCATGTTAAAACTCCGGGGTTTACATGATTCCAATAATATACTGAATACCAAGGTGCAAGATCTGTGTGAACCTAGGAATTAGCATCAACTTAAAACTTACTGTAGTTGTTAGTTTTGTTTAAAAAAAAAAAAAAAAGCATTTTAAAATCAAGGCTTATTGGTGCTTTATCAAGCTATGGTTTTAATTTTTTAAAGTTTATGGGATATGTAGTTTTTGTGAAACTGAGCTTCAACCTTAGCACTGAGAAAAAAAGTAAGAAAAAATGTCAGTGTTTTCTTGGGACTATTAGCATGTTACACTAGGCTATTAGCAAATATCATGGTGAAATGTGACTACAAAGGAAGTATTAAAATTAGAAAATATTAAGAAAAATCTGATATATGCAAGAGGCATTACATATGAATTAGTATGATTCTTTCCTTTAGTATGATTTTTAAAAGTAAAGTTTTCATTTTTATTTACAATTTACACTCAAAATATGAAGAACTTAATTCATCATCAACAAAGGACACAGAGAAAATATTATTTTAACAAAAAAGCAAAATGAAAGGATGTAAAAGCTTTGGAACATGAGAGCCTATGGAAATATCACCTTGAAAATCCTCCTTATTCATTTTAGAAGTCATTTGCTTGTCCATATGTGACTTAGACTGTGAATTTCTGTATCAGGAGAAAGAAAGACCCACAGATTGAATCTGGCCTGCTGCTTATTCTTATAAATAACATTTTATTGGGATGCCAAAAAAAAAAAAAAAAAAAAAAAAGTAGAAGTATAAACTCCCAGGAAAGTGGAAGGCCTTATGCCTTACTAATATTACTGCCTCAGAGCTCAGACCTGTCACCTCTGACCTCTCCATCTCAGGGGAGCACTCAGGCCCCCACCATGGAGCACCAGTTTGGCTGAGTCTTGAGGAAGACTGGGAAAACTTCTTGAGGAAATTGAGGGGCCTGGTTGTCACTAGGGACCCCTCTGAAGATTGCACCCAGTAGTTCCAGCTGTGTTTTCCGCTTCCTATTTATTGCCATGCCCACAAACCCCAAATGCTGGACTCGGTGGCTTGCTTTGCCTTCTCATGATGAACTGTGATTCTCTGAAATTGTGACCCAAAACAAATCCTTTCCTTTCTTATGCTGTTTGCATTATGTTTTTTTGCCACAGGGATAAGAAGTAATTGCCATGTGGCAGATTCTTGTATGTTTGCCAGATAAATGGATGTAGAAGTTACAGAAAGAAAGGATGCTGTCACAGACCAACTTTGCATATATTTCCTTTCCTCTAGTTGACTTCTGCTTCTTCCCTTCCAGCCACTGGCACTTAGCAGAGCATCTCCCTCTGTGATGATGTATATGCTCAGCCCAGTGAGTGGCACTATTAAAGGGTGTGGCCCTGTTGGAGTAGTGTGGCCTTGTTGGAGTAGGTGTGTCTCTGTGGGTATGGGCTTTAAGACCCTCATCCTAGCTGCCTGGAAGCCACTATTCCACTTGCAACCTTCGGATGAAGATGTAGAACTTAGCTCCTCCTGTACCATGCCTGCCTAGATGCTACCATACTGTCATCTTGATAATAATGGACTGAACCTCTGAACCTGTAAGCCATGACAATTAAATGTTGTACTTTATAAAAGTTGCCTTGGTCGTGGTGTCTGTTCACAGCAGTAAAACCCTAACTAAGACACCCTAGAAAACTCATTCCCCTTCCCTGGAACATGCCTCTGTTATAGATGCACCTCCTTGAGGGTTCTAAGCGACCATGATGGCATCCTCTCGCAACTCTGACATGCATTCAAGAATGGCCACAATGAGTGTCCAGTAACCAAAGTAACAATCTTAGTAAGTGTCCTATGCCTTGGTCTGAGCCCTCCAGAGAAGCAGAACACACAGCCTGCATATGCACAGAAGTGTCTGTATTGTAAGAATTTCAGTCATGTGACTGAGGAGACTCATGGCTGTCAATGCTCCCATTTACCTCTGAGGAAGGGAGAGTAGATAAATTCAACATCTGCTGGCTGGAGAATTCCTTCTTTTGTTCTATTCATACATTTAACTGCCTGGGTGAGGGCCCACCCTTGATGCCAAGGACAATCTGCTTTACTGAGAACTCACTGATTGAAATATTCATCTCATACACAACTACCTTCAACATCAACATTTAGAATATTGGGCAAAACTTCTGAGTACACTCAATCCAGTCAAGGTGATGCCCAAAAGAGATGCCACACTTGGATCTGGATACAAAGTGACTTCCAAAAGGCTCATGTCAAAGGTTTGGTCCCCAGAGAGAGACGCCACTTCTGAAAGGTGACTGAACAATGAAGTGGGCCATGGAGAGCCTCTACAGGGTGTATCTCATCCTCTGACCTCTTCCTTCCTCTGCTTCCCAGATCTCATGAGGTGAGCACCTGTGCTCTGAGGTGTTTGTACCAATGTTCTGCCTTGCTACAGGCACAGGACCAACGGTGCCAAGGAAGCATGGGCTCAGATCTCTGAACCTGCCACCTTGGGTCAGTCTGTCCTGTTTTTAATTGCTATACACAGGGCATTGAGATGACTCATCGAGTGAAGGCTCTTAAGGCTAAACCAGACCACCAGAGAGCAATCTCTGGGGCCCACATGGTAGACGGAAAGAACATAGAATTGTCATCTGAGTTCCACATACACACTGGCACATAAAGTGCAGGCATATGTGCACGCCCACACACGAATGTGTAAATAAATAAAAACATAGTAAAATCTTAAAATTACTTTCCTTGGCATTTGTTAGAACAACTTCAAAAGCCAACTGACATACCTAGTACCATGTCTCATCACAGCAGTGTCTGGAAGTAAAAGTCCTGTAATTCTTACACTTCTCAGTCACCACTGAATCTTTTGGAACAAGGAGCATTTCATTATTCAGTCCCTTCAGGGGATGATTTAAATGGCATCCCTAACAGAGGCACAGCTCAGCCTCTGAATTCTTGTCTGATACTGAGGCTGATAGGAGGAGCTGGGGATGTAGCTTACTTGATTCCAGAGGGCCAACTCCCCAGCACAGCATAAACCTGACATGGTGTCTGGGCCTGTAATCCCAACCCTCATAAACTAGAGGTAGGAGAATCAGAAACTCAAGGCCACCCTTGACTACACAGTGAATCTGAGGCCTACCTGGGCACTACATGAGAAAAAAAAAAAAAGCAACACAAAGAAAACCAAAAAGCTCTGTATTATACATTACTGTGCCACCAAATCTAGATCAACCCTCCCTCGTCTTGCATAGGCATGAATGAGTGTTCAGGATTCTGTTTAAAAACCCTGAGTATCTGTTACAGATCCCTGGGGTCCAGCTCCTGTTTTTAAAGCCACGAGGTAAACAGGGAAAGAGAGAGTTAACTCTCAGGGTTAGGGGTGGAAACCAGCTCTGCACTCCCCAGCTGTGAACAATCAGGCTTGTCAGGTTCCCTCCAGGAAACTCCTGCCGCTTTATTGGGATGAATGGGAAACAGGATTTTGACTTTTTGATAGGTGAGGCTATAAATCCACCATCAAGACTGCAGAGGACCAGCTGGGCTTAAGTACACAAGCTGCATCTTTAATTACGGACCCCACAAGATGTAGAGTTCAGGAATGCCCCACTGTGTACCAAGCAGAGCGGGGAGATGGGTCCACAGGATAATGGCCAAAGATTCCATCTTTTAAAAGAGCACTGAGAAAGGCAAAGAGCAGCCATGCAGAGAGGCCCTGGGCACCCTGGTGTATCAACCTGCAGGTAGCAGTGTGCACAGAAAGGCCCTGAATACCCTGTTGTGCCGATTTGGAAATAATTTGCTTATGCACAGTTCTTTCTCATGGTGAGTCACAATTTTGTAGCTTTCTCTGAATTTTATGTCTAATTTTACATTTATCTTTGATATAAAAGTGAATAATCCAGCCATGCATACTATTGTGCACTTTTAATCCCAGCACTTAGGAGGCAAGGGCAAGCCGATCTCTACGAGTTTGAGGCCTATCCTCTGCTTTAAAGCAGGAATAAAGCCTGGATTCAAGCCCAAACACTACATAAACCAGGGTCATAGTCCCTGTCTATAATCCTTGCACTGGGGATATAGAAGCAAGAGGATTAGGAACATGGAGTTCAGGGCCAGCCCACCAAAATAAGCTCATTCATACCATTTCATTTTGGTAGAAAAATAAATAAATGAATGAGTACATAGAAGCACATGCATGCTTAATTTGTGGTCGTACATGCCTGGAACTCAGCCACTCAGGAGGCTGAAGGCTGAGGCAGGACAGCAAGACAAACAGACCAACAACAGTTACACAACAACAACTGCATATGAAAGAAAGAAGAGGGGGTGGGCCCTGTGTGTGTTTGCCATTAAGCCTGCCACTTTGATTGTAAGCCCTGAGAGCTTTCCCCTCTTCTTGCTGCGTAGGCTTGGATTACAATTCTCCCCCTTGTCCAAAGTTGTGAGTGTTCCATGGCTGGCACCTCTGCCTCCCAGACCTGATCAGGCTGGTCAAAAGACTGCCAGGCCCACCTTGCCAACAGCCTGAGACTCGTCCTAAGACATTCTCCCTCACAGAGGCCAAATATACTAAAAGTCTTAAAGTGCCTTTCATCCCTCTGGGTTATTTTTATTTTACCCTAAAAACTATCCTACAATAATTCTCATCTTGTATAAGACTCTTGAATAACTTCAATAAACGTGAACACTTTAAAAGAAAATATATTATTAAACGCATGAACTACTTGTCAGTCAACTGCAGTTAACCCCAGAGGTCTGCATGGAAATCTCTCTGTAGATTATATGGGATATGAGGTTGCAGGCCTTAATGGGGTAACTATTCAATTAGATTCACCACGGCAATAACTTCAGGACAAGGGCATGCTTAAAGGCCCTTATGGCACTTAAACAAATGTATTTTACAAAGGAAATGCCCATCTCTAACTTGTTAAATTGTGTTTCATATTGAATATGTTTTTCTCCTAACATAAGTATAGGTGGTGTTTGAGAAAATAACCTGAGAGCTAGGGAGACCACCTGATCAGCAGAGCACTTGCTATGTAAGCATGAGGACCTATGTTTGATTCCCAGGCATAGTGGCATGGACGTGTAATCCCAGCATGCACGTATAATCCCAGCACCAAGGAAGCAATAATATATACGTCCTGAGAAATTCCTGAGCAGCCAGCCCACATAGCAGGCAATCTTTAGGCCAATGAGAGGCCATGTCTAAAACCTAAAATGGACAGCTTTTCTGAATAACACCCAAAACTGTCCTCTGGCCTCCATATGGAAGCACATATGCAATTACACACACACACACACACACACACACACACACACACACACTAATAGAAGAGAACAAGAGAAAATGTTGTGATAACCATTACATACATCCATTCTGACAGCATATGTCATACTATGAAATACACAATATATCTTACTCTGAAAGAGTTAGATACATCAGGGAACTCAGTCTTAGCTCTATGCTGACTAATAACCTTTTAAAATTCTTGCCTTTCTTAGATACCTGTTGGGTTTTGGGTTTTTTTTTTTAGGCTTGTTTGTTTGTTTGTTTCAAGGTTCTTTTTTTTTTTTTTTTAAAGATTTATTTATTTATTATATGTAAGTACACTGTAGCTGTCTTCAGATACTCCAGAAGAGGGTGCCAGATCTTGTTACGGATGGTTGTGAGCCACCATGTGGTTGCTGGGATTTGAACTCAGGACCTTTGGAAGAGCAGTCAGGTGCTCTTAACCGCTGAGCCATCTCACCAGCCCCATGTTTCAAGGTTCTTAATGGCCATCTTTCTGCCTCAGTGTACCAAAGTGATGGGCATGCCCCACCTATCCAGCCAGTTCCATTCTTTCTCTAATGTGAATATCACTTATGTAATTTGCTAATCAATGAATCACCTAAGACTTACTTTCTTTTGAGTTTCTTTTTTAAGTATTTGAATACCTGATGGGAGTAATATCCAGAAAACTCAGAATACGTTATTCACTGAACAATTTGTGTTAATTATCTATTTGTACATAACAGATTACTTTAACACCTATCTGCTCATGATGATTCTTTGCTCATTTA
Source organism: Mus pahari (assembly GCF_900095145.1). Classification (NCBI taxonomy): domain Eukaryota; kingdom Metazoa; phylum Chordata; class Mammalia; order Rodentia; family Muridae; genus Mus; species Mus pahari. The sequence goes on from NC_034591.1 coordinate 162,750,961, forward strand.
TGTGCATAGGCCAAAGCCAGTCCTCTCCTGCTGTTGGCCCTGGGCCTCAGCTCTGTGCTGGCTCATCACTGGAATGCACCCTCATTCTCTGTACCGTAGGTCTCTGGAATCTCTCAGGGCAAGCAAGAGAGTAATTAGTTGCAACTTTTATGACTTTTCTCAGAGATAACATACCACCACGTCTTTTACACAAACATCCATCCCACAGTCTAGGGAGTGACTGCACTGGAGCACCAGGAAGCAGCAGCCATAAGCTCTAGCTACCCACCCCCAACCCCATTCTGTGAACACAGGCTTAAGATACTTTGCTTATGTTCTAAAGACTGGTTCACTAAAATAAGAAAAGACCAAAAAGAAGCCCTGACAACAGCTAAGGACTGTGGCCCTCCCTCCCGCCACCTTCCCCCCCCTTTTCTTTCTTTCTTTTAAATTAAAAAGTAATAAAACTAAACAAATGACCACTCTGGAAATACACAGAAAAAGGGAAATTAAATAGATAATCTGCCTTCTCAAAGCAGGAGTCCTGTGAGGTGTGCAGAAAAACTGGTCTTTGTTCATAGTTATCGAGCTAGAAAATCATCTTTCAAAAAGGACAAACTTTCTTTTAATTGATAAAGCTCTGAAAAAGCTTGGGGTTGTCATTATCAAGGCAAGAGTTAAGAAAACAACAATGTATTCCATTGCTGGTTCCCGTGATTGACTTAAAGCTCCTTAAAGCAATTTGCTGTTGGTGGAATCTAATTCAGTCAGCAGAATGCTGTAGGCTTGGCTCCTTATTGATTTAGAATAATCTTATGAAAGAATTTTATGGTTTTCAAAGATAGTGCTAGTATGAATGAATACAAGTCTTCCCAATGTCAAGTTGCTTTGTGGGCCAATGACAACCACGTGTGGCAGTAAAATTATAGACATGTGTTAGCTGGGAAGAATTCTGGAAAGCATCTAGTTGGAGCCCCTTATTGCTTAACTCTCCTGGCTGTAACCCCTAATGGTTACCCTCATTCAATTCCTCTTCAGGCTCAATAATTCATAAGTCTGTATGAAACGGTTCTCAGTATATTAAAAACATATCATGCCAAACCCAGAATCTCAGCATCCAAAATAAAAAAAGACTCAACTTTTAAACAGTGCACTTGGAAGGAGAAATAAATGAATTGATGACAGGGCTGTGTGGAAAGGAATGAGTGCCAGGGTTGGGATCAGATGAAGTCATCACACAAGGGGATGGCTTACCACATTTGTTCAACACCCGTATCTCACAGGAAGGGTATAATGAGGCAGAAGGAAAGGGTCAGTAGTTACTGGAATGGAGGATGTAACCAAGCCCTGGAAGATTTCAGAGAAGAGCTCAAATCTAACACACCAGGATTTACCTTGACAGTTTTGTTTTTGTTTTTGTTTTTGTTTTTAACATTAAAATTTAAAGATGTCCAACTCCATAGGAGAAAGGCAGAAGTGAAAGAAAATTAAGCTAAAGTTACTGGAGTCCAGGCTACATGCTGCTCAAAGGTCACTTGAGCAAACGGAGGAGAGTAGGCAAGGATGGAGCAAGTTTATTCACAGCCCAGCTGTCCTAGGCAGACAGAGGGACTCTTCTTCAAATCAATAATGTGCAAGAGTTTAGCAGCACCACAGGCTTTCACGGGGAAGGAGACAGGGAGAGGGCACAAGAAGGCTTTCTCATGTAGGGCAGAAGTCTCCTCTCTCTGGCTGGCACATCACAGCAGACCCAACCTCCTGTTGCTCCTTCTTACTTATAAAAGGAACTAAAGACCAAGAAGTGGAATGACAGAAGACATTCTAGATCCCGTCCCTCTAAAAAAGGATTATGTAGGCAGTGCTTCTCTCCGAATGCTGAATGCCAGGCAAAAGGGAGGGAGTTCAAGGTTAAAGAAGCCATGGGTAACTTCACAGAACCACAAAGTGTAGGTAAAGAGCAGCCCCTAAAGGCTGGAGGCCCTTTTGCAGACACTGAGGAACTTTTCTAGCAACACAGTCTCTGCTATTCCAGGCTATATCCGCAGCTACGACCAGGTTGCATAAGCAGAGTCCCACCCACAAGGGAAGAGTGACAGCTCTATCCACTCATAGAGCAACCAAAATAAGACTGACAGCTGCTCTGTGCAGAGAAAAGCTAATCAATCTGAAGGTATTTATCCCAGAAAAGAAACTATTTAGTAAAATGCAGCCTGCTGGTAGAAGAAAAGTCAGACAAGTGCTCCTCACCCCAAGCTCAGGACCCAGTCAATAGTGGGGAGGAGACGCTGTGCAGGGACAGAGTGTCCTGACAGGCTGCTCAGGGGAGCCTCAGCTCTATCACTCCCTGGACCTCCTCAAACCCCAAGGGTCTAGGCCGTCCTCTGAGCAAACTTAGGGTCTTTCCCCCTAGACATCTATTGCTAGTATTCTTAGACTAGCATATGTTACCCCAAAATATACCTCCTAGAATAAGGCTTATTTTGAGCTAGCTATTCTGAGAAACTGCAGACACAGGAAAAGCTTTTAAGACAGAAGAGAAATAACCTTTCTGCAAGGGAAACCATGCCCCATTTATAAGTGTGTCTCCTCCTCAGTAACAGGAAAAGGACCAGTACACCTTCAGAGACAGCCATCAATTTAGAATATCGCTCCTTGGCTTGGTGCACCCTGCCCTCCCAAAGCTGTCCCACTGGCACTGGTAGGCTTCCACACGCCTCTCTTCTA
>NC_034591.1:162754905-162825701 GCF_900095145.1 Mus pahari
GCCTCTCTTCTGTCCCACTGGTACTGGTAGGCTTCCACACCTCTCTTCTATCCTTTCCTTTTCTCTCTTTTATCTCTCTTCTTTCTTTCTTTCTTTCTTTCTTTCTTTCTATCTATTTCTTTGTTGAAAAAGTTTTTCAATTAAAAATTTTTTTATACAATATATTCTGATCATACCTTCCCTTCCCCCAGCTCCTTCTCAATCTTTTCCATTTCCCCATCCACCCAACTTCAACCCCCCCCTTTACAAAAAAAAAAAAGAGGGGAAGGAAACCCACAAGAAACACACACACACACACACACACACAAACACACCATATGAACACAAAATCAGAAACTATAATGTAAACACACAAAAGACCTACTGAAACAAAACAACAATAACAACTACAAAGCCCCAGGTGACACTGCTTGCTTTGGGTTGGCCATCTTCTGTTGGGCATGGGGGCCACCCTTCAGTGTGATTAACATACCCAGTAGGACTCCACTGGAGAAAAGCTAATTTTTCTTTTGTAAGTAAATGTCGATTGATTACAAATACTTCTTGGCTAGTAGTGGGAGCTGATGTCCACTTCCCCTCCTCAGCACTGGGATCCCATCTGGCTTGAACCCTTTGCAAGCCCTGTGTATGCTGCCATTGTCTCTGGGAGTTCTTATGTGCACCAGCCCTATTGTCTTTCCTTGATGTTAACCATCCCCTCTGACTCTTAAAATCTTTCTGCCTCCTCTTCTGCGTAGCTCCCTGAACCCTGAGGGAAGATATTCTATTTATAGATGAATTTTCCAAAAATCTATCAGTCTCTGCACATTGTCCAGTTGTGGGTCTCTGAGTTCATTCCCATCTACTGCAAAAGAAAGGTTCTCTGATCATGGCTGAGCAACTCACTGCCCTATGGATATAGTAAACTGTCAACAGGAGTCATTCTATTGCCACATTCCTCTAGCAAATCAATAGTATTTTGTTTTTCCCTGGGCACATGGCCTATATACTTCAGCTCTTGGTCACAGGAGTAGTGTCAGGCATGGGTTCTAGCTCACAGAATGAGCCTTAACTCCAGTCGGGGATTGGTTGGTTACTGCAGCAATATTTGTGTCACTGTTCCAGGAGCCTGCTATAGAGGCAGGTCACTGCTGTAGGTGTTTACCTTTTTCCTCTGATCGTGTGCAGTGTACCATTCAGTACCATGAACAGTAGTCAGTAGAAGTGAAGACTAGTTAGGCACCAGCTCAAACTCTCCGTGTTCCATGAGATATGTTAAGTGTTATCTTCAGCAATAGGGTTTTACTGTTAGTTTGTGGCATGCCACCAATAACCTTGCCAATAGCTTGAAATGTTTGGAGGTTTCTATGGAATCTCTTCAGCCAATAGCTCAACTAGAGGCGAAACCATTCCCAGCAATGGGGGTTTCATGCGTGGTGAAAGATGTCTCATTGTAGCATTGTCTCCCCCTATTATTTGGTGACACCATTTAGTTTTTTGTTTTGCTCTTGTTTTTGTTTTTTTCAAACATGAGTATATTTTAGGAAGCCTCCATGGCCGGAGGCATCCATTTAACCCTCAAATGGCCCTCCTCCCACATCCTTTTTTCTTGACTGAGGCTCCTGTGGAGCTTAAGCACAAACCCAAAGCCTGGGTTCTGAGAGTCACTCGTTTCTATTTGGTGCTTGCTACTCACTTCTGTTTGTCTTTCTCTTGTTTTTATTGTTACATTTGTTTATTTATTTATACTCGTGTGTGTGTGTGTGTGTGAACTCTGCATAGACTTGTCATTTTGGATGTTGTGAACATGAGATGTGGGATGTAAATATGAAAATAAACATAGATATAAATATAAAAGGTCAGATTTCAAACTGTATTACAAGACCCTCTATGTCTGCCTCCCAAATATACCCATAGGTTCATAATGCTCCCTCCTAGGGCCAGATTCTTCCCCAGCCATCTGCACTGTGGTCTTTTTGAAGTCCCCAGCTATAGATATAGGGAGGCCAAAAAGCATTTTATACCCCATTATAAGTGGATATTCTTGGCTATGTGCAATTTATTTCTGAATATTGCTTTGTGTGATCCTCGAATCAGCTCTCTGCATGCATGCACCACCCACCTTCTCCGGCATCTTGTCTTTCCGCACTCTCTAACACTGCCTTCTGCACATGCGGACAGCCTACCTTCCTTCCTGACTCTGCTCACCAGCTGTCCCAAAATGTCCTCTCTGTTTGTCTCCCTCCTCTCTGGGTTCTCCCTCATCTCATTCCCATGAGCCCTTCCATGTGGCTGCCCTCTCTCCTCCTGTTTTTCATCTGTCACAGATGTGCTTGTTCTCCTTCTCCACATTCAAGTGAGGCCTCTGAAGCTGAGCACTAGAACGTCTCATGATTGCCTCCTCACAAGGGATATGGAATGCACTGCGTTGCGACACTTTGAAGCAGCACAAGATGCCTTTGCTCAACGAATATTGCCCAAGACCTGTTCCCATATCAGGCTGTCGCCTGGCACTGTGGGACACATTAAAGGGTGAATGGACTGGAGCTCCGACCTTCTCCTGAGGGGCATAGAACACGAATGGGTAATTACCAAATGTAATGACAACTGGAGTGTAACAGTGCAGGTCAGCGTAAGGAGGACGCAATAAGCTGATCTGATCTCTGGGGACAGAGCCGCCCTAGCATTGTGCCCTGCACGACAAGGACTTCATAAATAAAGGAGTGAACACAGCTGAGGAGTAAGACATTAGGTTGACTCATACCAACTGACTGCATGTTATTAAGGAAATACACATGAAAAACAGCACAGAGGGAAGGAAAGTTATAAACAGACTGAAAGCCACAGGAATGATTTGGATGAAATTCACTTCAGAGATCATACAAACAAGCTTCTAACTACCAAACACCCTCTGAGAACAATGCCAACATGGCCCAACACCAACACAACCACCAGCACCACCACCTACAGCAGCACCAGCAGCACCAGCTACACTAGCATCAACAACAACATCAACAATACCACCACCAATAACAATGCTGATCCTACTCTCACCACTGCCATCACTACCAACAATGGAACAGCAGCAGCAACCACCACCTACCTGTTCCCACGGGTGTTATGCACCACTCCTTAGACGCTCCTGGACTCTGAGTAAGGGCTTTCAGTTTGAAGGCATTTTTACCCATGATGCCCACTTCTAGACAGGACACAGTGCCCTTTGGCAAACACAGCACTGTTGCACACAGTCTTTAGGTGCCACGGAGAACATTCTAAGTGCTGGCATCAGGACATTCCAAACCTATGACATCACATAGGCAACAGCTCGACCTGCAGACTGGATGCCAAGGCAATAGGCACCATTAACCTTTATTTGCGTAACGTCATTTTCTCATTTTCCATATAAATAAGAAGACCTCTCTCTCTCTCTCTCTCTCTCTCTCTCTCTCTCTCTCCTCTTCTCTTCTCTTCTCTTCCTCCTCCTCCCCTCTTCTCTCTCTCTCTCTGCCACTACTTTCTTTCTCCCTTCCAATCAAACCTCTTCCCACGTGAACTGCTTTGGCCTAGTGTACTGTTGANAAACCTATGACATCACATAGGCAACAGCTCGACCTGCAGACTGGATGCCAAGGCAATAGGCACCATTAACCTTTATTTGCGTAACGTCATTTTCTAAGTTAACTGTGCATGCTTGCTTGTTCTCTCTCTCTCTCTCTCTCTCTCTCTCTCTCTCTCTCTCTCTCTCTCTCTCTCTCTCTCTCTCTTTCCCCTCTTCTCTCTCTCTCTCTGCCACTACTTTCTTTCTCCCTTCCAATCAAACCTCTTCCCACGTGAACTGCTTTGGCCTAGTGTACTGTTGAGACTCGACCCGCCATTCTAACACATCACCAAGGACAGGAGTGTCCTTGTGAGAAGGACAGATAGAAGCATGCATGGTGTCCCCCATGGTGTCCCCCTAGGCTCTCTGACAGACCCAACATGAGGCACAAGGTACCTGTTCCTTTGCAGCAACCAAGGGGCCAGACTTTGGAACTTTGTGACTAAAATCAGCATCCTAAACAAAGGCTGTCAGCAACACCACGCCCAGGCATTCGCCTCAGCTCACGTCCTAAGACATGAAGTGAGACTGCTTGCTTACTCTTGCCATAAATATGACAGTGCTGCTTCTGCCCACACCGTGCCCTTCAAACAAGACCTACTAGGAAAAAAAAGAAATCACCGAGAAAGAATCAAAGGGTCAAAACTAGAATCAAGGAAAAGACGTTAGCTAATTTCTTTTTATTTTATGTGTATAATACTTTACCTGCATCTATATATCTGCAGTGCATGCATGTCCGGTGCCTCTGAACTCCAAGAGAGAGCATCAGACACCCTAGAACTGGAGTTATAGATGGGAGTGAGCCACCATCTGGGTGCTGGGAATCAAATTGGGGTCCTCTGCAAGGGTAGCAAGTATTTTTAACCGCTGAGATGTTGTCTCTCCAGCCAAGGGAGGAAAAAAAAAATCAATGCTGTTTTTGTTTCTTTGTCATTATACATCATAAAGTAAATTTTTTACCCTAACTACAACACACGCACAAAATGCAAACATGAAGAAAGTTCATTGTAGCAGAGATGTTTAAATATTGGAGAATGGGACAGAGCAGTTGTGAGATGAGTGCTGTGGCCAGACCACTGGAACTCACAGACAGATGCCACCAACCCTTTGCTTTACTGGATGTTCATCCTCTCAGCCTCATTTTTCTGTTCTGTAAAATGGGATTACTAAAACACTCATAGAAACATTTCAAGGTTGTATATATTTTAGTAAAATAACATGGGTTTTATCTTTTATCTTTATTATTTCAGGAAGAGGGAAAACTCGAGAGTGGATCTCACTCCGTAGCCAAGACTGGTCTCAAACTCTTGCCCCAGCCTCCGAGGTATTGCAGGGCTGAGCCCCCACACCTAGGTCAAGATAATCCATATAAAGAAAAAACTTTCCTGAAATATCTGGAACCTGCAGAAGTGGAATAAACAATGTAGGCAGTGTGGTAGAAGGAAAAAAAAAATCAAGGAAGAAAAGATCCTCACACCAGACACAAGAAAGAGTATATAAATGCATCTCCATTAGAGGAATAAATTACAATTTCTAGAAGCGAACATATTCATGACCTAGGGATGTAGCTCACTGGTAGGGTCTGCCTGCTGAGAAGGTAAACAAGGACCGGGGTTCAAGTCTCTGTACCAAACATGGCAACAATTTTAATGTGCAAATGCATCTAGCATTTTTTTTTTTTTTTTTTTGGCAGCCTTAAGGACTGAGCATAAATGCCTTGCAAATGCTCTGCCACCGAGGAACACTTGGGGCTGTTTGTTATCAGTTTACCTTCAGGCAAGGGTCCTCTAAGTCGTCCAGGCTGGCCTGGAACGTCCCTTCTTCCTCCCTCACCCTCCCCTCACAGAAGCTAGGATGACAGGAATGTACAACAAGACCCTGCAGAGATGGAGAGTTGTCAACAAAAAATTTCAAATGGTTTTTCAAAAGAAAGGGAACAAAAATGGACAGGGAATCCCGGTAAACCCCTGCTTCCCAGAGCTTTTCTGTCTCCACCCATCCTTTACTGCACGAATTGGGTGCACACGGTACTGTGACCACTCAGCTGGAACACACTTCCCCTAGATGTGCAGCTGCTCCAGCCACAGCAACTTCCCTGCTACGACACACTGCACCCTCAAACTGTGAACCAACACTAGCTAAACACTTTTCGTATCTGTGTGCAGAACTCCAGTCTCCTTATTACAGAGAAGAAATCATGCTGAAGAACTGTACACAACGCCCTCATGTTAAACGCCAAAAGGACACTATTCTGGGCTGTCTACCTTACTAACCTTGTTACTAGACAGGTCTCTCTCCATCTCCAGCACAAGGAATTCAGAGTCTGTCCTATTTCTGAGTGTGCTTCCCTATCTCCACCCTATTCCCATTGTGTCACCAGCAGCTGACACAAAGCCAGCTGGCTTCCGACTGAACCACTTTAAACCCAGCCTGCACCACATTGCCAGGGTCTACAGGAAACCTCCAGGCCTGCAAAAACAGCAGTCCCCTGTAAGGCCCTGGCTCCTGGAACTCCCACTGCCTGCCAAACAGTCTGCACCAATCAGTCTGTGGCTGGTTCTCTCTCTGCAGTCATCAAACAAGGTTCCTATTTCAGGGCTCTCTCAGGAGCCATGAGACATAAACCAGAAGGTGCAGAGAGACCAATGTGTATCACCGACTTCTGTGACCTCAAGCATCTTTAGTGTCACTTACCTGAGCCTTATGGAGGTTACTTTTAGGGAAATATTTAGAAAAGTTACTAGTTTTTCAAAGGTTAAAGGGAGGGGAGGGTGTATTCAGGAGTGTTATAAGACTCTAAAGGGATTAATGGGTTATTAAAGCGAAAGACTCTCTATTAAGTTCAAACTGGGCATAATGGCTGAGGGCACCACCTTCTGTGTTCTGATGTCAAAACCAAGGACTTCTACTATCTGACTAGGACACTAAGGCCACTGGCAAATATGGACTTAATGTGGTGACTATGGTCTTATGAGAAAGCTTGAGTCCTCAAAAAGGAGCCTTGCCTCTAAAGGAACCTTGCTTCACTCTCCAGTCCTCAGAGCACTGCCAAACTTGCCAGACTCCCCTGTGACACCCTCCCCTTCTTTCTCTCCCTTTTCTGTTCTCCCTCCTCCTCCTCTTCCTCCTTTTTCCTCTCTCTCTCTCTCTCTCTCTCTCTCTCTCTCTCTCTCATTTACCCAGTGTCCTACTTTTCCAGCACATACAACTGGCCACTTTCCAAAAGTCCATTTTTCTTGCTGGAAAATCTAAATCTTAGCACTATACATAATACTGTAAGCTGTTTCCCTATGACTGCCAGCTTCATTGCTCATTTAGAGAAAGTGGAGATTATGGATATTCACATCTGAAAAGTCACAGTTGGTACAGCTTGTCTTGCTCCAAAGTCACATGCCTCCGATGTAGCCACTTGCGCTGCTGCATTGAGATGTGGGGATGAATGAGAGGTATGTGAAGCATAGAATGGCCCCTTCGTGGTACTCTGATGCCACCAGGAGACCATCAAACAAACACTACACAACAAACCATTACTCCCCTCTGGAGGGCTGAGTGCAAGATGTCCTGTGGAAGCAGAGAGACAGGAACCTAACCTGCTAGTTCTTCCATTTTGAATTTCCCAGCCTCCAGATCTCTGAGAGAATACGCTGATGAGCTTTATAAATTACCTCATCTGTAGTATTGTGTCCTAGGGACACAAAATGAAGACACTCTTCTGATAGTGTTTCTAACAAAAACAGTGTGTTGTTTAATGACGTGATGAGTTCAGCTTGTACCTAAAGTAGAGGACCCAAGTCCTGAGTACTAACTTAGTTTCTTTTACTGTTGCTGTGATAAAATAATGTAACAAAAGCAGCTTAAAAGAGAAGTTTTGTTTGGGGTTTAGCTCAAAGCTCCAGGTGACAGTTTATCATAGTGGGGAAGCCATAGTGTAGGAGCTTGAAGCCACCAGTCACATGACATCCATAGTCAGAAACAGACACATGCCTAGTGCTGGGTTCACTTTCTCCATTTTATATAAGCCAGGATCCCCTTCTAGGCAAGGGTGTCATCTACAGTGGTTGGGTTGTCCTGCCTAAATAAACCTAATAGAAATAATCTCCAGCAGTCATGCCTGCAGGCCCATTTCCAAGGTGATTCTAATTTCTGTTAAGTTGACAATTTATAATAATGATCATAAGACTTAATAATTTTTGTTTTTATTGCCTCCCTCAGGATATAAGTGGAAAGAGTGTTTCATCTTCAGGACCCACAAGGTAGAAAAGAAAACCACTCTCAAAACACGTCCTCTAATCTCCATAGGTATACCATAGTGTGCAGTGTGTGTGTGTGTGTGTGTGTGTGTGTGTGTGTAAGCATGTATGTACACATGTACACATATATACATATGATAAGAAAGAACTGAGACAAGGAGACAAGAGACAGAGAGAGGAATCACTCAAGTGCAGTAGTTTCCAGCTGAATTATTTGAATAAACCAAACTGAGCTTAAATGGTACTGCTCTCTGACAGATCATTAAATGATCTCAGAGAAGAAGATCAGTAAGTGACTTTCTTGGCACATAGCCCAAAAGGAATTCAAAGATTTTTTTTTAAAAAATTCTCTCATCTATTTACTTATATAAAAATATTTCTTGTTGTAAACACTTAAATGAAAAATCCGGATAGCCACAATTGAAACCAGATTCATCCCGACACTAAATATTCACCACTGACACATGAACTGATTTTTATTATGTATTTGTCTTATAAGAAAACAGGTCAGTGGCTGTTCACCTTCCATAATCATAGCTAGAATAATAAAAAAATGTGTTTGTTACAATGTAGCTATTCTCAGTGTGTCACACACACACTCTCTCTTAACAGTCAAGTCATGTTCATGTTACTTTTAATCTCCATTTTAGGAGCAACTGTACTTAAAGCTTGGCTTTGAACTATTTATTTCAGCTCCTGAATCTGTATGATGTGACCTCAATACATTTCAACAAACAATAGTACTGTTTTTAAAGTTGCCTATTAATAATGCCCATAATTAATATGGCAATGATTTATTAATTATTGCCCCAAACATGGCAATTCTAAAAATCATACTAATTTTTAATATGGCAATGATTTATTAAATATTGCCCCCAAACATGGCAATTCTAAAAATCATACTAATTTATTTCCAGATTTTATTTTATTTTTTTATTTTGAGACAGGATCTCATTATATACTTAGGCTGGCCTTGAACCTGAACCAGCCTTTCTCCGACTTGCTGTTTCCAGACAAGACTAGATGATGACAGATCTGATATGACCAAGCTTGATCCAATGATGAACTCGAGGTCTGTGACGTAGTGTGGAAGACAGGTACCTGGAGGCACACAGGTATTCTGCTGGGGGTTGTTATTCCTCTGCCTCCTAATACCACATGGTCTCCTCTACCATGCCAGCTGACCACACCTGAGGCCTCTGAAACCATGAGCCAAAACAGACTTCCCTGCTTGAAACTGTTTCCTCCTGTGCTTGCCACAGCGATGAGGAGCCTCATCTAACGCACCATTACATCCACAAGTACCTGACAAACACACAGAAAAGAGCCTAGGGGAATCCACAGGACGGGAAAGGCAGACATGTCTGAGATCTCTAATGAACATCAGAGACCACTGTGCAGATTCATTTTCAGATTACAGAGTCCTCAGAATGGTACTTTTCCCCTTGAGATATGCACCCTTGGTTTAAAAAGCTACTCAGCTGTAATTCTAGGAAGAAGGAGTCTCAGCCCCCACACTTCCTGTAGTTAAAGGGCAGAAGGACGGGAGATTCCTTCCCTAGCAATGTTTCATATGAACCCTCCTGAGACTTCCAAACAAACAAATAGAACATAAGGGGACTGTGAGAGAAACTGCTGAAACATGTTGGCCCTTCTAGCTCATGGCCTTGCAGGCACTAAAACCCAGGAACACAGTGCAAGGACCACTCAAGACGGCAGTCAGAAAAATCCTCCTGTCCCTGACAGTTAGCTGGCACTGGAATGATTGAACCGTCATTGTCAGGGCCCTGTGAGGAAGTGTCAGTGTTCTAAGCATTGATGTTGGCTAGGAGAGAAATAAACCTTTTGAGAATTTATAAGCACACTGTCCAGAACAAGGTTTTACTATTGGAATCCATACTCTGTTCTTTCTACAAAACACTTCATGTACACCTGAGTTACTCCTGGGTGTTACATTATCCCCAGGGAAAAGACATGCACAGAGAACATGCAGCCCAGACAGCTAAGCATCCACACCAGGCCCGCAGACAGATGAGCTCAGCGCTAAGAAACAAACTCAAAGGAGACAGCATACCAAGAATCTACAGATTAAAAGCAAACAGACAGACAGCAGAATCAGACCCACAAATTAGACCAGAATTATCTAAAACCCAAATACAAACTGTCAAATTTTACCTATTCTAAAATGCCACCAACTTTCCAATGTGCCATGTTCTTATTTATAAGGGAAAAAAAAGTATCTGAAATTACAGTTAGAAGCTGCACCCCAATTTCAGAGAAGCCAAGATGTGGGAAGAAATGACAGGCAGTTAGTTTGTAAACTGGTTTGTGTATGACACGGATTTGTCAAAGGCTGGGAAACCTCCATGGAATCTTTCTAGATCTGAGCACTGGTAATAATTCTCACGAAGCGCAGGGGCAAGACTGAAGCTATATTTATTGAACATGGAGGATATAGAGCAGGGCTGAAGCCATGGCAATGTACCACACTGCCATAATGTTTGGAACCACTTGTTGATCTTGTGGGAAAGCAATGGTATTATCCCAGCCTCACAGTTTCAACTTAGATCCAAACACTTTCTCCTCATATCTTCAAAAGTTATCCAAGACCCAGGCATGGAGTCAGAGGCAGGAGGATCTCTATGAGTTCCAGTCAACCTAAGGAACATGGTGAGACCGTGTCTTAAAAAGAAAGTAAGCAGGAGTCTAGACCATAATCCATGGGCCAGATTGGTGGGCCTCTTTGTAGGATATTTGTTATTGTGTGTTTCCCCAGTAAACATGGCACCAGGCAAGCCAGTGTGTGTGCTGTTATGCAATTCATATTCTCTCCTTCTATTATGTTTAAAGAATAGACAACAAAGTATGAAAAGAAAAAAGTCCAAGTAGATCTGAATAAAAACAACAAAGTCTTTCAAGAATAACAAATAATAAAAATAAGGGATGTGCAAGTAAAGTATAAAATACACAGACAGATTTACGGACAGCACAAAGACAGACAGTGAGGGAACTGATGGTGTCACCTGGGACATAAAAACAACAGACAAGAAGACTGACTGTGAGGGCGGATAAGTAGGAATGGAGGAAAACGAGAAAGTCAGCACATTTAGCAGGAGACCCAGAAGGGAAAGCGCCCAGTCCCCAAGGTCGTGACTCTTAGCACACCCCAAGCACAATAAGCAAAAGAAACCTACACACATCTAACCTTTGAAGATGAACATGCACAAAGACCAAAAAAAAAAAAACAAAAAAAAACAAAAAAAAAACCCTTTAAAAGGAGCCAGAGATAGGCCAGAAAGATGGCTCAGTCAGTAGAATAGTTAGCCTGCAGTCATGAGGACATAAGTTCTGATCCCAGTATCTACACAGAAAACTCACAGAAAACTAAGCATGACCCCACGGTGTGAAGAGCAGACAGCACTGCTGGGCTTTCGGCCTGCCACCCCAGTTCTGGGTTTAGGGAGAGACCCTGTCATATGGGAATAAGTCAGGGAAAGAGAATAAGAGATACCTAGGATCCTTCTCTGGCCTCCACGTGTGTGCAGGTGCACACACAAGCACACGCACACGCACACATATACCACTAACTTAAGTACAGAAAAAAACATAACCTAGTCTGTGTATACAGACAACAAACATATAAAGGAAGGCTGCAAAAATGCTGCCTGTGACAGGAAAACCTGGGAATTCAATTTTCTTTCCCCTGTTCTTGATAATAGGTGACAGATTGCTCTCCAGTCTACATAGCATCACACTGAGAATTATACTGCTGTGAAAAAACCAGCACATCGCTACCACTACTGTGATGTTGCAAGGAGGGTAACATGGAAGAAGGGCAGTCAATGCAGTAAAAGAAAAAAAATTCAATTTTTAAATTTCTATTCAAAATTCGACTTTTATGGGGAAAAGGTACATAAAAATGAAACTAGTATCGTTCAGGCTGCCTTACTACAAACAACCTAAAATTCAGTATGAAACTCTCTGCCAAGTCCTTAATGTAGCTATGTATTGTTCTGAATTATCAGATCATCATGTAATAAAGGCAGAATTGAGGAACACCAGTGAATAATCATGTTTATAAAATGCTGTACCAGATAAATGTGTCACACGCTATATAACTTATTTCTTGTTCATAATTAATTATGCATTCTACAGAGACGACACGCTTCAGCAATAAAGGCTCTATCATTACAGGAAAGCTGCTCACTGTGCTGGCTACTTCGCCATCATCATCTGCCATAGAATCCGGGTTTCCAAAAATAGATCTGAGGGTCATTACTGGACTGATTTCCAGTGAGAAAACAATGTCACTTAAAACGTAAAATATTAAGTCTATTATTCAAGTTCAAAGGTTTGGCTTTGCCTTCTGGGACATGCATCAGAAAAGTCCCTGTGACCCCCAGGACAGGCTATCTACTGGAAGGAAACTTCCATCCTGGCTTTTTGTGACATTTTTAAGACCTAAAACTTTATAGAGAGATCCACCTCAGCTCAGAATTCCACAGCTCAACTGAGTATGCTGCCAAGTTCTCAGTCTGAGCAGAATCTAAACACACACAGGGTGTTCTGGGGCATCCAGCTCTCCTCTGGAAACAATGCAGGCACAGGGGACACCACCCATCCCCAGTCCCCAGAGACCTGAGCCTGGCCTCTGAGACAGCACTGTAGAGAAAGAACCAAAGTGGGGAGGGAAGGAAGCAGGTCTCTGGAAAGCACCCAGGGCTCCCCTCAATAGCTGATGTTTTTAAGATGTAAAAAAAAAGGGGGGGGGAGTAAAAGCCAGCCTTAAGGATGCTCGGGACATTTACAGATCACATTTACTCTTAGTAATGGATTCACTCCATCTTGGTCTGAAAACAGCGTCCTTAGACTTTTAATAAAGTCCTCTCTATTCCCCAAGACATAAGTAAGGCACACAGCCAAGACAAGCACACTAGCAGAGGCACCCACAGACCTTGCTCCTGCAGGGGGCAATCAAGCCCAGACTCCATCCTGCTGTTTCTAGAATTCTCCCTGTCCTCTCCCACACTCCTCACCAGCCTTATAACCAAACCTGACAGCACTGCTCACCTATCCTGTAACCACCTCAGGATTCCTGCCCCAGGTTAAATCCAGGGCATGCCAGCCAGCATGGTGCTGGTGAGCCGCAGGAAGAATATTCCTTGGGTTGGAAGAACACTCCTAAAAACAAGAGAAGGCAGAAAGGCGACAGCCTCAATTCAACCTTCCTGGCCTGTTCAGGTGGAGACTCTAACTGCGTACAGAGGCTGCTGAGAGGGTGACGGGCTCTCTGAGCAAGCATGAAGACCTGAGTTCAATGTCAGTACTCATGTAAAAAGCTGGGAATGTGCTAGTAAGGCCAGCTCTGAGAGGTGGAGACAGGAAGGTCCCTGAGGTTTGTTAGTTAAATAAACCCGTCCAGGGAGAGACTGTCATAAATAGTAAGATGGAAAGCAGTGAGAGACACACTTGGCTTCAACCACGGGCCTCCACATACATGTTCACACACACAGGAACACATGTGCACACACACACACACACACACACACACACACACACACACACACACACACACAGTAAACGTACTCAGAAAAGATCATCCCTTTTAAATACTTGGCCTGTATCGCTTCGGTGTATCATGGATGCAGTTAGAAGATAATGAATTCTGCAACAAGACAGCCAGCAACCTTCTCCTGAACCTCAACGGAGGCTCTGCTGGGCACAGCAGGGGCCCAGCCCCCTGCCAGGTTCTGATTAGACAGGGAGCAGTTTCTGTGCAATTAACCCACCCGACTGTCAAAGCACAGTGAAGAAACCATCACACACGGTGCATAATGGCACAGAAGTGGTGCACAAGGAAAGATTCAGCCTGTGAATGATAGGGGCGGTATGGTTCACGCAAAGGAAGAAAATCAGGAAAAGAAAGGAGCGGCATTGCCCTTGGCTGCTTTTCGGAAATTTGCTGAGGCTTTGAATATGGCTAAGGAACCCCAGATCACAGGCAGGATGCTTGAGAACTTGGGGACCCAGTTTCAAATATTAAGAAAGAAGGTTTGGGGGTTTTGTTTGGCTTTGTTTTGTTTTCCAGCCTGCATCTATAGTTGCTGTGGCAGCAAATGTCAATCTCCTGAGACAGAGAAGGGGGAGAAGAGATTGTAGACTACAAGTCTACAGCAGAGCCCTGACTGGCCACACGACATGTTTGTTCTGTTACTCTAACTGTAGGAGCCCTTTAAGAGAGGAGGAAACTGTGTTAAGACGTTAGAGAAGTCTTCCTAAGACTATTACAGCTCAGGGTTGACATTCCAAAGTGTAAAATAAATGACAGTGTGTGTCCCTATGAGCGCCAGGCTCTGCTTCTGGACCCAGTGACCTGCTCAGCTATGACAGGGCATGAGAACCAAGGGACAAAAGAAATAGTGCCAGATGTTGGCAATGCCTGGGACCAGGGAAGGAGCAACTGGCAGCAAGGCCATACTTAGGGTGGGCATCCAAGCCTAGAGCATGGGGAGGAGGGGGCCAGGCAGGGGCAGGCCAGCTTACTTCGGTCGTGTCTGCTGGACAGTGCTGAACAGGACATTTATAACATGGAAAGGGCAGGAGTGTAGAGTTGGGAGTCCAGTGTTTATAGCCTGGGATGAGCCTTACGTGCCAGCTATCACTCAGGACCCATATCAGGGGAGCTACTCCTGTACCATCTCAGGACACTTGAACTGGGTACTACTTGTAACTACAGTCCCTAGGACAAGCCCACACATGTGAAGGTCTGCAGAGCTCTACTTTAAACCAGTTCTAGCTCTACCAACCCAGCAAATGCACACCCCCAGTGACACACCCTGCCCTTGGCTTACCCGTAGATGGGGTGTAGGCATGTTCCAGAACTCTGCCTCTCTTTCCTTCAGCAAAGTTACCTCAGCGGGCTTTTTGATGGTTTCCACTATCGCTGTTGTTTTGGGGTGGAAATTGGAAGGGCATGACCTCCTTATGAAACCCAGACAGCTTGAAAAGTCCACACCCTCTTGCCTCAGCTTCAAGGTAGCTTCCTGTGGGACCTTTTCCTCCCAGTGGTGGAAATGCCAGCTCTGCCATTGTCAGTAGCCTGAGGTCTTGGCCCTGGTCCCGGTAAACAGTTCGCAACTATCCTCTCCAAGTGCCTAATTTGAATGCACCAGCACTGTCTGGTGACAATGTCTCCTATTACTGAATTCCTTAAGGAAGCTCTCCACACATATGAGAAGTGGGGACACTAGAAATAAAGAAGTGTATGCAATATAGAATTCATAACCTACACTTAATGTGCTTGGCACACCTCTGAGTCCTTCTGTGGGTCTAAATGCAATTTATTTTTCTCAATAAAATTATGCTTCAATCCTAGATCCAGAGAGATTGCCTCAGTGCAACAAAACCAGCCGGTGCATATCCAGTTGACAGGCTGACAAAGGGGGGGGAGAGGAGATGAGTTGCCCAAACAACTCCTGGTCTGGGAGACAGACACAGCAGAAATAGCACATTGTGGATTCCAGTATAAAGTACTTATTTGGGGGTAGTAAAATAAGAACTTTGGAAAGATTTTACCTGGGAAAGTAAGATTTAGAGTAAATACAAAAAGGTAAAGTTTGCAACTGGTCTATCAGATCAAACCACTGTGTGCCTCCATAGAAGTAATACACACACACACACACACACACACACACACACACACGCACGTGCGCACGCACACGCGCGCACACACACACACACACACACACACACACACACACACACACACACATACACACACTCAATAGGAGGTGGATTGAGCTAGATTATTAGTATGAGTCTCCTAAATCCCCAAGCTTGTAGCTTCCAGAGTCAGTCCTTCACTTCTGCTTAAGATGTGAATATATATCACCCCCATGCCTTGAAACCAGAAAATTTGATTCTTTTTTGCACCCCTGCCTCCCCCCAATTAGATTTCCCTCAAGCGTGCAAAGATTATACCTTCTTAATCACTGATGAGAAGGGACAGCACAGCAGACACCTCTACTACGTGTACTGTGATATTAGCAATAATAAAACATTTATTTCCCTATGCCAACAAAGGACCCATATCTACCTGCTCTTTTTTCCCAGCTATTTCTGATGAGAATAAAACTCATTAAATCTAGTAATAATCTTTCTCAGCTTCCAAATGCTAACAGTTAACTTACTACTAATCTACTTGGTATATAAGAAAGGGGAGAGGCCACAGTCAGAAGTTCCATTTACTTCTTGTTCACACAGGAGGGGCAGCCTCATGGTGCCAACATTTTTGTTAGTATTTGTGGATACTGAGCATGGGAACCCTTGCTTCTTGGAGAGGCTCATCTTGTTAACACTAAACAGGTGCAAACACCATACATTAAAAAAATATATTTTTTTACTTTACATCTATGGGTATTTACCTCTGCATATGTTTGTGTACCACATGAGTGCTATGCCCTTAGAGGCCAGAAGAGGGCATCAGATCTCCTGGAATAGGAGTTATAGACCTTAGTGAGCCATCCCTTGGGTCCTCTGGAAGAGCAGCCAATTCTCCTAACCACTAAGCCATCTCTCCAGCCCAAGCACCAGCACGGATTCTTGAGGAACATCACAAATTGGAATTTGGAGGAAACCATTCCCAGTTAGTTGTAATATATTAATAAAACTATTGGGGCAGCAATGTTCTCTCAGTGTGGTCTGGTTCTTACTCTAAGAGACATTATATGGCAAAGAACGGGGGGATGGATGAATAAAGGTTTATCAAAGCAGCCTAAGAGAAAAGCAGTATTTAGTAAAGGTTATGCTCTTGAAATAAAATTAAATAAAATAATAAAATGTGTAGGGACCGCTTCTGCTTATACAAATACTACTACATAACAAAATGTCGAAAAGTTTCTGAATTTGATGTTATTTTTCCCTCTCATTTACTTGAAAGAAGCTAGCTAAACAAATAAAATCAATATGTAAAGGATATGCACATATTAGCTGCCTTTAAATGCTAAGAAGAAAGAGGAATGGTGTTCTGTATCTACAGTGAGGTACAGCCTACTCTACATCCACACTGGTACAGCCTGCTCTATATCCACACTGGTACAGTCTGCTCTACATCCACACTGAAGTACAGCCTGCTCTACATCCACACTGGTACANGTACAGTCTGCTCTACATCCACACTGAAGTACAGCCTGCTCTACATCCACACTGGTACAGCCTACTCTATATCCACACTGGTACAGCCTGCTCTACATCCACACTGGTACAGCCTGCTCTACATCCACACTGAAGTACAGCCTGCTCTACATCCACACTGAGGTACAGCCTGGTCTCTATATAGCATGTTGTCTCTGTAGTTAGTTATCTCTGTAGTCAGCCTCCATTACAGGGTTAAAGATTTCTGACCCCAGTGATCCAATTCTTCCAAAATGTTCACATCCCGTACAGTTCCACAATGCTCTTTCTCTTACTCTATCTTTTTCCTTAGCTATTATTTTCTTGTGCACTTTCCTTTTTCTCTGTTACAACATTTGGGCAACTTCATTGCAATTCCATAAACCCAGATATGGATTGTGATTATACCTTTTGATTAGAATATTCCCTTTCTGCAGCCAATCAATTGAATATAAAAAATGTAAATGATGTAAACAACATGGCATTAAGGGATACACTAAAGACATTAAAATCCCTCTGCAAAGGATAAACATATTACAGGCTATAAACACATAGCAGGCAAGGACCAGTCATGATGCAGTGTGCCTTAGAAGGAAGGGAAATGGAACCATGTTGGTGTTTAGGCAAAACCATTCACAGAGTAGGGCTGTGGCTCAGTGGTAAAGATCTTAACTACCAAGCTCTCCAGGCACATCTGTGGGGTTCATTTCTAATGCCAAGATGGGAGTGGGAAGGATTAAAGGAGTGTCTTTCGATGAGGACTATTGAGAGTGGCTAAGATGCTGGTACCAAGGCAGATGAGAAAAGAAAACTAGGATATCAGGAATGTGGGCACATTTCAGTGGGCAGCCACTGGGCTGGTGCAAACTCTCACAGCATGGAGGAACACAAGGGTGAAAGCTGAGCCTGAAGACAAACCATCCATGGGTGTGCACATGAATGCACGAACACACACACACACACACACACACACACACACACACACACACGCAAAGACTCTGTAGAACAAAATTCAACCCTATCCTAACCATGGCCCTTACTGCTTCCTAGCTTGACGCCCTCACTCATAAAATGTTGATAACTACTGAATCCATCTCTAACAGGTATTGAAGCATTAGGCTGCAAACCTCTCATCCCAAGGCTTAGCACAAACTGAGCCAGCTCTTCCCATGGCATGGGGAGGCCACACTGTAGCTGAGTCCCTGCCACTCTACACAACATGTCTTCTCCCAGAATCATTCTAATAATTTCCATTTTCTGGGTCCATCCCACCACCACCTCCTTCTAGATGCAACTTGACACAATTGGCGGTCGGGATAGCTTTACACCCCGCAGTGAGCGTGACTTTCTATTGAGCCTCTTCCCGATTCTCCTCGTCCCTTTCAGTTTCTGTGCCATCAATAATTCTGCACTCAGCATGCTACACTTGCTTTACCCGCTCAACACTGCCGTGCTTGCTGCACAGTTCTCTCTGGGAACTTTCTGCCCTTCATTTCGACTTTCTGCCCTTCATTTTGACAACCCAAGGCTTTTTTCCCCCCTCACGACAGTTTCCATAGCATATTAACACACCAGAGTTGCTTACTTATTTTCCTTTGAAGACTTACACCTAACACTTGCTTGGGAGAATGGCTTGCTTCTGCTCTGAATGCATAAACCTCTGTGCCTTCACAGCACACTGGTCCACGTTCCAGGATAGAAAGTGTCCTGAAAACCATGTTGTAGCATCTACTCTCTTGATACGCCCACAAAGGTCGTTTATTAAACTATGAGTCTGGTGGCTCAGTCATTAAGGTGCTTGCTGTTCATGCATGAGTGCCTGAGTTCAGTCCCCCTATAGAGTCAATTATGCTATTCTATGCTTTTAATCTCAGAGCTGGAAGGCAGAGACAGGAGGATCCCTGGAGCTCACTGACAGCTAGCCAAACATTCTTGACAAGTCCCCAGGTCAGAGAGAGACTGTCTCAAATCAAAACCAATATGTCAGCACCTGAGAAAAACTAGCTGGGTTTGACCTCTGGCCTCCATATGCACACATGTACACTGACTAACATGCACACCCATGAAAATACACAAGCTACATACATATGAGCCTATGTACTCTAACACACAACCTCTAGTCCTAATGCAATAGTGCTTTTTGTCTCTGTAAATTTCTATATTTCTGTTAACCTCCATGAAAACACAAATATGATATCCACAGAGACTGTTTATCTCTGCTGGAACACCCCACTGTGTTAGTCTCTCTCTAAGAGATGACATGTCTTTACTAGCCTGAAGAACAGACACACGCTCTGATTCTTTCCAGCAGGCTCTAGGAGATGCAATCCCATATGGATGGCCCCCTAACCTCTGCCTTTGACCCAGGCCATCCTTCTTCCTGTATTTCTGACACTTGGCCTATCCTCTGAGCTGCTGTAGCACACAGATGGTCAGTCTGTGCAAAGAAGCCTGGTGGTCACAGGTCACACTGGAAGTCCTGTAAGCTGTCACTGACAGTTCTATAGAACTATCCACGTAGCTGTGAAACTTCCTAGGAGAAGACTGTCAGAACATACCACCTTTGGCCAGGGAGACAGTTCAGTTGGTGAAGCAGCTGTGGTGCAAGCAAGGGGACCCGAGTTTCAAACTCCAGAATCTACATATATAAAAGCCAGGCATGGTAGCAGACTTACAGTTCCAGCACTAAGGGGGAAGAGACAGGAGGATCTCTGGGACTCTCCAGCAAGCCGCCCAAGCCTAATTGGGAGACTTGATAAACAATGTGACATCTCTTGAAGAATGGCACCAGGGTTGACTTCTGGCCTGTGCACATGTGCACTCTCAGGCGCACGCATGTGCTATGTAATAGTCACATACACACAAACATATATACCACACTTTCTAAAGCCTTTGACACAGGGTGGTTATGGGCCATGGTTTTTAAGTTCCTCTTTAGTCTTCCTAACGTGGGGCTTTTCTCTTCTTGTTTTGCTTTGCAGAACAGAAGTCAAGTCAGGAAGCATTTCCAGGAGAAACAAGTTCTTTGTAATGAAGGGGAGCCTTGCCTTGGGGCTCCAGGACTGTCCCACAGTCTGGGGATCTTTTGAATAAGCTCATTCTTGTGGTTGTTCTCGTTTTTTGTTTGGAGCTTGCTTTCTGACAGGGTTTGGCTTCCATTATAAGTGCCAGCTTCTTCCAGGCTAAAAATATCTAAGAGTTGCAAACACTGAGTCATATTACAAACATGTTTTCATTCAGCCTCAGAGTGGAGGTGCCCTGGGTCAGGAGAGCAGGGACTCAGTCTATGACAACCACTCAGAAGATACATCCTTATCAGGAAGCTGTAAAATTTCCCAGCTGAAGCAGCCTTGTGTTGCAGAGCAGAGAAAGGCAGGATCCTGCTCTGGAATCTATTGGAGGATTGTCTTCAGGGCTCATTGCTATTCTTCCTGGGTCTCCATGATGGAGTCTGTACTATTCAGATCATCAAAGCACCAGAAAAGTCACATGAGGATCCCATGAGTTCCATCTGTGAAAAGTTCTTAAAACTCTGTGTGTGTATGTGTGTGTGTGTGTGTGTGTGTGTGTGTGCTTGTACACACACACACACATGCAGTGTAGGAAGGACTCTATTTTGGAATTTAATATCATATCCAATAAGAAAACTATGACCTCATCATCCAGCTGGCAGCGTTTAATGAATGCCAACAAAGGTACAGGAACCTCATCAGCAGACATGGAGAAAGCTGACGGGACTGTTCATGTCAGAACTCTGGTAAGATGGGTGAGTCCCGCTGAGAGTCACTGCTGGCTCTGGCGGTTTTGACACTCAAATGTAAGGAGAAGAGCATGGGAAGCCACCGTACAGCAGGTGCATGAGTGCATGAGGTGACCAGAAGTAGGAGAGACGAAGATAAGTCTGAATCAGCCTTGTGTCATTTACAGTTGCCCAAAGTTGGATCTCTCTGGGTTCCTGAAGATTCAAAGAGAGGTGTCCATCAGGCCCTTCATAGCCCAAAGGACCAGATGAGAACTGGATGAAACCTTAAAATCCCTAGGAACATGCTCGTCTCCCAGCCGCACACATCTCTGGTCCATTTCTGATGCGGAGATCTACTGTAGGACCAGAGTAACCAGAGGGTGAAGCTTCGCTGACAGGGAGGAGGTGGTCCTGGCACCCTCTTGCAGAAACTTCACTCAGTCCCCACCCTAAGGAGCTGAGAAGGGACCAAGACCAATGCTGGCGAGGCAGACCCTGTCCAATGCTAATTCATTCCTTAGAAAAAGAAAAAGATGGAGAAAATATGACGAAATAGAAACACAGAAGTATATGGTACTGTTTCTCAGTATTTTAAATTTCTCAGACAGAGATGGAACAGCAGCCTCTCTCATTTCTAAGATCTTTAGAAACAAATGATGCAGCACAAGTGATAAGAGGCATGGTTTGTGTCCACACAGAAAACTTCCAGGTCCACAGGGAGACAGCACTGAGCCCCACAACTCATCACTAGAAAATGCCACTCCTGAGAGATTCCACAGCAGGGCAGCCTGAACTTCTAGCATAAAGCTCAGAAGGAAGAACAGGCCAGGCTGAGCTTTATGCTAGAAGGTCATGTGACCCTGAATGGCCATCTCACACTGTCCCGAAGAACTTTCGGGATGTAATACATCCCACCTAAGTCTCACCCACTCACCTTGAGCCAGGCACACTGATACCTAATGAAAATAAGACTGCTCCTCAGAGGGCCACAGTTTAGGCCCCAAAGCAGCCAAATGCTGGCAGCTGATCAATACCCACAGTAAATATCTGCTTTCCCCATGGTGGGCATCTCTAGAAGTTGTTCATAAATCTTTGCAGAAAAACAATACATGGGGTTTAACTTCTACAGTCTGAAGAAGCCTGGACAGGTAAGCAAACAGCTGTGGGTTCAAATGCAAGACCATCCAGTTTCCAGCTGTGTACTGCAGTGAAGTTACAAAGTCTCTGGGCCCTAGGATCTGCCTGGTTTACATATAACATATGTAAACCTGGTTTACATATAACAACAGTGGCACAAAGGGGAAGCTCACTTAGGGACATGGATCCTGGAGTCATGCAAGAGATTAGATCTGAGATTCAGTTGCAGCGAGGAGCTTGTTCATCTGATTGTTAATCTATCAAAGTAAGACACTAGGCACAGATCTTATAAATGAAGCAACCACATGAAGAGTCTGCCATGAGGCTCTGCCTTTCATTCAAGGACAGTGTCGAGAAGGCCTGTATCATGAGGGCTTGGTGACGGTCAGTGCAGAGGTCAAGCCAAGTAACAGACATCACCTACTGGTTCCCTTTTATCTACAATGACAGGAAGACCAATGGAAAACAAATCAAAACCCTCAGGACATTGAAAAGTAGAGGTATTAAACAGTGCTCTGACCTCTGCCGGCTCCAACTGTGGAAGAAGCTGGGCATCTTCAGATAAGGAGCAGCGCCAAGGGCTCCTGCTAAACTCCTTACATAAGACATGCCATCTGTAATAATCACTTAGCCACCCTCTTGAAGAACTCTAGAGATTGGCCAATGCAACTTTTACTGCTACTAAATGAGAGATCTCATTTAAACCACTTTGTGTGACTCTGGGCTCCATACACCACTACACATGCTGTGGCTCTCTACCACTCCATGTGAGCCAGGAAGAAAGCTCTAGAGAGGCTTTTGTGAGGAAGTACATCTACGGGTCCCTTCAGAGCAGCATACTATGTTCTTACGACCATTCAGCTGTGTCACCCTCAAGTTCTAACAGCCAGAGTCTGACTTGATCTCAGCCAGATCAGTCTTGGGCACAGAGAGCTCCCAGCAGGTAGCAGCTGCCATTAGACATTGGAGCACTTCCTCCACCACCGTGGAACACCCAGTCAATATTGGACCACAGAGCTTCTGATCAATCAAACCAGAAAAAGACATCTGAAGCTTCTCCTGCCACTTAGGGAAGTAATTATCTGCTCCAAAATATAGCTGCTGCCCAGACACAATCATCATAAGAAGAAATAAGGGTTTTTAGCAGAAACCAGAAATCATGATGATAAGCTAAGTGTACTATACAAGGAACAGGAGGGGGTTAGCAGCCCACGGGGTTCTGTGCCCATTCTCTTTGGAAGACAGTTGTGAATTGAGAGGACTTAAATCAATGAACAGGTGACAAATGACATCCTGTCCCTGTTGTTGTGATCGATATTCTGACAAAGAGCAACATAGGGAAAGAAAGGGACTATTAGGCTTACAATCCCTATCCATCACTGAAGGGATGTCAAGGCAGGGACTAGGAGCAGCTCCAGTCAAAAGCAGTGGGAAATGGATGTGCCCATACTGCCTGCTAACTGGCTGTGTCTAGCTTTTTCCCATCTGACATAGTTCAGGAATGTGCTGCCCACAGTGAGCTGGGTCTTCCTACATCGATAAAATAAAAATCAAGATAACCCCCTACAGACACGTCC
Organism: Mus pahari; assembly: GCF_900095145.1. NCBI lineage: Eukaryota > Metazoa > Chordata > Mammalia > Rodentia > Muridae > Mus > Mus pahari. Next base: position 162,778,360 of record NC_034591.1, read on the forward strand.
AGAGACAATTCCACAATGAAGGCTTTCTTGTCAGGTGATTCTAGGTCTGACAAGGTGACTTTTAAAACTAACCACGGAGGGCCAGGAGAAAATGCTCTTCTGAGGTTTCTGTCAACCTCTCTCAAAATGAACATTCTGCAAAAAAACAAAAACAAAAACAAAAAAACAAAACAAAACAACCTCTAAGAATGAATACGCACATTTTACAGAGACTGAGGCAAGAGAATCACTGCAACTTTGGTGATAGCCTAGGCTACACAGTGAGTTTAAGAATCCTTATCTCGACAAACAAAGGATTCTTTTACGTAAATAAAATACATGTAAACATGCATTATAGTTGGTATATATACCTATGTACATTTGACACAACCTTAATAGAAAATATTAAGCCTTCATAGCTACACAAAACTCAGTCACAGTTTCAAAAAGTCTAGAACTATCATTAGGTCATTCTGCCCAGGGTTTCCTGCAGAGAAATGCAATTCCGACAAGCCCACACAGCACACTGCCCAGCATGCACCCGGTCAGTCGAAGTGCCTGAACATCATCACTCCAGCTTCCTCCAGCAGATCCCACGGCCTCTGTTCAGAACCGCCTGCACTGTGCTTTGGGCCACCCTCCAGCTCTCTGTGTCATCTTAACAGACTCAGCTAGAGCTAGGCTTCCCAGGATGCAAGGTGACCTCTTTGGTGTACTCTCTAACTCTATCCTTGTGTTTCCCACTGGCAGGGAAACCATCCCTTTATTTGCATGATCCCTTAGAGCTAGCCTAGGCTGGGCTAACCACTCTACTTATTCAGAATGAATCAGGACATGAACTAAGAGAGGAGCTATAAAAAAACAAAATGAGGGTAGAATAATGCAAGACTCAAATAACAACAACAAAATCAGTCTTTAAAGAAGGGAGGGATGGCAAAACAGCTTCAGGGAGCAAGGGAGCTTGCTGCCAAGCTTGATAACCTGAGTTCAAATCCCAGAACCCACATGATGGAAGAAAACCATCTTCTACAGCTGTAGTCTGACCTCACATGAGTGAGTGCCATAGTGTACACTCCCCACCCCACACAAATAGATAATAAGTGTTCCAAAGAGTGGAAAGTAAAACTATATATTTAAATAAGCAAATAAAGGAAATACCAGGAAGTTCTAGTAAGGCAAAACCAAATAAGTATATGCATTGACCTGGTGGTCGCTGTGTCAAACCCATGTGAATCCTTGCAGGAAATAATCCTTAAGATGAGTGGGCTGTGCATATAGAATACATGTGCATTATTCCAATGAGTCAGTAATCTGACCAATGATTTGAGGACATCTAGGAGGGCTGGGAGCAGTGCATTTAATATTTAGAAGTTCATCTTTTTTTTTTTTTTTTTTTTGGTTTTTCGAGACAGGGTTTCTCTGTGTAGCCCTGGCTGTCCTGGAACTCACTCTGTAGACCAGGCTGGCCTCAAACTCAGAAATCCGCCTGCCTCTGCCTCCTGAGTGCTGGATTAAAGGCGTGCACCACCATGCCCAGCTAGAAGTTCATCTTTTTAATGTGGACATTTTCCATCAATACATTGACTCAGGCAGTATAAGAGTCTAGAATAGAAAAGGAAATGAGGGGGAAAAGATGATAAACCAAACATGATAAACCAATGTTCCCTTGCAGTCTGTGCCAGTGTTCCCTAGAGCCACTGTTGGACTCATCCTGGATCAGCCTCCTGCTTCAGTTTCCAGTATTACAGTGAGTAGAGGGTGGTATTAAAAAGCCGAGGAAAAATGACCCAGAAGCTTCAAGAGAGATCCAAGAAACAGATTCAAGAGGAAATACCACACAGTCCATCCCACCCCAGCCTCCCTGTATCTTTTCAGTGTAAGAAAAATCAATACAGAACACAGAACAGATATGGTAGAGAGAGCAGACTCCCACAAGCTGTCCTTTACCTGCCACATGTAGACTGTGGGGCACACATGCACAGTTAATTAAGTAAATTAAAAATTAGTGTGGAACCAGATGTGGTGTCTCATACTTGTAATGACACCACTCAGGAACCTACAGCTAAAAAGACCTGGGCTACAGAGTAAGACTGTCTCAAAAGAAAAACGTTAAAGGGGTTGGGGAAAGAAGGAGAAGAGAAAAGAGAAGGGGAAACTGAGGAAGAGAAAAGAAAGAATTAACAAGGGAGCAAGGAAGAGAAGGAGAGAAAGGAGGAATGTGGTGTGGGTATGGAGGAAAGAGGTAAAACCAAGATCCAGAGAGCTCAGCAACTGTCCCAAGAGACACCATGCACAAGGAAGCCAGTGGGAAGTACACACTGCCTCTCCTTTCTTATCTACAGCTCCAGGAAGATCTGGAAATAACTAGTTCTTCCAAGAACAAAAGGCAAAACAAAACACTATCCAAATACTCCTCTTGGCCCACATTGTTCCTGACTTTCATAACAACTCAGACAAGGCAGTCAAGAGGGTTCACATTCCAGACATTGTATTCTGAGCCACCCACTGCTGTCACTTGTGAGTGTCTGGATACAGGCATCCCATCTGGGACTCCACAGTAGAGTGGAGGGGGCAGCTGACTGAGGAAACCCCAGTCACACACACACACACACACACACACACACACACATCCTACCCCATCCCCTCTCTGTCCAAGCAAGATCATCTTTTCCAATCAAAGCTTTTCATCTTCATGTATTGAAGATTTCCACTTGAAAGCTATATTCCATCACTTGGAACAAAATATGTTTAAATGTTGGTGACAACACATTCTGCACCACTCAAGAACCAAAATACCAGTTAATACAAACATTAGTCCTTCTTTCCATAGAACCCTGGCTGGCTGTTACAATTTTTTTCAATTTTGCTATATTAATTGTCATTATCCCCTAAAATCAATACTTATGTTCCTTTAAACAGTTTAGCAATATTTATGTAGGCTAAATCACTAAGAGCAAATCTACAAAGTCAATAGCTTGGGGTGATTTCAAAATCAGTATGTATCCCCAGCTTATAGAGAGAATGATGACTGTAGTTTGAGCAATATGAACAACATGAAACATTTATAAGTCCATACCATAAAGCACATCTCCCTAAGGTTATTGGGTCATCTATTTAAAAACCCTCATACATCAAGTCTTTGTTATTGCATTTCCATTTTTGTTTATTGTAACATTTTATTCAGCCATAACTCTCAATGTATCAAAATTATTAATTAAGCCGGACATCATAATGATTGTGATCCCAGAACTCAGAAGACTGAAGCAAGAGGATCAGGAATCCAAGGCTAGCCTTAGCTACATAATTTTTTTTAAGTCAGTAGTCTCAGAGATGAAGAATAACAACAATGTTTGAAACTCTGAGGACAGCTCACATCAGTCAAATGGACTACAACCACAGACGGTCTACTCTTCTGCTAAACATGGACAGCTTCCCACCACGACTATGGAAGTGTTTGTCTTTCATGTTCTATTTCCTTCTAGCATATTGTAAGCTCATAAAAAAGAAGTTGCCAAGCACTATAAATAAGTCAAACGAAGACTAAACAACTTCCCTTCATAAACATAGCAAAGAGAAAGTGATGGTTATAAATGCAAAAGGGCTCCAAACACTCTTCTCACAATAGTCTTTACATAATATAACGTGCACATGTCTACAGGTCTGTGTGTGTGATCTTAACACTTGTGAATATCACAAGGAGAAGTTATTCTAACTAAGCTCATTTCATACTAACTCATGTGCTTCCCATCCTGACCCCAGGGGGCAATTACACAGGAGGACACAGAGCTGAAGTCATTCCAACTACTCACATACCTGGCAAACCAGACACTCAGAAACTAGTGCACAGTTCTGAGAGTCCATTGTTTACCTCACAGCCTTTGGTAAGGATTACAGCTCCAAGCTGTAATTAACGCTTATCTTGTGGATGTTGGCCACCCACGGGTACTACTGTAGTGCCCATGATATTGATCATAATAAAATAATGGTTCTATATTATCCCCCATTGAAACTAAATTTTCAAATCATTTGCATTTTCAAAAATTCTATCTTCCTTTCATTAGATAAACTGGCCTTCAACACGTATCAAGAATTTTTGTCCCTTTTCAAGATGTGTGTTGCTTTGAGACTTCGCAACATTTGATACTATGCAACTCATGACACCTGATCAAAACACATGCCAGGCAACTGCTAAAGCAACAAACTCAAATCCTAAAGAAATGACTGATACCACAATGATTTATGACCTGGCACAGAAGAATATCTCATAGAAGAACATTATATATCCCCCTGAGTGTTAGTATTATTATGATGAACTAATACTGCTTTTAATACAATCATGCCAAGGGCTACACTGCAAAAAAAAAAAAGAAAGAAAAAGAGAAAGAAAGAAAGAAAGAAAGAAAGAAAGAAAGAAAGAAAGAAAGAAAGAAAGAAAGAAAGAAAGAAAGAAAGAGGGGAAAATCAGCCAGAGAACAAAGGAGCAGAGAAATAGCAGCAAACAGCCAGCAACACCCAAAGATCTCTCTCCAAGTTCAGCAAAAGGAGAGAGAGCGGGTTGGTGGTCTTGAAGTCACAGCTACAATGTTCTAAACCACAGGAGCCAGACACTGGATACCCAGATGGTGTCTGTTGAGCTGCTAGAAAAGCAGACAACCTGAGACCCCTTCCAAGAGCCTGTTGTGATGGCAACAGGTTTGAGTGCCAACCAGAAATGCTTGTACCTGGTGGCTCTCTCCTTCAACATATGTCTCCGTGTCTGCACTTGGAAGCAGACTCCTAGCTTGATGGCTCTATGCTAAAATGGAAAGACCCTGATCAGCCTATGACTGCAATTCACAGGGGATGCAGGAGCCAATCAGACTGCCAGCCCCTTCAAAAGCACCAACTGCTCCCATAAATTAAAGGGGCATTGCCTCCTGAGTGCATGATGTGTGTGTGGTAGAAGCTTTCCAGTGCTGAGGCTCCAGAGGCCAGCCAAGGCTCTGTTGAACCCATTCGCTGTGCACTGGGCTCAGCCCAAGATGGAACAGGAAGTCAGCATTCTCTGGGAGAACATGTCAGATACTTTCTGCTATACCACGTACCGGGCCTGCTTGCTGTTCCCACCTACTCTCAGTTCATGGATAGGAAATAGTAAGAGGGGAAAAAGAAAAAAAAAACCACCCTGTGTTCATCTTTTCCATCTACAAAAAAAAATGGTTGTTCTGATAAATTCCTTATTTGAAAGAAACTAAAGTCACTAAAAACTTTAATTTCACACTGTCTCCAAATACACAGATCATGCTAAATGCACCTTGCAACTCTGATACCATCAGGGTATTTTAAAATAAGATTTTAATTTATTTTTTAAAGTTATTTTATAGCAAATGTCTTACTGTGTGGGGATGGGGTGCATGCCTATAATTGCAGCACTCTGGGGACTGAAACAGGAGTGTCTTAGTCCACTCAAGAAAACTACAGATCACCATGCATGTGAGGCTGAATACGAGTCCTTCACTTAAGCAGGTGACTAAGAATAGGCTCTTGTCACAAAGAACTCTCAGCCCCAAGGCATTTTACAACAGATCACTCCCAGCAAGGATGAAGGAACCCCTTGATCTGTCCAATAGTTTACAAGCATCGTTTCTCAGAAGAATACAGAAACCATTTGCTCCATAAGCAAGATATGGGTTTAGATGGGAGGTTTAGGTCAGAGCAATCTGACTTTTCAAGTTCAAGGACAGCCTGAGCTGTGTCATGAGTCTCAAGCCAGACTTTGCTATATAAGGAGACTCTTTCTCTAAAACAACAAAAATGTAAATAAAGGTATAAATCTTTCAGCTTTTCCTTCAGTCCTAGGGCAAACACCAGCACTCAATCAACCTTCCCAGTAAATCATGTCTTTGTCATCTGTCTGGTGGAAACTGCAGAGTGACAGGCATCAGTTACTCCGTGCCCAGTGATGTCATGCCACAGCTTGGCACCCGCTGTGATGGGAACACTTACATAGAAGTGGGTGTACAAATGATCAGATGCTGTCTTTAGAGAGTCAGTCAGAGGGTATGAGCTTTCCACCCACAGGGGTTTTTGTCTTTATGCCTCTTGCTCTAGTATCTTTCATCTCTCCTCTATATAGTTCACCTGCACACAATGTGGGCCTGCACCCCACACACAAAATTTAAAATGAAAAAAAAAATGCTTAATATTCTTCTATTTAACATATTTTCTCCCTAATATATCATTTCCAGTTCTGAAAATTTTTTCACATGGTTGATTCCAACCCATTCTTATGGCCCACTCACTTATTCATCTCACACACATTTAAATAAGTACCAGCAAAAGTCTGCATTAAGAACTTGGAATGGACTGCCAGCAATACAGAGCAAGTTTCCACCCTCAAGATGTTCACAGTTGATCCAAACTAACTTCCCAGCCCACTTTGAAAGTCCCCAACCCATAGCCAAGATCCTTGAGGGAGGGAAGGTTGTCTCAAAGAGCTGATTCAACAGTGTAGCTCTGCAGATGCTATAGGCAATGCATGACCCAAGGAATATGGCAGAGAACCCAACCTCATACCTCATCAGAGACCACACTGCTCTCTGGGACACGGGGAATCCACTGCTCTTGGGCTCTGGTGGCAATGGTGAATGGTAGCCTCCCCAGGAGTCTTTGTGTGAGAAGCGCTGCTTTCTGCTCTCACGGTGGGGGTGGGCTTGCTGAGAGGAAGGCTGGGGGCTCCCTGGCTGCCCGGAGCTGTGCTGACAGACTGCCCCATTGCTCCTAAATCATTCACAGAATTGAGGAAACAAGAAGTCAGACAAAATGGCAAGGCTGCAACAAGAAGCAGCCATCCTTACCTTCCTAGCCAAGATCCCTGAAAGCACGTTATCTCAAATCTCCAAGTCCCCGTTTCTGCTACTTACAACTATCTGTTTTCAAAAGCAGAACTGCATTACAAGGTTTTCCTTTTCAGTTTATTTTCAGTGGCACATACTCACTGGACATGCTGCTGCATTTCTTGAGGATATGTGCATGTAAGTGCATGATATATTTTAACCCTATTTCCCCAAACCCTCTAACCTTCCTTTCCTTTCCTCTCCATTTTCTCCCCTTCATCCCCAGGACATTCTCCCTTAAATGTCTTATGTGCATACACACACATATATGCAACTATATAACCCACAAATGAGAAGAGAAATGTGGTAATTGTCTTTCTGATTTAATTTACCATGTATGATAATTTCCAGTTACACCCATTTCCCTATAAAAGATATCATTTCTTTCTTCTTTATGGCTGAATTCCATTGTATATAAATACTACATTTACTTTATAGAGTCCTCTGCTGATAGACACCTAGGTTGATTCCATACCTAGCTGTTGTAACTAGTGCTACAGTAAAGATTCATGTGCACGGCTCTGTGGAAGGTTGACTTGGAATCTTTCAGGTAAATATCCAGAAACACTGTAGCTGGGTCATATGATAGACCTATCTTCAGTTTTCTGAGGAACATCCATACTGATTTCCACGTGTCTGGATTAATTTGCTTTTCCACCTGACATGCACAAGTTCTCCCTTGGATCCACAGCTGAATCAGCAGTTGTCTAATGACTACATGTAAATCTACGAAGAACTGTGGATTTGATTGGGGAAGACAATTCTACATGCTTGAACTTCTAATAGTCCCCAGTCAGTCTTAGCATCGCAACCCACACAGCAAAACAAGTGCACCTTTGTAGCGTAAGAGAAAAATGGGGCACTCAATAAGCTGTCTCTTTAACTGGAAAAGTACATGACCTGTGAGTGAGTGAGTGAGTGAGTGAGTGAGTGCACATGGATGGTCAAGACTGGCTCCAGCCAACCTCTAATGCTCTTAGGTCTGAGGACCAGAGCAAGCAGACAGGCTTCAAGTTCACAGAGCTCACTCATGGGTAACAGCCATCAGAGCTTGGAAACTCAAAACAAGTCATTAATCCTTACCATTCATAATACGATTTTCCTTGTGAATCAAGATTCCCTCAGCAGCACACAACTCATACAAAACTGCAGACTGCAGTCAACACGGCTCCTTTCCATTCCAGATGTGGCGGTCTTAGAATCATGAAGCAGAATGAACCCTCACTCCTTCAAATTAATTTGTCAGATTTATCATTAAAAAGTAAAGTAACTAATATGACACCAAAGGTTGGAAATGACTTACAACTTGTCCTGCTTGTGGGAGGGGGAGAAGAGATCATAAACCAAGCAGACTCCAAACACGGTGACGCCTGTCTCCTTCACCAGCATGGCACAGGTCCCCAGAAACAAACTGAGCAGCAGGAAGAAGGGAGAAGCCGTCGGGGGGAAGCACTGCCCTGCACAGCCCTGATCCAGACTCCTGCAAAGCAAGTTGGGAGTTTCCTTATCAACACATGGGTTGCTATGGAACCGTCCCTGGTGGAGAAGCATCTCACGTAGAACAAGGTGTTCTGAGCAAGGACTTCTGGAAGGGCATTTGCCATGCAACTATTTGAAACTGTTAAGATGGAAGATGGCTGGAGAGATGGCTCAGTCCTGATGCTCAGCTGGAGGAAAGAGTTTAGTTCCCAGAACCCACATCAGAAAGCTCAGAACCTCCTGTAACTACAGCCCCAGGAGATCCTGTGCCTTCTCCAAACTTCCTTGAGAACTCACACAAATATATACACAGAAACTCAGACATGCACACATTTTTAAATAAATCTTTTAAAATATTGTTTAAATGGAAAAGAATCCAAAAATATCAACTCAGAACTTAAATTACAGTATGCAAATTATGATACAATATGGCTCGTAATGAATGAACACTAAAAAAAATCATTTAAAACAGTTACATAAGGATAGATTTAGTAGATAGGAGGATGTTCAAGTGAATATGTCCAAGAAAATAACACATGTGACTAACACATATGGATGGAGTGGGAAGCCGGATTTCCTGGTACCACCCATAGATGTACAATTAGAAAACAGGATACTATACCACAGACATGAGAGAACAGCTTGGTAGCAAGGACCAGGTAAGTGACAGATGTCAGGTGCTCATCACCACGATTAGATCAAAGGGATTTTACTCCCTTCTATGCACAAAACAGGAGAGAGAAATGTAAATAGCATTCTCTCTATGATGGGACAAAAAGGTTTTGAACATTTTTCGTTTCTTTTGGCTAATCTTTTTATTTGAATTTATTTTCAACATACATGTATTGGGAAACCTTTTAATTAATCGTGTATGCGTGTGAGTGTATGTGAGTGTGTGTGTGTGTGTGTGTGTGAGAGAGAGAGAGAGAGAGAGAGAGAGAGAGAGAGAGAGAGAGAGAATGTAGCTTTTGCACACATGTGAATGCAGTTGCCTATAGAAGCCACAAGAGGCCATGAGATCCCCGAAGCAGGAAGTTGAGAGCTACCTAATATGGGTTCTAGGAACCAAATGAGGTCCTCTGACCAAGAAGTATATGTTCTTAACTACTGAACCATCTTTCAAGCCTGGAAATCTTTATTTTTTAATCACAGTTTTCTACAGAAATTTCAAGATGTTTTCAGTGTTATTTCCCAAATAATAAAATGAAACTACTCCAAGAAAACATCACTATTTATTCACATAAGTGCACAGCCACTAAGCTCTCTCCCTTGAAGTGAGGGACAATATTCTTTCTGTATTGTGACAGCTCCTCCTGTGTATTGCATCTTTGAACAATTAGAATTACATGCTAACTTGGTGGTAGAATACACATCTTTCCATGGGCTTGGTCTAGAACTTAAATTTCCAAAGGTGAGCAGGGCACACACAATCAACCTGTGATGATCTGGCTCACAGCTACACACAGATGGGAGCACATTTAGATACAACCAAACAGAAAATTTTAAATTAATCAGTAGGTTAATTCTAGTTCTAAACGGAAACACTGAATCTGAGCACATGTTTTGAGACTTCATAACAGTATTGCACAATTATGAATGCAGCGGGCAGTTCAGGCTGAAGATGGGCCTGAAAATGAACACTGTGCTAATCTGGCTCCACCCTTTACTGCAATGCCTCCGAGGCTCCATGTGATGCAAGGCCTCCACTGGACTGCACCAAGGTCCTCAGCCTTTACCACACTGGCATTTCCCTTCCAGAAGGCTCTATGTTGTAGGGCCTTTCCTGTGTACAGCAGGGCATCCTGCAGGGGCATGTTTCCTCTCTATCTACTAGGAAGGTGGGCCTTGCTTGGAGGAAGTGGCACTGAGAGTGTGTCCTGGAAGGCCACCTCACGCTCTGGATCTGAAATTGCTCCCTTTCTCTCTGTCTGCCACGAGGTTGAGTATTCCCTGCCACATGTTCTTGGGCTCTGTCTGGATGCATGGGGCCAACCAACCACGGCTAAAACTTTGAGCCAAAACAAAGAATTACTCCCTTAGGCCATTCTCTCAGATATCTGGGCCATAGTGTGCCAAAGAATGGCTGTACTAGAGGAAGAAGGAAAGTTGTTACTAATTAAGTACCAAAGGTTTAGAACAGTGTTCTTAAGTAAGTGGGTTTTGTAAGTTACAGGTCAGTGAATTGATCCAAAGGTCAGGTTTACAGATTCTCAGCCAGGATATCTCCATGACCTGCCTGCTCTAGGGAGACGATCTGAGTCCTCTGTCCAAACTCACATTTTACCAATGCATTCTCCTCTCCGTGGACATGTCACAGGTCTGTTGAAATGCCTTCACTTTGGGGATAAAGATGAAATGTAGTAGAGGTCTCCTGTGTTTTGACAAAAGGACTCTAAAGTGCGAAATGACAGTTAAGAAGCAATACCTCCTAATCAACCTGGTTATGTAACTGTGAGTGGCTATTGTAAAAAAAAATAGAGAAAGGTAAGCAAAAAAGATTCCCAGCAAGGGGATGGTAGTCTTTCAAAGCTGGTGTCAGGGTTAGGGAGATGCTCAGGAGGTAACATCCCTGCTACCCAAATTCCTAGCACACAGAAAAAAGAAAAAGGTGAACATCATGGCTGTAATCCTGGAACTGGGCGAGCAGAGATACACACACACACAAACACACACACACACACACACACACACACACACACACGATATTAAATGCTTCAGAATGGGGCTGGAAGATAACAATTCAACTCTGGGTTAAAAGATGGTTTTTAATCCCTGATACCCACTGAGCATGTAACAGCCCAGATCCTCTCTCTGGTCAAGCAGGGGGTCAGTGTACATGTGGCAGCATGTGACCAAATCACAGAGGGGTTTACTTAGCCCCACTCACCTTTGGTAGGAAAGAAAGGCCAGCAGGAACAGGAGGCACGCTAGCACATCAGCTCTGCCCACAATGCCAGCCACCTAGAAAGTGAAACACAATGAAAACTGTAAACCTTGGAAAATTATTGTCACCGTATCTTGTGGAAGTTCATTTGATTTTAGGAACAACATAGCAGAAAGCATATGGATGGCAATCTATAGAGCAAACACCTCTCATTATTACATATGTTCCACATTTCTAGAGAGAAAAAAGGAGGAATGGGGGGGGTAGAATTTTCATACTTAACCTTATTTCTAATTTCTCTTCCAGAGGATCAATTCTCAGCATTAAAGTTTGTTCAGTTATTGAATTATTAAGACATACATTAAGGGTTGTGGGCATAGCTCAGGGGTAGAGTGCTTGGCTAGACTGTACAATGGCCCTGGGTTTGAGTCTCAATAAACTCTACCATGAAACAGAGTATCAGACATTGTGATCATCTTTGGGTTGAGGGGTAGTGATGCATCACAGAACATTTGCTGAGTGGAGGGGGAACAAAAATCAGAGAAATCAATACAATGAGGGGATTTCTGATTGAGAGAGAGAGAGAGAGAGAGAGAGAGAGAGAGAGAGAGAGAGAGAGCATAGATATGTATGTGTGCGTACAGATGTATATGTGTATGCACAGATGTGTGTGTGTGTGTGTGTGTGTGTGTGTGTGTGTGGATACAGATGTACGTGTGTACAGTCTCACAGGTCTGCCAATGCCCCACGGTCCACTGACCCAACTCAGACAAACACTAGATCCCTGGAAAAGGGACTGACTTTATGGCTGAGGTTCAGGGAGACAAGAGGGTCACCTTCTCATGTCAAAGCACAAATCACTCAACAACAACAACAACAAAGGTAATCAAAAGGAAAAAAATCTAAAGGTGCTCTCAGTGAAGAAACTTCAGAAAAAGTGACTAAAATAAACAAGGAGCATAATACCATTAAACACGGAAAACCACAATGTACATGGAGACACATGTGTGGCAAAGGTTCCAAGTGCGCAAACACAAACAGCAAACTAGTGAGTGAATAAGGGAGATTCTGCTCTGCCTGTCGGTGCCTGTGGCTAGAGCAGTGGACAAACCCATCTGCTTCCAGAGAGTAAAGGTCACACAGAGCAAGGATCCAGAAATATCAGTCAGACTGGGAGTGCGACTCGGCAGTAAAGCACTCGGCCAACAAGGCCAAGCAAGGCCCTGGGTTCAACCCTCAGAACTACTAAATGAATAATAAGCAGAGAAAAACAGATGGCAAATCTAGGACATGTGAGTTATTTGAGATGCAAGGTATCCTCATGACTTCAAACTATTTCCTCACCAACTTAACTTTCAGAAAAATTAAAAGAGTGAAGACACTACAGAGGTGTGTTAAGACAGCACATCATGTCTACCAGGATCTCTCTTCACAGAGACACCATACAGGCCTGACTTTAGCCTAGTATAACCTAATCACATGTGTGAGAAAAATCAGACAAATCCAAGGTGAGACACAATCCATAAGAATGAGGATAAAAATATGTTACTAAACATAAATACATAATTTAAATTATAGCATATCAGTGTACATTAAGACCTTATTTTATCTGTGTTGCATCTTATTTTTACTTATTATGATTCCTAATTATGTTGCTACTTATAATTTATAATATAAAATCAGAAATTTATAGGCCTACTATGTATATATATCTATATATGTATAGGCATTATATATTGACATTAAATTTCATATATTTAAATCATATTTTATTTATTTAAATACAATATATATTACTTTTATTTTCAAGGCATAAATTTTGAGGTACTGTGCCTCTAAGAAATATTTGTGTTATACATCATATAGTGTATATTCATATAACATTTATAAGTTGCATTCAAATATATTCAAAACTTTATATTATATATTTTTTAATATAAACTCCAAATCATATTAAAATGTATACATCATATGACAGTAAGACAGTGTTCAGGATTAAAAGAGACAAAACCCAAACCATGAATAATGCTCTCTGTGTTGGGAAATACACAACTGAATTATTGATGTTTAAAGGAGCATGAATTATGCAACCCTCTCTAACTGCTTCAGAAAACAAACAATATTTTTATATAAGGAGGACAAGAGGAACGACAAAACAAAATCAGCAAAAGTTAAAATCAACGAAGCCTTGATGAAGAACAGAGCCAGGATGAGCCTTAGGCTCCAAGTTAGCTTCACAAGTGCTGTTTATGACTCTGCATTCAGGGGCATATGGTGAGGTGAGGGATGGTTTTCAAACACTAATGTTACTTTGCTCCATAAGATGTGCATATATTTCTCCTTGGTTTTGCTTGTTTGTTTTTTAAATCTAAGATCTAAAATTGTAGGTGAAATACAATCATAGTTTTAAAAATATCTGTGTTCTAGTTTGCCTTCTATTGCTATGACCAAAAGTGCCACAACCAAAAGAAACCTGATGGGGAAAGGGTTCATTTTACCTCACAGCAGCATTCAAGGCAGCAACCTGCAGGCAGGAACTGAAATAGAAGCCATGGGAAACACAGCTCTCCAAGACTTGATCAGCCTACTTTCTTATACCACCCAGGTCCAAGGGTGGCACCTTACCCCGTGTGCTGGACCCTTCTACATCAACTGTCTGCCCATGACTTGCCTTAGGCAAGACTGTCATCACTGGCTTGTCATCTTCCCGGATGACACTGGCTGGACCCCTTCCTGGATGACTCTAGCTTGAGTGCAGCTAACAAAACTCCCAAGGAAGAAGTGGGCCAGGAGCTGTTTATGTGGGACATGGAGTAAGGCTGATCATTTACACGCAAAAACGTTGTCACCCACATCAGAGAAGACCCAAGGGTCCATGGGTTCAGGGAGTGTGACCCATCAGCAAACCATGTTATAAGCACAGTGTACCGAGCTGGTGGTGTCAGCATGGAAGAGAGCATCTGACTTCTGAAATCCGGCTGAGTCCCTAGTTAGCTCATGTGTTAATACCTGACTGCAGTTGCCAATGAGGTGACATGAAGGTGCTGCATCAAACAGGTTTTGGAGAAGGGTAGAACTCTTAACTCCAGCATAGCATTTTCTGTATGGCTAATAGAAACTACATCTTCATTTGAAAAGTTACCTGTATGGTATGTTTATTTAACTTTATTTGCTAGCTTAGTATGTCTATCAGTTATATAAAATCTATGTATACATATGGACTCATAGCTAGTTACATTCTGGGGAAATTTCAAGTCCACCCTATACCATGAGATGCCTGGACACAGACCAAGAACCTCAAGGGCAGCACAGAGCTAAAAGCTGTGATCTGACATGGCTACTTGGACCGCATGCAGTGTTCACTAATTGGCTAATCTATAAGGAACTTGAGAGCCATGTTAGAGAAGCTACATGACTCCGGGTAGGCAGGCAGTGACAGTGTGCACTGAGGTATAAAGTCCCAGCTGAGTGATGACCGCACAAGTCACATGTGAGGCTCAGATGGGTTTAGTGGCCACTGCTGTCTTAGAGCATTTAAGTGAGTACGAATTCAAGAAGGTGAAGAAGATAGCCCACCTAGCCTGCCATGAAGTAGTGGGACGAACCTGGAGGGATGCTCATCCCAGAACGAATGATGTGGCCAACGCTTGCAAGGCAGCTTTGTTAGGCCGTCATAAGCAGTCACAAGTTAGGCAGGTATAACCAGCGTCTCTAAAGCGACTTGAAACCCTATTTCTCACTCTGAACCAATCTGGAAAGACCAAGACTATAACAGCTGATTGCACAAATGCAGTAAGAATACACTAGCTGGGCATGCTGACTCATGCCTGTCATCCCAGCACTGGAAGGCTGAGGAGGAAGGTCATGAGTTCAAAATTAGCCTGGGCTAGAGAGTAAGAACTTACCTCAACAATAACATCATAATGTAGAGTCCCGTTAGCAGAAATTAATAGAGGATGTGACAGTGTTAATGATGACATTAACAGGCCCCTCTCCAGGCCAAACCACAAAGCACACAGTACATGCCTACTCTGTACCCCGTTGAGCTGAGGTCTTTGGGCAAAGCGTTTGACATCTAAAATAAAGTGACCGTCCCTATCAACTGCTTGGCTACAGCTACCACTTCCTGTGGCTCTGTTAGTCAATGTCATCATGTTCGTTTACTGTGGTCTTGTTCCAGTGAGCGAGAACTAGAGCGAGAACATAGGTACTATGCCAACTGGAAAGCAATTGCCTGCCTTAAGGACTTTAACATCTGCTGAGGTCAGAAGAGGGTATTAAATAGGATACATAGAGCCACCGTTGCCAGAAAAGAGAAAGGATTCGCTCTGGCTACTGGGTCTAGGAATTATCACAGAAGAGCTGGCTCTGAATCTGACAGCTAAAGAAGAGGCAAAGAAGATTTCAGGAGCTTGAGACTGGGGAATGTGAAGCAGGACCGGGAAAGGCACTGACGTGCATTCCTCTTGGAGAGTAGGAGAGTGTGCAGTGGTTCTGGAAGCGGGGTGCCACAGGGACAGGGCATGTTGCGTCAACTGCGAGAATGCTGAAGGATACCAGGCAGCAGAGGTGAAAGGTTAAGGTGGGTTGCTGCAGCAATGGCAGCTGAATCCGCCAGTGTTCTGACATAAAAGGCAACTGGGCAGCTCATGGTGAGTAGAAATATATGCACCTTTCTCAGCCAAAAGCTGTAGGCCTTCATCAACAGGGCGTGTTACATTAAAACACTGTCAAACTGCTGGAAAGTGCTGGGGAATATGACTGAATAGAATTTAAAACAGGTGAGTCTCTGTTTCTCTGTCTCTCTCTGTATCTCTTTCTGTCTCTGTGTGACTGTCTCCGTGTCTGTCTGTGTGTCTGTCTCTCTGTATCTCTCTCTTGCTCCCTCTCTCTCTGGATTTTAGAATATCTTCATGTGCAAGCAATGAGATGTCTTAGGGATGGGACCCAGAACTGAACACAAACTCCATCTCTACTTCTATATACTTTATATACAAAGTCTGAGGGTGACCTTATACAGCACTTTTAGTGTCTCCAATTTCAACTGTGACCTGTCACATTCGAGCAGGTGAGGAATTTCCCGGTTGTGACATCATGACAATATTCAACGTGTCAGGCTTCGGATAATCTGGAACTTGAGATTTTCAGGTTATGGGTGTCTGAACTGTAATGGATATGTGGACCAGTCAGCCAGGATAACAAAACCACACACAGAAAATGCCCATTAGAACTTCATTTGCCTTCAGGTTACATTGTGTTATTTTAGGAACGCTATTGACAGGGTTTGTATGAGTAGACTCTGTATAGAGTTACGAATATTTATTTTATCTGCAAGAATGAGCTCCATTAGCCTCAGACGTGGCCAGGAACGTGAATGGAACATGTGGGAACAGCCAGGAGCCAGACCGGCTGATTAGATCAGAGCCAATTTTCTCCTGAGCCCTCCTGCTCAGATTCTAGACATGTTGGCTTTAATCTCCCCACTCTGTGGGCCGGCTTCCTCTGCTCTCACTTTCAGTCCTGCAAACCAGAGATAGCTATGTTGACCAGATGTAAATGTTCATAGGAGAATCACAATCATTTTCCCGATTTTGCTGTTTTTCCATGATTCAGAATTCAGAAAAGCACAAATTTTCAAAGAAATACAACATTGGGAAACCTGCCCAAGAATCTCCAGGGCTTAAATGAGGTAGTCTGGCCCTCTTCATTCTCTGCCCTGCAGAACACGATCCTGCTGCCACCATATGCACGCTTTCAAATGCTTGCTGAAAAATATGACTAACTAAGGTGTCCTGTGTGCTTAAATTTGAATTAACTATTCTCTCCTCTGGGTCTTACTTTTACATCTATGTGCGTGTCTAGTCTTGGGTTTTCTGTGAATAGAAGCTGTGGAAGGAATCCCTATGTCTCCCGGCACCTACAAGCCTGGACTCATTATCTATTTGCTAACTGCCTCACTTACAAAGTAAACCACATTGACATGCCAACACACAATCACGTCAGTGCATCTAAACCAAATTCCATCCAAATTTAAATTTTCTATCTTCCTGGAATAGCATAACATATGGCCCATGTGCAGTCTTGTTTAATAAAGATGAGAGATTTCCTAAGGCCCCCATGTCTTACTGGGCATGTTTAATAATTTATCACTAATTGTCTGTGAAGTGCATCGCTTCTTCTGTCTCTCTGTCCTCCTCCCTAGAGACCTGAACTTCAATCTACAATTTAAATAGTAGACTCCATTTTGTTCCATAGCATAAATGGTATGTTGGGTCAGCTTTCTTTGCCTGTTCGCCACAGCTCCTTCATCTTGCAAATTCAAGTGCCTATCCAATATCCTTCTCCCAGCTCTTCATCACCTGTGCCTCTTTAATTGTGTTACTATGGATTTTTGTATTAGCACAAAACCCCTGGAAGCCCCCTTTTAAAGGTCATTTTGCTAATAGGATTTTCTTCTCTTTCTTTCTTTCTTTCTTTCTTTCTTTCTTTCTTTCTTTTTTTTAGAAGAATCTAACCTAACCTCAATCAGCTCCTGATCACACTGCCCAAGGTTGCCTTGCCTATGCACTTTCTCTCCTCAGCCGATGAATTAAAACTCTAACTGCACATTCAGTTGATCTTTCCTGTAATAACTGTCCCCAAGTACTATACAGCCCTTCAACTATAGTTTACAAATGTGTCAAAATGTAACATTATCCTAGCCCTCTATGTGACCAACACTGCCATTTTCCTTCTTAGTGTGTACACAAAGGGCATTAGAAAGTTAGGCATAGCCGCATATGTAGCAGAAGATGGCCTAGTCAGTCATCGTTGGGAAGAGAGGCCCCTTGATCTTGCAAACTTTATATGCCCCATACAGGGGAATGCCAGGGCCAAGAAGTGGGAGTGGGTGGGCAGGGGAGCAGGGTCGGGGGAGGGTATAGGGGACATTCGGGATAGCATTTGATATGTAAATGAAGAAAATAAGTTAAAAAATTAAAAAAAAAAAGAAAGTTAGGCATTTCTTATTTACTTAAGTTTATACATAAAACTTATTTAAATACGATCAGCATCTACCCTTTCATACACCATAAATTCTGGCATTTTAAAATTTGGCTGCATTGTACCCAAGGGAGCCTGAGCAGCCCATGCTAGTCCACCTTCTGCCTACATACAAGGGTGCTTTTTAAATTATTTTCCTAAGTTTATTGAGACAGCATTTTATGTATCCCAGACTGGCCTGGAACTCTGCACTACGGTAGCCTAGGATGACCTTGAACTCCTGATCTTCCTGCCTCTACTTCACAAGGCCTGAGATCATTGACCATCATACCTGCTAGAGAGAGTTCTTCTTTCTATGGAAACCTGTCCACTCTTCTCTTCCTGTGAACTTATATACTTCAATGCTACTCACCCTCTGCATTTTCTCTTGATGCATTGCACTGCTATGTTTAAATGCATTTAATTTATCATGTTACCTCTTTATAATGAAAATACATATGGATTTTTTTTTGGTGTGTGTGTGTGTGTGTGTGTGTGTGTGTGTGTGTGTATGTTGCAAAACATGGAACTTGGGACCTCATACACAGTGATCAATTATCCTACCATATGTATTGTCCTTAATTGCTTTTTAAACTTCCTGGGATAACTATAAATCTCTATGTATTATATTTCAGTTATGTATTAGTATTCTGTTTATAATTCACATCATGATGAAAGTAGAAAGAAGCTAAGCCCTGAACATGAAGATGCACATGCTAGTAAGTGTGGCTTGTTTTGGCATCTGTGGTTTGTCTATCTTTTCTCAGAAGAGTAAGAGAGTGTGCCACATAATTCTAAGTCTGGCTTCCACCTTTTAGACTATTCCCATGGATGAGAACGTAAGGATGTGTGTTATACGCATAGCTAAATGTTTTGAACTCCAAAGTCAGCAGTAATTACCACATAGGGATCTACTGTCAAACATAATGTTTTATGGTCTGTAATCTAACAAATCATTGAGGTTTGACTTTAATTCAGACAGAAGCAATGAACGTAGGAACATCAGTCCCTACAGCAGTTGCCCACCAGCCTCTCCTCTCACTGTCACCATTTTACAGACAGAAGAACAGAACACAGCTTCACCAAGCCGCGCTGGAAGACAGTTACTTATGCTTCTAACTCTTCCATTTATAGGAACTTTGCCCAGTCTAACATACTCAGAAAGAGTAAGGAAAACTACCTTAATGATGTAATTGTTTATAAAGTGATTTTTATCTGTCCCTTCCCCCACATATAATGTATATGTACATTAGATACTCACACATCAATACTAATAAGCATACACATATATGTACATACCTGTACATATCCTGTAGATGATTTAAACATATACACTATATATACAAACACCCAAACATATGAACATACACACACACACACACACACACACACACACCCCAAACCTCAGGCTTAGAGATTTAGAATTTTATTCACGGAAAATATCCATCACATACCAAATTGGCAAGACTAATCCTTATTCTGATATCAATTAATAAAATCAGACTTCTCATGCCAGTAAACATTCTATGGTTCTCCACGGCCATGATTTCACTTCTGACCACCCAGTACTTCTAACACTGGGTCATAGTCTTCATCAAAAAAAAAAAGGAAAACAGGCAGAGGTGGCTAGGAAGCCCTTCTCTATGATGATGATGATGCCTTAATTGACAGAGGCCTTGAAACACCAACACATCAACTATCCTTTATAGGGGTCTCAGAAGTGTGCGCTGCTAGAACACAGTCAGATCACAATGTATTAGCATTCCTTATCCAAATGAGAAAAGGGCAAATTTGAGCAGGCTCCAGAAGAGATCCAACATGGTATCTTCACTAAAAGTATGCTCTTGGGCAGAACTTCAACGAAGTGTCCAGGTGCCCACATGGCTTTACAAACCATTCTTTGAAAACCATGGTGCCTATCGCCCATTAGAAAGCTTCATTCTCTGAAAACCTTGGTACCAATGCCACTATCAGAAAGCTCTTACCTGCCCACAGCAACACATACAAAAGAAATCAGCTACTTTTAATTAAGATGTGGCACAGTGACTTTGTGGCACTATCTTGTGTGGTGCATGATGGACCAAACCTTCGAAAAAGGGTCACAGATCTAAACAAAGTCTTCCCCACACATAACAACTAGACTTCGTATCGAGTTAAGACATCTAGTCCATTTATGTAACTTAGGAGAATGTCATCAGTCTAGTTCTCTTGACCCTTCCCCCAGCACAAGCAGTATCATACTGTAAACACAGGCATGAAGTAGATCAGAGATGACAACACCATCATAGCTATCTAAAAGCACCCAGGATTTAATTTTTTTTTTTGCAAATATAAAATCAGGAGTGTTCTTTAGTCCCTGTGTAAAGAAGCAATAACATCCTGGGCAGAGCCAATGTGAACAGTCAAAGAATACCACTGTCAAATAGCAGGGTACAGGGTAAACCTACACATGGTGTGGACTTAATGACTGGCTTAGCTGGTATATGCAGATAGATGTTATTTTGGCTGTTAGTGGCCATTATTTCAAGGCATCTTTTATACTCACCGCCTCAGTGTGGACAGGGTGCACCGCAAAGAGAAGGGCTGTGACGAATGCCAGTCCGCGATTCTTGAAGACTGTTTTATCACAGGTATACATCAGCACAAGGGTCACCAGGCAGTGCAGAATGACATTGACCGCATGGAAGTAGAAAGGGTTCATGCCAGTCAGAAATATGTTTAGCCTGTTAAAAAGTAAAAATTAAAGATGGAGAGGTCTATACAAGCCATAATCATAGCATACACACAAGAGATCCACCCATCATTTAAGAAGATGCACTATTTAATAATAGCTTCCAGTGACTTAAAATTTCATGCTGTGGACCTCCAGCTTTTTCCTATCTCAGAACTGACTCACCGACAGAAATCAATACAGAGACAGTTATGGTGCTATTCGGGGAGCCTGGACCTCTTAAAAGGCAGACAGACAGACAGACATCGCTCCATGGTTCACAAAAGACTCCCTTCCTGTCATTCTTGCTTTTACTTGTAACCCAGGGGAGGGTCCCAAGTGCTGTTATCAGAGCCATGGCCACTGGAGATGAACAGAAACCAGGAGACTGCAACTATGCCTTTACCAGGACAAACCAGGCATGAACCAGAACGTGTGCTCTCAGCCCCAGTAACGCCAGGAGCCATGTCTCCAGATTCTACATCTGGAAGCTGCATTATTGCCTCCCCATGCAGGACTCGTTAGCAAGGCTGCAGCTGAGACAACACGGAGAGCAAACTCACCATGAGGTTTTAGTATTTATAGTGTTTTTATTAATGCTTGTTTATTTTGAGTGTGTGTGGGTCTCTGGAGGTAGAGGATGAAGTAGGGTCACAAATAGATGCCACTGTATGCATGTGGTGGTGAGAGCATAACATGTGGGAGCTGGTTCTCTATTTCTACCATGTGGGTCTCAAA
Source organism: Mus pahari (assembly GCF_900095145.1). NCBI lineage: Eukaryota > Metazoa > Chordata > Mammalia > Rodentia > Muridae > Mus > Mus pahari. The sequence goes on from NC_034591.1 coordinate 162,800,045, forward strand.
GATCAAACTCAGGTCATCAGGCTTGGCAGTAGGCCTTTATCCGCTGAGCTATCTAGATGACCAGGGCTTGTTTATATAATACAAACCCCCACCCATCTAAGAATCTGGTCATTAACACTATGGTAAGCCAACTAAAAGAGAACTATAATCAGAAGGGAAATCAGGTGCTCAACATCATAAAAATAATAAATAAATAAATATTAATTAAAACCTTCATAACCCCAAAATGCAGAACAGATACATCTAAAGGTCACCATTAATAACAGGATATAATTAAGTATGCAGCATGCAATGGTTGTGGTGACACCTAACCATAAAATTACTTTTGTTGCTACTTCATAACTGTAATTTTGCTACTGTTATGAGTTGTAATGCAATTATCTGTGTTTTCCCATGGTCTTAGGTGATCCCTGTGACAGGGTCCTTCAACCTTCAAAGGGATTGTGACTATAGGCTGAGAATTGCTGCTGTAGAGAAGATTCCCAAACAAAACCTCTTGCTGGGTGTTCTGGCACACACCTGTCATCCCAACACTAGGGTGGCTGTGGAAATAAGTGTTGTGAATTTGAGACCAATGTCAAGTAAAGCCCTTTACATAGTAAAGCCCCTTTTCAAAAATGTTGTCAAAAAACAAAAGTTACTCTTATCTAGAATGTCCTCGGGGCAGTGTGTACACAGTAGTTGATGGCCCATAGCTATCAGGCTTTCAGTCCATCACACCAACAATCCTAGGCATTTATTCTAGAGGTATTGACGTGCCTTTCTTACAAAACCATCTTTGCCAAAACATCCAGCCAAGAATGTATGAGTCACCCTTAGAGGTGACATATATGGATTCTAAATAGGTAGTGTGATGTGTGCACAGCTTGGACCTTCAAAACTCTAAACATCTCAAGCTTCATTTGGGCACATGAATCTAAACACCACAGTTACTGGTTGTGGTGGTATGAGAACTATCATCCCCATAGGCCTCATCTATTTGAGCACATGGTCCACAGCCGGTGGCACTATTTGAAGAGCTTACAGCCAGGAAGTGCAGCCTTGGTGGAGGAAGTACTTCGCTTGAAGAAGGTTTGAGGGTTTATAAGCTCCCTTTAATTCCATTTTTCCTGTATGTAAATGGAAACGTGACCAGCCAGCTTCAAGTTCCATCATCTTGCCGCACAATGCTTTCCTCGCCATTGTAGACTGTGTCCCTCTGGAATTTAAGCCAAGATAAACTTTCTCTTGGGATTTCCCAAAGCAAACAGGCTAGCAAGACTAGCCATAGTGGTGAGCTCTGAGTATAGGTAGCAGAGGAATCCATGAATATGTGCTATTGACATGGGCACTGCCACGCCAAGGACTCCAATGTCTCAGCCCCATGGGGATAGCACCTCCAGAGACTGGCTATGAGCTAACCCTTCTCCCTCACTGGACCTAATAGACATGCCGAGGTTTGGGTGGCCAGGGGTTATTGGTGCCCTCCATTCTAGTGAAGACAGCACTATCTGATCCCAGCTTTCTTGTATCTACGCCTGTGTGTCTGTCCCTTCTTTATTCCCTCAGTGCTCATAGTCAGGGATGTAGGACTGACGCAGTGTGAATCATGTTAGGTAGGTTTGTTTGAGACAGGGCTCAGTCAATAATGTAGAAGAATGACAAAGGATGATTCCTTGCATCAACCTTGAACTTCCACAAATACACACACACACACACACACACACACACACACGAAAGTATACTTGCTGGCTGAAAATTTCTAATTCTAGAAAACTTCCATCAAAAAATAAATATTTTTACACACATACAAACATGCCCACATGTATTTCACAGTATTATTTATAAAATAACAAGATCTAAAGGAGATAAAAAGAGAGAGACACATAAGTTTGAGACAAAATGCTAACATTTCCAAACATAGCCTATCTGTGAGAATAGAGAACAGAATCTCGGTTCTAGAAGCCAATATGGGTGCACAGAAAAAAAGGGGCTTTACGTTTCATAATTTAATAGAAGAGGGGCTATGATCGATGTTCTGCATCTATGTTTTAACAGAGACATTTATCAAAATATCTTGAAGTCTGCCTGCATACATGACAGCCTAGGATGGATTTTCAACCTACACAGAGTGGGGACTAATACATCAATGTCCTACTGGACTGAGACCTCCAGTACCTGTCAGAGTGTTAGCTCTGCTTGCCTAATGTCATTACTAACAGCTCAAATGAAACTACAGAATCCACATTTACAAAGATTACAAAAATGTCTGCTGAGAGGAGAAAAATACACTGGGAGACTGACTGAGATCCAAAGTGGCCACAAGTGCTCCTGTCAAAGCTATGCTGGATGCTAAAAACAACAAAAGACTCGCATCCAGATTAGGACGATTGTAGTGGCTATTCCTGGTTGTCAACTTGACTATATTTGAAATGAACTACAATCCAGAATTGGAAGGCTCACCAGTGAACCTAATCTGGAGGCTGGGAGATAGAAGTTTCTGATCTGGATCTTGGTATGGAGATCTTGAGACACAGTGGTGATTGAATCCAGAAGATTAAGGCAGGGAGATCTCCGAGTCCAAGATCATCTGGGATTAAAGGTGTGGTGGCACACACCTTTAATCTGGGCTACACCTTCTGCTGGGGACCATATAAGNACATTGGAAGAAGGGAGTCNGGCTCTCGCTCTTTNGCCTTCTTGCGGTGTGGGACTCAGCGACTGCTAGATCCTTGGACTTCCATTCACAGCTACTACTGAACCATTGTTGGGATTTGGACTGCAGACTATAAGTCATCAATAAATTCCTTTACTACATAGAGACTATCTGTAAGTTCTGTGACTCTAGAGAACCCTGACTAATACAATGATTATACACATACTGTGGCCCAGAGGGGGTTGTTAACCTCAACTGCAAAAAGTTAACACTCTTCAGCCACAAAAGCAGAACGAATCACCCACAGAGAGACAAGGAACCACAGAACTCCAGTTTATCATGTCATAACATGTTTATCTGAGGGGAAAGCAAGCCCTAACTACACCAGAAACAGAATCTCCCAGATTTCTCCTAAGTACAGTTTCATTTCACCTTTATACCTTTTAATATGCTGTTTTAAGATACTGTTCATCTGTCAAAAGAATTTTAGAGCAATTGTCTGCATACAAATATTTCTAATTTATCTCACAATATTAGAAGACTTGGCAAGTTCAGGTTGGTTGTGCTACAGGGGAACATTTGGGTACCTGTTTCATTAAGATGAATGTTCACAATTGGCGTCTCCACCAGTCCTAATGAAAGCCACTCACTTACCATGGCACAGGATTTTTCTTGTAGTCAAGAAGACAGTAGATTATTTCTTGGGTCTCTATTGAGAATCACAAATGGGAAATGAAAATATAGGTAGAATGACTATTGTTTAAAAACAGAATGTATTCCTAGAGAAGAAGGTATTACTGTGTTCCTACAAATAAGTGTTAAGTACTATGTGCCAAAGAAACATAAGCTCAGTCCCTCAGTTATGCAGTCAGCTGACACCTCCAGAAGCTGAGGTTTCAACCTGTGGAGGAACATCAAGAAGGTGTCAGCTCAAGTAGCATTGAAGTGTGATGATCTGTCTGGATCACCAGCTCCATGGGATGTAGTGTCACTTAGGGGACAGAACTATGGGCCTGTCTATGTCAACTTCCTGAAAGGGTTGAGGGGAGATACCCATGCTCAAAGTGGGTGTCACTTGTCCAAAAGAGTGCAGAAGACACAGAGATCCAAGGAGAATGACGCACGGCCTGCCAGCCACTGCTGCTCCCTGAGTGTGTCCTTGGCTGACATCCTAGCTTCTTTGGTCTTCCAATGAGGATATGGGGATCTTCCAGATCTCACCACAGGATGGGGACTGTCCTGGCATCTAGCTTTGTGGACCAAACAGCAACAGGCTTCTCAGCTTCTCCAGCATGTAGGTAGCCATTGTCACCAAGCTCCTACCATGTAACACAACCTGATAAGTCTCTTTTATACTACGTATACATTCTATGGGTTCGATACCTCAATAGAACTCCAACATCTAAAATGAGATACAGGTGCCTGGGTGACCCAAACTGCCCACAAGAGTCTGGTGACAGTCCCTTGACACCATCTAGCCAGAGCAGTGTCTCAGCCTCCAGGCCATCCCGGGAATACCTCCATGATGGTGCTCAACCAAGTTTCTAAAACTCACTGATAATTGTCTTCAGGAGTTATGAGCAGTTTTTCAGAGATTTAAGAAGCTAATTTCTCTCCATCACTGAAATCCACCGCATTCAGCACACAATAGATTCTAAAAGAAGTCTGTTGAATAAACAAATGAATTTAAATTACACTGGAAGCAGGAAAAGCCCATCTTTCCCTTTCAGCTCTAAGAATGCCTCATTTTATTTGGCTTGGGCTTTATTTCTCATTTAGAACTAGGACAGGCAGTAGGATTTTTTTTTTCTCAAATAACCTTAACAGGCATCTCTGACTGAAATCCCCCTTCCCCTTCTGAACCTCAATATCTTCCTGTGGATCTGATCAGGAGAGCAGGGTGTGAACTCAAAGCAATCAGACTGGGTGTTCTCCAGGACAACCATATCAGGTCCCAGGAGAAGTCAGGTCAAATAATCTGACATCGAAGGAGAGCAAGGGCAGAAAGGAGGCCAGCTCTTCACCTCTCTCTCTCATAGCCAGGAGCTTTGGGTAAACTCTCGCTCTCTTTCCGAATTCTTTAGAGAATATAGTCTGGTTGAGGTGAGGAAGAAAGGCAAGACTTAATCAGGATGCATTCTAGAAAGAGAGACTTGTGCTGAAAGACATGAGTCCATCTCAGAGCCCCTGAACTTAAGTCTGAATGTTCCAAAGCCATGAGTGAGCCAGGTCTGAAAACTGGACCGGAGGGGAGACTTTCCACAGTGGTAGCTCCAGTCTACTCCTGTGCCCTCCCCCCACCTCACTCATACACACACATACTCACACACACATACTTACACACACATTCACATACATTCAAACACTCATACACATTCACACTCACACACATTCACACTCATGCACACACTCTCTCACTCACACACACGTACATACTCCCACATTCTCTCTCACAGTAACACACACACTCACACTCTCTCACACACACATACAATCACACACACATACACACATTTATACACACTCACACATATACTCTCATATACAAACACATGCACACAAACACACACACTCTCTCATATACATACACATTCTCACACACATTCTCACACATACATACTCACATACATTCTCACACACACACGCACACACACACACTCACACACACATATTCACATGCTCTCTCACATACATATAGAGTCCCATACACATACACTCACACTCTCTCTCTCTCTCTCTCTCTCTCTCTCTCTCTCTCTCACACACACACACACACACACACACACCCACACACCCCTGGGATTTCCCTGGTACATAGAATCACCCTCTGAACCTCACTCAGTTCCCTTGGCATGAGTGCCTGCCCACACCCATAACCCTGAGGTAGACCAAGTCCTCTGACACCAGAGTTGTTTCTGCTGCCTGTCACGAATGTTCCTGTTTGGCATTCAAACTTCTGTAGCCAAGGGTCCCTTCACTAACATCTGAAAGCCCCTATCCAAAGTAGCTCTGTCACAGTCAGCTTGCAGAAAGGAACCGGCTCACAGCTTCTCCACTCTGTCTTGTCCCATCAATGGCATCACTCTAGTGCCTCGGTGAAAGGAAAGCTACCTGACTCTTTCCTCTCAGGAGAACTGTAGTGGAACAGAGGCTAGGCGCACAGACAGCTGGAAATGCCTTGGATATGAGCTACACTGTACCAAGGACAAAGTGATATTCGTCTTCCTAGACACAGGCCTCATGGGGTACCAGTGATCACCAAACTTCTTCCTGTGACCTTCAGCTATGACTCCCTGCTCCCAACCCATCCCAAGGTAGTTGAAAGCATATCTGGGGTGAAGCCTGAGATCTGCACCCAGGCAGGGGATTAGCAGAGCTATGAGACATGGGTCTCAAAGTTCAGTGGAATGCACACAGGGCCAGCAAGCTCAGCAGAAAAGTCAGTGTGCCCAGTGGTAAGCATTCTTTAAAAAATAAAAACAAAACAAAAAAAAAACAACTCAGCCAGGAAAGGAGGGGGTAGATGTAAGTGTAGCCCTTTATCATTTCTTTTGTGCATGTGCGCATGTATACAGAGATATGCATGCATGTGCATTTGAAGAAGAACCTCGGCTGTCATTTCCCAGGTGCTATTCACCTTGAGACAGATCACCAAATGGACTAAGCTTGCCAACCAGCAGCCTCAGGAATCCACCTGTCTCTCTGCCTCCCTAGTATTGGGTTAGTAAGCATAGTATTACTACTAAGTCTAGCCTTTTGAAAAAAAAAGGGGGGGGGGTTCTGGATGATTGAACTCAGGTCCTCATGCCTGCAAGGCAACCATCCTATCTTCTGTGCTACTCTTTTGTCATTTCTGATATTTTTCCTGGGTGCTCACAGCTCAGCAAGCCACACTGAACACACCCATCTATGTCTGGTGTTCCCCACCTCAAGCTGTTCTGTGGCTCTCAAATGCTTGAGAATGGTTTCAATGGTCATCTTATATCATTCAATCAATAGATAACATCTGGTTCAGCTTATTTTCCCTGTAAGGCAAATCCCACAGGCCATCAATCATTCTGTATCTCTTCCGCATTACCTCTACTTCTAGAGACAAACCAACAAATCATTACTTCATCTGAAGAAACGAAGTATGCAACTGAACAGAGCTCAGTCCTCTCATCTTCACTATGACAAAGCTACTCCCCGGGAAAGGTGCCAACCACCATTATTGTCTCCTTGGCACTCTAAGTAATGACAGACTAAAGGGAATGACATTAGAGGGAGGGAAACAGTGTGTATGTGTGTGTGAGGGGTTGGGGGTGGGGAGCCTGGTGACCACACAGGAAAACATGTTCAAGAAACCTGTTAAGAGAAACTCAGCAAGTAACTAGAACTTAATGCCACATATCTTCGTTACAGTTGTAACTGAGCTGTTAATTTTGCCACCTATCTTAGTAACACCTGTAACTGAGCTGTTAATTTTGCATTTACTTTCTTTGGAAACCATGTGTTTTCTAGCACACCTGGATACACTGCAATTCTAGTTAAGTAATAACCTAAGTTAGGCAGAGTCCTGCTGGGCCTCCTGACTCAAATATCTGAGTTGGAGGTTTTATCCCCAAAGCACCTGAGCTTTGACCAGCTACCTATAAAATGGAGGCTTCCCCCAACTTTCCCTGGTCCTCCAATACTCTAGAACACCTTGCATTTAAGGATTATTAAGGAAATTGCTAAACTATAGGAGTTTGATTAAAACAAACAAACAAACAACTCGGGGCCAAGGGGAGCCAGCTTTGCCTGTCAGGAGGCCTGGAGAGTCCTAGACACACACTTGCCAGGCCTCAAGATGCACCCGGCTCTGGGCACTAGGGTGGCAGAATCTACGAGGGAAGCGTGAGCAAACTCGGGGCTCAGGGTTTTACTAGGGCTTCATTATTTGGTCCATTTGATTGACACTCAATCTGAAGTCCCTTCCCCCTCTTCAAATGAGAGGCAGAGCTGATAGTACATAGCTCAAAGCCCAACCTCCTCCTAATCATTACATTTTTAGCACCACCAGCTCCATCTGGAGCGTAAGGCCTACACTGAGTTACCTGCTCCTCAGGTGTGGCAAACCTATTAGTCCCTGTGAATATGAAATTCCTCACATTGAGAAATCCCAAGGAAGGTTTCTCTGAAGTAACCTAAACCAAAAAGACCAGAACAAATATAGATGGATGTATTAGAGCAAAGGAAGTCATAGCCTGGGGTAAAGTAAAGGGAGATGTAGCCCAGGCTAGTACACTTGACAAGACTTTGAGGTCCCGGTGTTTCATATGGTGACTTTGTAGAAAGCAGGACATTGGCATGAATAGATCTTAATCACCCAAAAGAAGAAGGGGATGGAACCTCATTCTGGGTTTTCCCTCCAGCCTTGAACATGTGACATGCACTCTGCAGCTATTTATGCTTCAGTGCTACCCTGGGGGAAAGGGTGAATGGCGCCAGACTAAAGATGGCCGTTCTCTCCATATTATAACTGAGAGTCACAATCCTCCTTTAACAACAGTCAAAGTTGCCCTTGATCTGTGGTTCACAGGGATCCTCTGCAATATCTAAGGGAATCCCTCCTTCCTTCACTTTTCTCTTTGAGAGAACAAGAAAAAAGGTAAATTAAGACAGAAAACTGGGCTGGAGAGAGGACCCAGTGGTTAAGAGCACTCGCTGCTTTTCCAGAGGACCTGAGTTTGGTTCCCTTCAGGCAACTCACAATTCATCCATCACTCCAGCTCCAAAGATATCTGACAACCTCTACAGGTTCTGTACTCCAGTACATATGTAGACAGACAGACAGACAGACAGACAAACACACACACACACAATTTTTTTTAAGACAGAAACCAAGCAGGCTTCCCATGTAGAGCACAGTTCCACCTTTAATTTTTTAGCTCTGCAAGTCAGGCAAAGCTCTACGTGTTATAGACAGCTCTCAGAACACTGAAACCAGGAACAAAAATGACGTCAGCAGTCGGGGTATGGAGGGTTTGGATGAGGGCAGTCTTTCAGATGGTCCATGGGTTGAGTGTTTGGTTCCTAGAAGGTGGATCAAACCAGTGCTACCCTGGGGGAAAGGGTGAATGGTGAATGAGACGTGTTCATGCCATGAGGGCTCTGACCTAAGCAGGGACTGTCCAGTGTTGGACTAGTAATTTGCAAGTGTTAAAGGAAGATGGAGTCTAGCTGGAGAAATAGGTCACAGGGCAGGGGGCTCTTGGGAGCTGCATCTGGCCCCTGTACTCTCCTCTGTCTCATTCTGTTTCCTGCTGCATGAGGTGACAGCTCTGCTCTGTTATACCCTTCTGCTATGATGATGCTCTGCTTCACCAGGCCCAGAAACCATGGAGCCAGGCAACCATACACTAGAACTGTGAGCTAAAATATAACGTACCTCCCTCGCTGCCTCCTTCCCTCCCTCCCTCCTTTTCATCCTCTCTTAAACTAACATCACATATTCTGTCACAGTGCTGAAAAGGTGACTAACAGATCAGTGTAAGAAAGTGCAAGTGAAAACAGGGAGAGTGTGCAGATCCGGAGTCCTAGGCATGCCTCTGTGACAGAGTGATGTCTGAGCAGACACTGAAGGCACAGAGAAAGCTGGCCCTACCCAGCATGGGGAAGGGCTTTCTAGGAGAAGACAGCCCACTGCAGAGGCCCTCAGCAGCAGTCTGCTCTGTAAAGGAACAAGGGCTCCAGGGTGCTGGGTGGAGATGACAGCTTGGACCACAGGGTGGAGTCCAGGACTTTTCAGGCTGAAGCCACATCTTATCAGTGAGAGACACACTGCCATTCCTTTGGCGTGAGCAAACATTCCTCAGTCCTCATGAAGAGGAATGACTACACTCAAATCTGGAGAAAGTAAGAGTGTGGCTGCAAAGGAAATAGAAGGATATTTGTCAATAAAAACAGACTACGTTTGAAGGCATTCCCTGATTTGCTTTGGGGACAAACTTGTAAACCCCTTCTCCACCCTCCAGTCTAGTACTCTGCTCCTGGCTTCCTATACAACCAGACTGAGGTCTCATTTCACTTTGAGACACGATCACAGTCTCTATCTCCAGGGCTTTTTTTGTAGTATAGAAAATTTCAAAGTTTGGGGGTTTATTTTTTTTAATTGGTTCTTTGTGAATTTCACATCATGCACCCCAATCCCACTCATCTCCCTGTCCTTTCGCACCTGCTCTCCACCCTTGCAACCTCCTCTTCGAAGAAAAATGAAGTCTCCTTGTGGAAGCTGTAATGTGTAACAGTGTGTCCCCAAATACCCTTTGTCAACACATCTTCACTTGCAAATGTTCATCGCAATGAGCCATGGGTCTGGTTTGAGACCTCTGGCTCCTGCTACACCATCAATCCTGGATCCTCTAAGATATCCTGTTGCTGCTGTCTTGTGTCATGAAGATCCTGCAGCTTTGGATCTACAGGACCAGCTCTTTTACATGCTTTAGTCCTTAACAGATGGGGTAGGCCAGCTCAAAGCCCTGGATTGGGGGCTAGGTGGCAGCTGAGTTGGTCAGCCCACCAGCTTTCCTGAATCCACACCACCAGGGTGAGCTCTCCAGCACTGCCCTGGCTAGTTCACCCAACACCACAGCTGGCAAGGGATGGAGCCAGCTCTCCTGCTTTCATGCCATAGGGGGCAAGCTCACCGAAGCTCACTTCAGCAGGGTCAACTATTGTGCTGCCCAAGCAACGTACAGGGCCTGCTCTCCCAAGTGCTACAGACAGAGGGGCTGGACCAGCTCTTCCACTCTCATGACTTCAGGGCAGGATGGTTTTGTGGTTTTGTTTGTTCTCTAATGTCATTTCCCTCCTGCCCCACTAGAGTTTTTACTGCCTTCAATCCTTTTTTTTTTTTTTTACTTGTCTGTGTCTCCATCAGAGAACACCCACCCTGGGTACCTTAATCAAACATCCCAGGCCATCTTCACTTATTGTCTAGAATAGGACAGAGAGCAGTTGTCACCCCTGCAGAGACAGACTGCCTGACAACGAGACCCCAAAGAGGTCAGATCAGTAGGAGTAGACACAGATGAACATTTCACGGTTCTTGGGTGTAGGTGATGATATTTAATGCTTGCACATTCTCAGAGTTGGCAGAATGCTATGGCTACTAAGATGCAAACTACTGGTAAAATCTGTCATTATCAGGCATTAAAGCATTGCAGGTCCCCACAGCACACATATTAACATATTCTATTTTTTTTTTTAGCTCTGACATTTAAACCACCCACTTCACTCTTATGATTTATGTTAGTATCCGGAGCATTCAGTAAAACTTTATAGCAAACAATGATCTAATAGCCTAAACATGGAAAGAAAAACCATGAGTTTAAGGTCCTGTAATTGGCCTTAGCTTCCCCATCTTCAGTGCTGAAGACTACGGGCTCTTCAGGCAGGTTCCATTCACTGACTGAATGGAAATTTCCACAGGAACTTCTTCCCAAGAGGATAAAATGAAAACACTAAGTACCTTTTAAATCAATCAAAGCAATTTTCAAGGGGCATTATGGGCACTGTGGCCTTCGGTTCTGTCAGTTCAGTATCTACAGAAAAGTTTAATGCATCCCTCCTGATTTCAGAGGTAGTGACCAGGGTGGGGAATGACATTATGTCCTTCACAGGAAAATGGATGCAACTGCAGACCAGAAAAGTCAACTATCAGATGTTTCCTCTCACAGGTGGAACTTGGAGTTTATAGATCGATCACACACACACACACACACACACACACACACACACACACACACACACACGGCATGCAGGTGAGCCCAGAGAAGAGGTAAGGGACTGACAGGAGGGGCAGCTAGGACAAAGGGGAGGAGGGGAGGATATGGGCTGGATACAGTGTCAGTACAGGATACACTTGAGTGAAAACAGTCTGTGTGAAGACCTCCGACCCCAGTTATGTACACTGAATAAACACCAATAAAAAAGAAATTAAGGATTAAAAACAGAAGCAGAATCAGAAGTGTGTGAGGTCTGCGGAGAAGGGAAACACGCTTTGTTTCTCCTTTACTTCCGTTTAAAAATATTCCTGCACATCCTTGCCCAGGAGCCTTTGAGAAGCCTGGGCACGAAGGCTGATGAGCTAGCACCACAGACACCACAAGCCAGAATACGGTGCCTGGCTCTTCCACTCTTGCCACTCACATCCGCACTGGCATCCTCAGCAACTGAGCTGAGGGAGTCTGCAGGCCTGTAAGTCACCTGAGCTAGTGATGTCACCTCCAGGAGTAGTCAGCACTTCCTGTTCAATCTGCACGAGACCCCACAGCCTGAAAACTTGCACTAGCCTTCTCTGCCTGATCATGGCCACTGCACTCCTTTGGTCACTGTCACCTAGAGTGGCCAACTCTTCTACAGTAAATGAGGTGTGAAATGCCTCAGAAATGTCTCCTGGGGCCAGCCCTAGCGCAGAGCCATCCTGGGAAGGGCATTCTAGAAACAGTCTCAATGTTGATGGCTAAAGTGAAGAGTACAATCCTGTCACACCTTGCTTCCCTGCTCTGGTCCTTGAAACTGTCACGATCTGGTAAACTTTTCCTCAGTCAACTTAACCCTTTATGTGAGAAACATGATCAGGCTGTTTTCTAAACAGGTACCACTGTTATTCTTCATACAGAGCATTTGTCCAGACAAAAGAATTATATATCACTTGATTATGTTTGTTCTTTTTTTTTTAAGGGTTTATTAACTTATTTTATTTATATGAGTACCTGTAGCTATCTTTAGAGACACCAGAAGAGGGCATTGGATGGTTGTGAACCACTATGTGGTTGCTGGGTATTGAACTCAGGACCTCTAGAAGAGCAGTCAGAGCTCCTAACTGCTGAGCCATCTCTCCAGCTCAATTATGTTTGTTCTTAAGGGGGTTACTATCTCCCATGCAGTATGTGACACACAGTCAATGTATCGAGGATAAAAACTTACTTTTACTAAGAAACTTTTTTAAATTTTGCTTTGGGGTTCTATGAGAACAAAAATATAAGGTACAAAAACAGAGAAAGTGGATAAACTACAGGACATCTATACAGTGGAATACCACTCAGAAGTGAAAAGGAATTAACTCTTCATTGCACACAAACATCTGAATAAGGCTCCAAAGAAATGCTGAGAGAAAGAGAAAAAGAGAAGGGGGGAGGCAACCTCAATAAAGTATGTATGAAACAATTTTGCTATGATAAAACTATAGAGATGGAGAATTGGTGGTCGTCATGGTTCAAGTGGGAGTTTTATTGATTAGGTGTTAGATCTTAGGTGCATGGCTACAATGAGGAAGTATAGGGTCCACAAGATGGAAGTGCTCTAGGCATTGTAACTGTAGTGGAATCTCAGAAATTGATGCCTGTCATAAAACTGCAGAGAACTAAATATACACCAAGATAAAAAAAAATGTATTCAAATGCTGATGACATTTAGGGGGTGGGGTATCTCATAGAAATGTTACTTTCCTAGCACCCAGGACCACTCAGCCCAGAGGTGGAAACACCCACGAATGGGCTGCATATTCCACCATCAATCACTGATTAAGAAAATGCCTTTCAGGCTTGCCTACTGCCGGATACTAAGGAGGCCTTTTCTCAAAGTCATCTCCCTCACAGATAACTCTAACTTGTTTCAAGTTGACATAAAAACTAACCAGGACATAGGCCAATGCTTGATTCATACCAAATAAAGTAGTTTTCCATCCCTTCCTGCCAGTTCAAGTAATGCAGATCTAACTAGGTGTGGTGGCTCACTGAATGTGTAATCTCAGCATTTAGGAGGCTGAGGCAGGACTATGATCAATAAAGAGCTAGCCTGGACTACATAGTGAATCCCAAGCCAGTCCGAGCTATGGAGTGAGAGCATATCTCAAGAAACAAACAACAACGAAGAAGAAGGTAAAAGAAAAGAAAGAAAAAAACGTATTAAAAGTGTCTGAAGTCTTCAAGGACCTTGAGCTTCTTGCGGCTGCACTGGAACATGGGGCACACCTCATTTACTATAGATGAGTTGGCCATTCTAACTGAAAGTGACCGAAGGAGCAGAGGGGACTGCTCTGCTTTCTCTTCCAGATGAGGTAACTATTCCCTGTGCTCTGTAGACTCACAGCTCAATTGGCCCATTAAGAAAACCAGGGGGAAGAGTTCTCTGGGTCTCTATTTGCTTTCTATTGCTGTGATAAACACAACACACATGCGCGCACACACAATATCTATCTACCTAGGGAGAGAAAGGCTTATTTACCTTTATGTGTACATCTGGACCACAGTCCCATCATTTAGGGAAGTCAAGGCAGGAACCAAGATGGAGGAACATGCTTACTGGTTTGCTCAGTCCAGGAATGACACCACTCACAGTGGGCTGGGCCCTCCCACATCAATCATTAATCAGGAAATGCCCACACAGGCTTACCTACCAACCAATCTGATGGGAGCATCCTTTTCTCAACTGAGTTTCCCTCTTCCTAGATGACCCTAGCTTGTGACCAGTTGAAAAAGAAAGAAAGAAAGAAAGAAAGCAAACAACCAAAAAACAACAAAACCCCAAAACCAAAGAGCAACAGTCTTAGACAATTGCACCAAAAAGAGGTTGCACATCCTTCCTTTCCCCCATTCTGCCAGCCCTGTTCATTCCCCAACCCCTTCACTATCCCCACCCTCTCCCCAGGGTGGGGGCAGGAGCGATGAAGTCAAGCTAGTGATAAAAGGTGGAGCTGCTACATAACCCTTCCTCCTCTGGCTTGGCAGAGTTCCTATTAGGAACTATTAAAAACACTTGGACAGCCAGCACCTTACACTTATTATGCCCGTCCTCCAGCAGGCATTCAACCCTGGCACTTTAAATGGAAACTGTTCTCAGGCCAGGGACCAGAGCAGGCCCCAGGGCTGTAAAAAGTCCGCATGTGGAGTGCAGTGAGCTTATACACCTTCAGATTAATCAACAGCTTCACCCACTCCATGAAAACGCCTATCATCCATGTCCATCCAGTGTAAAAAGAAGCGTTCCTAGTTTTATGATTTTTTTTTTAAGCACTTGGGAAATTAAAAGAGCTGAGAAACTCTGCAGCTAAGGCTATCTTTGGGATAAAAACTAACACAACTTTCCAAAGATAAATGTTTATAAAACATCTCCTTGGGAGTCAGACGTGTCATTTTCTCGCAGTCTTTAAAACATTAGTTTATTTGAAAGAATTACGTGAAAGCCAACTGCAGGTTTTCCTTCTCTCGCCAAAGCCCTGGGCCTGAAGGCTCACGCTGTTATTTTGCCAGCTGTCCCCAGAGATCAGTGCCATAAACTATGGCTCCTATGACAAAGATTTGAAAACGAGTTAATACGGAGCTAATACCCTGTGAACTGCTGTGTCCTGCACGCACACCAGCTCAAACGCGGAGCCAAGTTACACTGAATGGAGCTCAGCGGTTTGGTTCCAACCCGTCCTTTCCCCCAGGATTCAAGCAGATACACCACCCTACAAATGCGTACTCTCGGTCCGGATTCACTACTTCACACCAGAAATGCTGAGTCATGGTTCCGGAGCTGGGGAAGGGGCTTTCTGCGCCCCTCCACCTTGCACGTTCTCAGTGTGGGTCCCGGAGGCTGGGTGCAGCACCGCGGATGCAGAGGCTGGGGCTGGAGATGCCCGGGTTAGGGAGGCTATTGGCATCCCAGTACGCAAAGCTGGGTGCTCAGAGTAGGGTGCCTGACACCTCTCCCTAGCTCCTGTCTGGAACACCCACAGCCTAGCAGCTCCAGGAGCATCTTAGTTCTGATCCGGTCCCCTTTATTCCTCATCTGCCCAGCAGTACAACCTCCCTGGAGAAGCTGATAACTTGGAGCACCGCCACCCTCTGGAACCCGCTAATCGCGGGTAGGAAAAGCTCCAGCGAGAAGTCACGTCTGCCATCCCTGAAGCCCCGGGGACGTAGCAGGCAGAACTCGGTCCCAACTCCGCAGCCAGGAAGCGCGGGAGAACCTAGGTTTAGATGGGAAAATACGGGGCAGAGCAGAGATCTCCCTGAGTAGCGGAGAGAACCCAAAACAGAGCCAGAAGAAAACGATGTAGTGCTTCAGGACCCGAGCAAAGCCTTGAGGACCTGAAGCTGTCCCAGGTAAGGACCAGAGGCAGAGCCAGGTGGATTCAGGACTGAGCCTGGAGCAATAGGATCAGAGTCCGACCCGAGAGAACCCAGCCAGAGCGACGAGGTCTCGGGGCAGAGCGGAGAGAACCTCGTTCAGAGAAAATCTGGGGCTGCGCTGACAGAATACTAGAGTCGTGAGGGCCTGGGACAGACCCTGGAGGACCCAGAGTCTAGAAGAGAACACTTAAGATAGAATCAGGAGCGCTAAGCATAGAGCCCAGAGGACCTGGGGCAGAGATTGGAAAACGGAGCAGGGCAGAGGAGCAAGCGTAGAACCTAGAGGACCAGGCTGAGCAGGCAGAACAGGAGATAAATCCAGGAAGATCTGGCAGATGACTAGAAGACCAGGGGTAGAACTGAGAGAACCTAGCTGAAAGGGGAGAACAACCTAGAGGAGGTATCGAGGGACCTGTCAGAAGTGTCCCAGCCATACCATCCCTTCTCCAGGGACAGGTGTCTAGACCCCAGGACGCACAGGCTCACCTGAAGGACAGCACGCACAGTGGCCGATAGGACTTGTGGCTGGTGCTGTCCGCCAGGCCCTTGCCCCAGAAGTCGTTAGCGAAGATGGCCCAGCGCAGTGGGGTCCCGGGCCGCACGTCGGGGTTGTTCACGATCGCCCACACATCGTCGTGCACAAACTCGCCCCGCAGCGAGCGGCCGTAGCAAAGGCAGCTGGCCCCAGCTAGCAGCGCCGCGGCCCCCGCTGGAACCAGCCCGCAGCGCGGGCGCCGCGAGGGCGCGCGCTCCCCGCCGCCGCGGTCCCCGCGGGTCACCAGCATCGCACCACCCGCACGGCCGCTCCCGCGCGGCGCGCATCCTCCCCGGCCGGGACCCGGGCGCGCGGCGGCCTGCTTGGCTCAGGCATCGCGCGCCCACTGTCCCCGCCCGGGCGCCCGGTGCTCTGCCGCCGCGGTGGCCCAGCTGCAAATAAACAGCGATCCCCCCGCCTCCCCGGGCCATCGCCGCCGCCTCCGCCCACTCTGCGCATGCCCGCTTGCGCGCCTCCGCCTCCTGGATCCTGGGACCTGAGGTCCCCAACACCTGGCCTCTACCCGCTGGCGCTGCTTCCCGGACGGCCAGAGCGCGCAGGTTTAGCGGGTCGCCTCAGGGATTGAGGGGGACACGCGGGAAGGCCACCCAGGGTCCCACCGGGTACGCCCAACTGCTTTCCCAGATCTGTCCCCAGCCTGTCTCAGCTGCGGAGGGGCAGGTCTCCGCCGCCTCCCGGCCGCAAGTCGGCAGGCTTGTCAGGTACTCAGTCTGGACCGGGACACCCTCTCTCCCTTGAGGCGTGAGTGATTCGAAACCAGCTGGACAGATAGGAGACAAGCTCCAGCACCCGCAGGGCTTGAAGTCTTCCAAGGTGCTATGCCCCAGTCCTGGGAACGCAACGCGCGCAGCAGTCCCTTCCCCAAAGCCCAGGGGTGCATCCCCGGCTATAGACTTGCTCTGTTTCAGCTGCTGCTGCTTATAACAAGCCCCGGGTTTGATTTTTATTTCCATACTGGAAGCTCTTCCTTTTGTTTTTCCCTTAAACTCTTAAGAAATGAAGGAGGCGCTGAACACATTACTTCTGGCTTTCTTTTAGTTTTGGTTTTGGTTTTGAGACACTGCCTTAGGCTGTCATTCAGGCATCCTGGGCATTGGCTACAGAAGCCAGGCTGATCTCGAATCCTTGAGTGCCCCTGCCTCAGCGCCCAGGCCCAGCTACTTTACCTGCCCTTTTACTGGATGGATCTCTTGGGTATAATCATTGTCTCCTGGGAGACTGCTCTGACCCTTAAATACAAATTAAAACTACGGACTGCTTTGGCATTGCCTCTGGCTCAGAAACTTCCTGTCTTTCTCGAAACTGTTCTACTTTTGAATGCCAATCACAATAAATAAATGAGGTATTCCAGAAAAACACTGACTTCCCCAAGTACAGAAAAGCCCCATTGGTTCTTTCAGGTCACTTGTGAATGGACATGGCTTTATTACTGAAATTAACTGAGACTCCGTACATCCAGACCCCAAATCTCAAAATAAAGTCGTCATTAAAACAAACAAAAACCAAACATCAAATGTTTGACAAGAAAGAAAAGAAACTTGAAATGGAAAGGGGAATTTGTTCTTTGAGCCTTCCAATGGCTCCTTAAGTTTAAACACCAGAACATTTAATGCAGCAGTTCCCAAATTAACAGGGACATAGTCCAAGACAGGATCCATTCTTGCCTCTTTTGATGTTTTGTTTATTGTTGGTTTTTCTTGGTGAATCAAAATTGGTGAGAGATGAGCAAAGCTGAAATCTTGTGTCCTAATGACAGCTTTCTTAGAACATCTGACCCTCAGTGACTGCCCTCGGGAGAGTTTGCTGAACCGACACACGCTAGCACACACACACACACACACACACACACACACACGCGCACACACACACTGTGTCCTTTGCTCCCTCCATAGTAATAAAAAAAAATGGATGTAGGTTTTACCTGGTGCACATTGTGCTAAAGAAGGGTAGAGGCACAAAGCTACTCAAGTACTGTGTGTCTGTGTGTGATGAATAAGAGCTAGCTATGGACAATACCCTAAACCCAGGAGAGTGACTTCAAGAATAGATTCTATTGCAGCTCACTTCTTCACAGCATTCTTTCAAAAGAGGCACACCTCCCCTCTTCACAGCAGT
Source organism: Mus pahari (assembly GCF_900095145.1). Classification (NCBI taxonomy): domain Eukaryota; kingdom Metazoa; phylum Chordata; class Mammalia; order Rodentia; family Muridae; genus Mus; species Mus pahari. Next base: position 162,818,493 of record NC_034591.1, read on the forward strand.
TTGGGATTTTAGGTGGAGCAGAATCAGAGTTGTCAGTGACAATGATCCTATTGAAGGGAACCCAAGATGAGACTCTAGAGAGAGGGAGAGGCATTCAGGAAGCATGTATGTTCAGTATGTGGCATCTAGGTGCAGGCTGTCTCCAGCGATCAGTGACATTTTCACTGTGGCCACTTCAAATGATGAATTTGGAGTTCATTCAGAATCAAGACGGTCTCTCACTTACAAGGTTCAGCCCAGAGCTTTCCAGTTTGGCAGTGGTGTGAGAGCCATCCACTGCACAGAAACTGCACTTTGAGGGTTGGATTTGGACTTCCTGAAGCTCTGGGAAGCACACAATCAATGCTGTGGTGATACTGTGGTGTTCAGGTTGCTAACCTTGAAGCTCCACTGGTTGGAAGTCTTAAATGTGTTTCAACTTATGACATCTTCGGTGCCCAACACATCTATGTTCAGAGCATGAACTGTGAACCAGGAGCACCCATAGGAAGATTCTCTTGGAGCATCATTTCCTGACCTAATCCTGCTCTGTGCCATAGAGTACCTGTGCCAGAGAGCAGGTGCCATCAAACTGCTTGCTCCTCTCTCAAGGCACAAAACAACCATCTCAGCTAATAAAGGGCCCAAAAGGAAATTAGATTTAATATCTCACTGCTTAGTCTCCAATTATGGTTAAGAGCTTGGTAATTGCAGGAGTACTGCCTTCTAAGATATCTGTGTCCACCCAGCCCAATCTAAAACAAACGATTCCACCAGTACATTTGAGGCTCAGACAGGGTCATTCATAAACATCACGGGAATGGGATTACTGAACAGTATTAGCACAACACTAGAAATAAATCGAGGCAAGTCAATATTTTAATAAAACAGATTTCGAATTAACTGTTAAGATATGTTTTTTTGGCCAAACCTTAGTGAGGGTTCATAATCTTATCTCAGGGCCATAGATGCTGTCCACTTCCCCGTAAACTCCAGTTTTAGCAGAGACCTCTTAAATTTGAGGATGCTGAATATCTGATCAGGTTTATATTCACCATTCACTCAGTAATGTCTGACCACCTTGGCTTCAGAATAATCCCGGTAGATCAGTTTAGCCAGAATCTTCTTGTGCCTTCTACTTTCCTTGATGCTGTGATAAAAACACCAGAAAAATGCAGTTTATGGGAGGAAGGATTTCTCTAGATAACAATCTGGGGAGATGGAGTGCGTCCTGGCAAGAAAGGCCTGGGGGTGAAAGAACGATGGCAAGAGCTTGCTTTATCCCAGAGGAACAGGAAGTAGAGATAGGATTGCAAGTAGGTCTGGGCTATAAAAGTCAAGACCCACCCCCACTGGACTTTTGCATTCAAAGCACAGCACCATCTTAACGCTGACAGGGTATTTTAGCAGGATCCCATCCACTGACACCCCACCCAGCAAACACACACATGCACACACACACATGCACATACATACACCCAGCACACACANGCANACACNCACACGCACACACACACACACACACACACACACACACACACACACACACACACACACACGGCTCCTGGCTGCATTCAGGGTTGAACCTGATCCCTTCCCCACAGAAAGATCTTGTTGCCATGGTTCTGTGCCTGTCACCATTATTCTGAACTAAGTCTGCCTGACTGTGCTTTAACAAGTATCATTCAATAATTTGTTTTTCTTTGAATAAAGACCACTGTGATTTTCTTCATGCTAACAATACTCCCTAATCAGGTAGGTTAGATACAGGAAATCAAGTGCAACGTTACAAAGGCAGACATTTAGCAAAATAATTGAAAACAAAACTTGAAAATACTAATTTTTTGATGTCTAGTAATTTAAACATTATCACTTTTTCAACCCTGTGGACAACAGGCAACCGGTGCTCCCAGACTTGCCCAATGCCGAGTCAGGCAAATGTGGGGCAGTCTGGGATGTCACGTGTCTGGGGCAGTGGTCTTCCCAGGTCCCAGACTGGTGGCTGCAGAGGCTGAACTTAAACATTCCATCACTTAGAGAGCAAACTCTGCCACTCTGTTCCTACAAGTCAAAAGCATGCATGTAGACACTACCATGGCATGTTAGAGGAAAGGAAAATACCCCCCTTTTTCCCCCTCCCTGTCCTTTCGGCTCTTATCTGGGTCTGAAGAATAGATGAACAAGAAAAGGCTATAAACTGATTTAATATATGATTTGAAAGTCCTAGGAGGTATACAGAAGTGATTCCCCAAAGACAGTTAAGCCTGGTAGATTTTTTTTTCATTTTATTTTATGTGAATAAATGTGCTTTTAATGTCAGTGTATCACGTGCATGTAATAGATGTGCCTGAATGTAGGTATCACGTGTATGTAATGCCAAGAAATGCCAGAAGAGGGTGTCCAGAGCCCCTGGGACTTGAGTGACAGCCAGTTATGAGCTGCCATGTGGTGCTGGAAATCGAACTCTGGTCCTGCAGAAGAGCAGCCAGTGCTCTTAACCACTGAGCCGCCCTTGTGCTCCGGCCTGGTGGTTTTACATTCAGTTTGCTGGGGAATAGAGGATCATGGGAGGACACAATAGCACAGCCTGTGAGAGCAGACTGTGGTCACCGGGAAACCTGGCAGAGCTGAGTTGCCACATCCCTGCACAGCTGGGAGAACTTGACCTGACGGGAACAATGAGGGACTGAAGAAATGAGAGGCACGGGGACACACAGCAAAGTTGGGATGAGTTGGGGAGAGCTCTCTGATAGAGAAACCACAGCACCTTGGAAGTTCAGTGAGTTTACCATATATAGAATTGAACGGGGAAGAGGGGTTATTGCATACAACCAAACAAGAGGTGGATTATTGTATACAGCTGAACAAGAAGTCAGGTTTAGATAATCTCAGTAGGAGCAGGCTCTGGAGGGGAACAGCCTTCAGGCCATAAATATCTGGGAAAAGAAAACAATGTTGGTTTTTCTTTGCATACACTGTGAGCGTTCACATTTGTATCGGCTTTGCCATTCCCATGGGCCCGAGGCTTTGGGACCTTCGACATTCTGTGCTTATGTCAAAGCATGCATGCTCACTCAGGACTTCACAAACACACAGGGGGTCCTCTGCTCCTCACACTAATCCAGCCAGGTTTGTTCTGAAGCCTCCACATTTGGAGACTGGCACCCCTGCCACCTCTCACATGTTACAGCTCAGTGCTTCACTGTCATGCTCAGTGACAGTTCAGCACAGTTCCCAGTGTGTGGCCACCAATGCAAGGGGAGGAACCTTCAGGAGGCCAGGTCCAGAGGGAGGTATGAAATCAATGGAGGAGTGGCCCCCCTGGTTCTTCTCTCTTTTGTTTCTTCTATACGGTGAGGGATTTTTGTCCCTCCACACACTTTCCGCCATGGTTGGCCCGAAGCAGTGGGGTCCTGACTGGGAGATGCTATCCGGGGAAAGTGTGAACCAGAATAAGCCTTCCTCTTTAAAGCTGATTGTCTCAGACAACAGTGGCCTTGTGACCAGCTTCAGACAAAGTCAGGAGGCCCTTCTGAACCAATTGCTCTTCTTGAATTCCTTCAGTTTGAAATGTTCACTGTGCCAAGAAGCCTTACTCTGAAAAGACTTGAGTTCTCCAGAGCATTTGGAGTCTCTGGGTTTGAAACCACTGCCACATACAAAATAAATATCTTAAACCTTAAATTAAAATCATTATTTATGCACAACAGAAAAGAACAGTGCTTTCACACGAATCAAGTGTTACATGCATACATTTTTATACTACACTTACAAATCAAAGTGCTTCTTTTAGTTTCTCATACACCCTCTGTAATTTACACAAAATGTCAGAAGCACTAAAATGCCATCACATAAATTTACATTTAAAACTAAATTCAGAGTTCCACAGAACAAAGTTGTATGAAGAGTGAAATTTTTAGGTAAAACTCTCGATCAGGTTCATGACCTCTTTATACATTTTCTGCTTTGAGATGAGATGAGGAACATCTGGCCCGGTGTTGCATGGCCTGAAACATTCTCAACAGCTCTTGTCACTAGTGGATCAGCAGAGAGGAGAATCCCAAGGTCTATGATGATGATGATGTTGATGATGATGATGATGATAATAATAATGTCCTGATCATAGTATGGATCATATATTGTGCTCACTCAGGTCCATCCTCTGCTACAAAGATAACAACCCAACACAGAGACGTAGGCAGAGCCTCATGGTGGTGCTCTAGAGGGTTCTCCATAGGTGGAAACCATCTGTGAATAAGATCAGGAGCTTATGAATAATTAGGCAACTATAAAATTATCAGCTTTGAGCACTGGTTGTTAGTGGCAGGGAGAGTGGGAAGCAGAATCACAAGCAGTGGCTTGAAGAGGTCTTCTCAGAGACGTCTACTGGGCAAAGTGGAGTTCTTCAACACAGAAAAGAATTTCAGGATGGGTCAGTATGAAGTGCATCTTGAGTTTATTAAAAGAGATCTTAGCATGGGCTTAAGCACAGGCATTAACAGAACAAGGGGCATATAGAGAAGGATAATGCACACACACACACACACACACACACACACACACACGGGAGAGCCACGCCCAAGTGTATTAACAGAGGCCATGTATGTGAATTCTGAAGTTACATTGTTCAAAGGATCTCTGAAACTCTCCCCCTCCCTCCCCCCTTCCCCCTCCCTCCCACCCTCCTCTCTGTAAATGGCATCATAGGGTGGCTCCTGAGGTGTCTCAGATAACATCACAGTTGAAAAGGGGAAGGCACAGCTTACAAGGGGTGCACTAGGAAGTTAGGCCACATTTTTTTAAAGACCATGAATGAAGTTCATGGTTTTGTTCACAAAATTCCCAGAAAATTGCAGATTTATGGCTTTGAAAGGTGTTAAGAGCATATTTCAAGGTCATATGTGTGAAAGCCTTAAGCATGGTTCATTGCTATTTCAACATTCTTGTTTGAAAACATCTCTAAGTAAAAGGAATATTGTCTCTTCGTCAGCCACCTTCACAGGAAATATTGCTAACTGTACTGAATTATTGGCTCTCAGCTGGTGAGTTGCTGCAGCCCGATTCATCCCATGTCTCCTTGACTTCCACTGTTTTTCTATCCTCACTTATCATTTTTGTCTTTTAAATTTAATTTTTCAAATGTCCATGTTTGGTAACTGGCTTACAAAATTTCTCAGGATTTCAGAATCAGTTTGTGTGAGTCCCCTCAACTTGACTCGATCCATTGTCGGATAGAATATGAGTGGCAGAGATTGGTGTTACACTTTCATAACTTAGAATTGAATAGCAAACATTGGAAGGTTATTATATTTGTGAAGAAAGAACTATCCAAAGACAAGTCTGGCCTTTGTCCTTGGTCCCTGGGGAGGATCTAGAACATTCTGCCCAACAGGAATCTCTGCTGGTAGTTCAATGCTTGATCCAGAAGAAACCACGAGGCTCTTCCAGGAAAGTTCTTTGGCCAGTTACCCACTACAAAGTCATGGCAAGCAACCTATATACAAGGTGAACCAATGCAAGAGCTTCATCACACTATGGGCTATATTTATATTCTTTCTAATCATCACGTGTACTTTTACATGTCTGCTTCAGCAAAACATCCTCTCACCTATCTGCTTCAGCAGAACATCACATGACATAACTGAGTCTCCAAAGAAACCAGAAATTTCCACTTCATACAACCATCTGTAATTTCAGTTCCAGAGGATCAAACACCCTCTTCTGGGCTCCATAAGCATTTGGCACACATATGTTATACACATATGCATGCAGGCAAAACACCCATACATAAAATAAAATAAAATAAAATAAAATAATAAAAACAACTTAAAAATAAAGTTGTGTATAATAAAAACAACTTAAAAATAAAGTTGTGTATAAGCTCTAAGGTTAACTGCCTTCTTGTGTCATGGTCCTTCTGGAGTTGCCATGCCAATATGTGTAATTAAATCTGCAGTTTCTCTTACTGTCTTTCTGTCACTTAATTTGCAGAGTGCTCAGACAATGAATCCAGGAGGGCAGAGGTGTGAGTGCCAGTCTGGGATGCTGAAGCCTGAAGGTCAGCCACACACAGGGTGCGTGACACCAAAGCCTATAGTGAATTTCCCAGCTGTGAATGATCCATGCACATTGTCACATGGGAGTGGTAGATACCCAAAGAGCAGCAAGTTCTGGCTGTGTGGGAGAGCACAGGAAGCATGGCTATCTCTTCCTGATGTCACCTAGTGTGCTTCCTCTACCGGCTGACCTTCACCTGTGACCTTTCCTGTAGTAATCCATGGATGAGAGTACGGACCTTTCAGTGGATTCTGTGAGAAGTTCTAGCAAATGATCAAATGGAGTATGATTTTAGAAACTCTCTGAACTGGCCTTTATCTTTGGGAAGAGGATTATGTTCAAAGTTCTCCTTAGCTTGTTTCCTACTTCTAATGTTTTTCTATACTACAAAGGTGTGTGTGTGTGTGTGTGTGTACGTATGTGTGTGTGTACATGCATGCACACACACATGCACATGCTCGTGTACATATGTGGGAGGGGCAGTATGTGTGCATTTGCATGTGATGGTCATAGGAGGACTTTAGCAGTCATTCCTCAGGTGTCATACAAAAACCCTAACAGATAACCACAAACCTCTTTTTTGTTCCACATTGAGAGTCTCTAGGAAGAGTTTCAAAACTAAACAAAGCTAGAAAATTAAGTAAGCACTCCCTGCACTCTAGAGTGACAATGTGTAGCTTCCTCCTGGGGTGAATGTCAAGAAGTAGTGTGACTGAGTTTGTAGGGGAAGCAGCTTAACTCCAAAGGCTGTCAGGAAGTCAGGAAAGAGACAGAGAATGGGAGCCGAGAGTCTGGTCGCTCTGCATAAAATATTTATTGCACTCATCAATATTAAGTGCGTTATGTCCCACTCTGTAAGTCGGGCTTTGTTTTAATGTATTAATTGAATGCTACTTCACTCTACATTTTATTAAATTACAAAGTGATCTAGTTAAGAAATGACCCTCCTCACACAGGGTCCCAGGGCCAACTCTGCTTTGACAGTACCCTCCAGCACCTTCAGCAACATCATTGGTGGAACCTGGTGTTGAATTGACATGAGGGAGCTCCTGTTTTCAAATTACTGAGTTTACTACTGTGACAGTATAACTGTGCAAAAGGCCACAGCCAAATATGCAAAGGGAGCAATAACTCTATGGCAATGTGTTCTCTCTCTTTTTTTTTTTTTTTTTT
>NC_034591.1:162825856-162833637 GCF_900095145.1 Mus pahari
CTCACTCTGTAGACCAGGCTGGCCTCGAACTCAGAAATCCACCTGCCTCTGCCTCCCAAGTGCTGGGATTAAAGGCATGCGCCACCACGCCCGGCTGTTCTCTTCTTTTGAGACAAGATCTTGTGAAACTAAGGCTGGTCCCAATGCCAGGATGTAGCTAGGGGTGACCTTGAACAACTGATCCCTGTGACTCGACCTACTAAGTGCTGGGATCACATGTGTGTGCCACCACACCTGATTGTGCATCCTAGGTGAGTACTTTCCACGCTAAGGGTCTTGCAGGTTTACATTACAGCTCACCAGTCAGAATGGTCTGAGCTAAGAACTCAAACCTCCCTCCCGGTCTATTGACAGCAAGGAGTTTGTAGGAAGACAGGGGAGAGACAGTGATTACTGGGTGAAAAGATAAGGGAATTTTACAGTATGGTGTCATTGACCAAACAACCTGGCTTCTGTGAATTGTCTGTGAAGGGCCTGGAGGCTTCTCCAGATGGGTCACCCAAGGAAGTACATCCTCTCGTCCACCCAAGGTCTTAACAGCAGGTCATCAACCAGCAGTGGAAGGGTTCTGAGCACATGAAGCATTACATGCACAAGGCCAGGGCTGCCTCAGAGAGAGCTCTATGCACAAAGTCTTCCAGCTTGATCCTGGCACAGCCAAAATTAATGGGCTTGGGGAACAAACGACCCAATAAGATTCGTGCCATAAGTCAGTGTCCGGCTTTCTGTCCTGTTACTAAAGGAGACGGAGAGCCCATCACGGGAGTTTATCTCTGTTGAGAAATGAAGGTTATATCTGGAGATAGACGGCTCCCTTGGGAAATAACTGTTGGTCATTCTTCCCTGCTGTGTCGTTCATCTCATTTCTTGGACAATTTTCCCACATGTGAATGAATTAGAACAGATACTAGTGACCTTTCAGATCCACTGTAGCTTATGAGAAGTGAAAAAACGTCTCTCAGATTCAACTTTTCACATGTTTGTGTACCCCCCCCCTTACGTCTTTTTATGGTAGTTTCAAATTGTTTCAACCTTTACCCATCCCTGATGAAAGCAGAGTATTGGGTTCTTTCTGAGTCCTGCCTCACAGTTAGTCTCGCCAACTCTATTCTTTCCTTTTTTTTTTTTTTTCTGTGATTTTTTTTTTTTTTTTATTTCCTGGTTCTGTTGTTTGAGGAATTCAGGGAGGGATTTAGCCAACTGAAAAGCTTGTTTCAAAGAATGAGCACTGCACCTGCCTCTAAGAAGTTGCAAAAAGAGCTGTTCACATACGGAAACACCTAGTTGGTATTTTCCCTGCTAATATTCCGCCCAAGATTCAGATAACAGCTACAAAATGGCTGCATCCGGAGTGGCAATGATGCAAAACCAGGCCAGATACCTTTTGTTCTCTGTGCCCGTAAAACAGCAGCTAGCTTTGGAGGGTTCACCCAAGCCCTGATCCACACACCTTCCACAAACATAAACTAAAGTCAGCACTTCAGACAGGGCTCTTACATCCTCACTGTCTGTGTCTAGCTTTAGACGCTATCCGCCGAGCCAGTGTAATAAAAGTATTTCTGATAAAATTTTAAACAGGACTAAGAAGATTCTAATTTGGTATTTTAAAGGCAATTTCCGTAATAAGTTTTAGTGTTCTGCAATTAAATTGCCATATTAGGATATTTCTGTGAACAATATACCTAGAAAGTGAGAAAACACCATAAAAATACCATTAAGAACTATTTTTTAAAGATATTTCTGCACAGATAAATGCTCCTACGCAGCTGACTCTTCCTGTCTTCCCCACAATTATTTTTTTTTCCTTATGGATAAAGATGAATTCTATTTTGTCTCTGTTCCTTATTGTAGCAAAACTCCAAGTCTCACACCTGCGTGGGAGCTAATTGCGCTCTTCAGCTCCCAATGGTTTCTGGGCAAGCTGTACAGAGAGCAGGGCCTCCTGGCCAGATCAATGCCAGACTGTGCTCCGGCACTCTGAGCTGTAAGAGAAGCTGGGACTGGCGCACCGGCTGGGAGCTGGGGTGGGGGTGGGGCTGAGCACAGCCAGGAGCTTTGAGGGCTGCCTGGCCTGCAGAGAGGTGCTCTGGGAAGGAAGCTTTGATGTAAGATTATCACCCTGTTGGCAGCACAGCTCTCCTGTCTCACTGCTCCCCCCCCTTTCTCTCCCCCATCTCCCCATTACTGTAAAATGGAGAACGTACTGTCCAGCAGCCCTAAGGCGTCAGCTTCCCAGACCCAGACATTTTGAATGACAACATGGCTGCCCACCTACTTCAGCTCCCAGGGCCAGGGAAAGTGTTCCTCACTCATGAGCCACTTGGTTTCTCTGCTTTTGATGCCAGGATCAGTGTATGATATTACCTCTTCCTCAAAGGGGGGAGGGGGATTTTCCTTTTTAACACATTAATTAGCCTTTACCTTCATGGCCAAAATTTCCAATGATCACTTCAAAGGCATGCTTTCCTATCCCTTCAGCTATAAAAGCAGTGTATTTTATATCACAATAACAAAATCCTTGGTCATTTTATCACTAATTCTATCCATTTTTTTTTAAATCTTTTTACTTATTTATTATATGTAAGCTGTCTTCAGACAGTCCAGAAGAGGGCGTCAGATCTTGTTATGGATGGTTATGAGCCACCATGTGGTTGCTGGGATTTGAACTCCGGACCTTTGGAAGAGCGGTTGGGTGCTCTTACCCACTGAGCCATCTCACCAGCCCCCCATCCATTTTTTTTAACCTGCCTAATTTTTAAAATTCTACTAAGGCTGAGTACACGGTAAAAATAAACCAGCATAAAATAGGAGGGAATCAGGCATTAGCCAGTGACAGCATTTTCCTAGGAATTTTAAGAAAAACGTGGAGCTTAAAAAAAAAAAAACTTAATTATTTTTATTTTGTATGTGTTTGCTTGCATGTATGTGAGCCAATTGCATGCAGTGCCCATAAAGATCAGAAGAGGGCATCAGATCCTGGGATCGGGAATTAAGGATGTTTGTGAGCCATCTTATAGGTGCTGGGAACTGAACCCAGGTCCTCCACAAAAACCGCTAGTAGTTAAAAAACCACTGAGCCATCACTCCAGCCTGGAGCCTTTAATTTATTTGCTTTCCTTTGTAATGTCAAGTTCACAGCTGGCTTTCCTCTGCCACATCTGTGTTAACTCAAACGTTGGGAGAAGAAGCAGATGAAGGCTCTTTGTATCACTCCTTGAAGAAAATGAAATTCCCGGGGCAAAAACAAGCTCAAGAGAGGCTTGCTGTCTCACAGAAGATCTAGATAATTCAGCACAGCTCTTCCTCTGAAGATAGTAGAAAACCAGATTGAACAGCGACAGTGAAACTTGTCTTGTAATTCCAGATTAACACTAGAGAAAGGCCAGGAGAGCATGAGGCTCAAGCCCTGTGTTTGGGGTTTCTGTTGTACCCGAAATGAGTGGGAGACTGAGCACGGCAGGTCCAGGATGTTACTCCAAGGGACGGTACTGGCCCTGGCAGTTTACCTTGTGCATTGTAGTGAGCTTAAACCATCTTTGGATTACTGTAAATACTGTCTATAACGATCCCCAGCTTTAGAAAGCTGCGTCAGATGCTGACCGGCCACGTTGCTTTGGGACCGTGATGATTCATCATTAAAGAGCATGTGATAGAGCACAGATCCTTACTTCACACTGGGAACCGAGGAGAGGATGGGGAATCAGCTGGGGCGCCACAGTCCTCTCTGAGAACTCCTGATGGCCAGACAAAAGTCAAAGTGGTGCTAAAGCGCCCGTCACGAAACCTCAGCTGTCACATGACCTTTCAAGAAAACAGTTAAGAGAAGTAACTAAATTCCTGGAATAGGGAGGTTTCCACTGTCCTGAGAACGATGTTCCCTCCTCTGAACCCTCTGGAAAAGGTAACATGATGTTCAAACTCAGCCAGTTCTCTGTGATTCTGCCTCACCTCCCCACCTCACCATGTGAGGAAAGATGTCTCTTGAGGCCAGCCTGCTATTGTTGCTCTAATTCTGCAGAAAACCATCTCTCCTGCTCAGCCCTTCTTTATGGACTGAAGGGTTTCCATTCTAGAGTCACAAAATAAGTACCTTTTAATTTGTTATAATTTTTCTTTTGTTCTGACATCACTGACATCTGAGGAGAGAAAAATTATGAATTAGTAGTTGGGTTATACAACTGAGTTTCATTTATCTTATACAGTGAGGTCATCTTTTCTCAAAAATACATTAAAAAAAAAAAAAAAAAAAAAGAATGAGAGACACCTGAGCCGAAAGGGTTAGTTAACACACCAACAAGCACCCCATTTTTCTTGCTGTTCCTTCTACATGAACCTCCTAGTAAAATAGTGAAGCCATTTTAAAGGTGAGATCTTTTTTCTCAACTGACGAATGCAAGGGAGTAGTGAATTTGCTATGAATGAACTTGGTAGAACATGCTAAATACAAATCACATAAGACAATAAAAATGTTAACGTTTAACCAGTGCAACTGATTTATAGTCAGACTGCTGGGTTTGCAGACGTGTTTCTGCTTTTATACTTCCTAGCTGTGGTAAACAATTTTCTATAAGCTTAAACCACCGGTATTATTTCCATATGCCCCACAGCTGAGCCAATTGTCTGTACACACTAGCAAGCCAGATAATTGTTAATTGACAGTATGAATTTCATGTTTGAACCTATTCACAAATGTACAGAAGGCGAGGTTTCTACAAGCTGTGTAACATCTCCTGGGGGGCAGGAGGGGAAAGCCACCATTTTATCCTATTAATATATATATATATTACACTTCTCTTCAAAGCTTAAAAAAGTAGGAAGTATTACATTTATAGAACCCTCTAGATTTTTGAGTGAAAGAGGGGGGAAAAAAGCCAATATACCCAAGATGTATGCCACAAAAATCTCCAGGTAAATCCAACACTGGGGACTCATGGCATGGACTCAACACTGTCCAGTTAGGAAAGAATTTAGTCTTAGTTCTTAAGCTGGCTTTTACAAGTTCCCAGCTGGAGTCATTAGTCTTTATCATTAGGGTTAGAAAAGGATGTTCACTTTGGACAGTACTTGATGGAAGTATTTCAGTTCATTCAACATTCTGTCTTGAAGTGCACGAAGTGCACACTGACAGCCACCAACTCCTCACAACCCTTGATAACTCCAACTATCTGGAAGATAGAGATGAAACTAATTAACATCTGGCATTGATTTCAGACTTGCTTTCCTACCTGGATGGACTTGGGACATGTGTTGTTGTTGTAGTTGATTAATCTACTCTAATCTAAGCTACAGTGGTGAAAGTTCGTCGTTATCCACCCAGTGCTCTAAATTCACAAATGAAACACACACACACACACAACCTTAAATTTAACATGCCTTAGTCAGCTCAATGGCTGGGCCAATCCCAAACTTCCACATGGCTAACACCTCTCCTCTGATGCTCCTGAATTGTTACTTACTAAAATCTGTATTCCATCTTTGCTACCCCAGACCCAGCGGGTGTGGAGGGGCTGGGGCCACTCTTTCTCGGCTCTTACACGATTGGTATGCCTCTCTTCCTGCAGCTCTCAGCCTGGACCTTATCCCCCTTTTGGCTGGGATTCTGCTTCTTCTCCCAGTCCTGAAGTCTGTCTACTTTCCCAGGCATTGGCCACCGGCAACTTTATTTATCAATCAGAACCTACGGGGGCAGGGACCCTTAGTGTCTTACATGGAGGATTCTCATGCAATTTTGGGAACCCAATTAACATAATCCAAGTGTTAAATCAAATCCACAATAGTGTGTCTTCTGAAGAGGGCACTGATCTGAGAATGAACTCGGGGAGTTCTGCAAGGTGAAAATGAAAGTTTACTTTTTAACCAAAATTATATATAAATAGAAGCCATGTACAATGCTTTGTATCACAGAATGACGTAGGCTCAGCGCTTCCTCTAGTCTGACAACTAGATTATAGTTACACCATATCACTGGCCAGCCAAAGGGTTCTTTAACAAACCCCTTTGGTTGGGGTAGCCAACCTTTTGATATTGCAACACGACCCTGCCATCTACGAAGGCATCATCAGAATCCTGGGATGTAGGCAGCATGTAGGCCACAGGCTAGACACACCTGGTTAGGCTGGTTAGGCTGGTTAAGCTGGTTAGGCTGGTTAAGCTGGTAGGCTGGTAGGCTGGTTAAGCTGGTTAAGCTGGTTAAGCTGGTTAGGCTGGTTAAGCTGGTTAAGCTGGTTAGGCTGGTTAGGTTGGTTAGGCTGGTTAAGCTGGTTAGGCTGAATTGGTGTGAACAACAGCCAATTCTAGAACCTAGGCCTTGGTAACTGAAAATTTTATGACCTTGTCAGGACAATATGTCCTAACAGGTATATTCTCCTTTGGTGTCTATCTGGAAAGGTTATAGGCCAATCTCTATGAGTTCTGTTGTCAGCAATGGCTGGATTCTGCTTGGAGGGCTTGGCCCAAAGCTTTACATTGTCACCACTTGTATCAGACTGTTGTAAGCTCTCACAGGCTGTCTCAGACGGTATCAGTGCCTTCCTTGTCAGAGATCTCCATCTGATATGTATTCTCGTTAAAAAATCTGAATTCTTACATGTATCTTGTAAAATCCTACAGCTTCACCCAAGATAACTTAGAATGCAAGTGGCCGCTTGGCTGAACGCTCATTGAAACAGACATTGTTCATTTTAGAGATAACTCAGAGTGAAGAAGCACCATCATGTCTACCATTGAATATCCTGCCCTCTTTTCTTAACTAGCAAGAAGACATTTCTAACCCAAATTCCGACATCCAAATAGCTTCATTAAAGGGAGGGTATTTACTGGGAAATGTCGAAAACCTCACGATCTTTTGATTCACTAAATCTATGCCATCTGCTGTCTGCTAACCCAACTCTCCCTTTGAGCGTGTTCTTCTTTCTAGATGCCAGTTTCAACACCTTTAATTTTTGCCAGGACCCTCTACCTTCCTTCTTGGATCTCCTATTCTGACAAGAACATGCTTTATAAATGTAAGTCACCCAAGAAAGGAAAAGGAGACTTTTAAACAAAAGAATTCACCCTTGCCCTGGGAGAAAAGACAAGCATTTCCCAGGAATTTAGACGACTACCACTGGGAACTTAGCAGTGCACACTCTCTGACCTTAGTTATAGGCTCTTCAGATGCCAAAGCTCGGCTCCACAGGAAAAGATCTGTCTCTGATTCATTTGGGTAGAATAGGACAGCAGAAAACATACAGCGTGACAGATTATTTACTGGGGTGAGCTTGTGTTTCCAGCAGTTGGCATGAGTCCAGTCAACAAGCAAAATGGACAAAATTCATAGATTTTTTTTTTTTTGAAAATCGCCTTTTCAATCTCTTGTGACAACCATCTGGGTAAATTCATAGGCTGTTGTTTCCAGTGTTACCTACTTGTGCATGAACTGAAGCTAGAAACAGAAGATCTGGTTCCTAAGCCAGGGCTGGACTTGGAAGAAGCTTGCTTCCCTTATATACAAATATTCCGAGATAACTTTTGAATAAAGGGAAAGGGAGTTAATAGCCTTGCAAATTAAAAATATGCAACTTTTACTTTTTTCTTTTAAACTTATAAGAATTACAGCCAGGTAGTGGTGGCCCATGCCTTTGATCCCAGCACTTGGGAGGCAGAGGCAGGCAGATTTCTGAGTTTGAGGTCAGCCTGGTCTATAGAGTGAGTTCCAGGACAGCCAGGGCTACACAGAGAAACCCTGTCTTGAAAAACAAAACAAAACAACAACAACAAAAAAACAAAATAAAGAAAGGAAG
>NC_034591.1:162833717-162835853 GCF_900095145.1 Mus pahari
TCTCTCTCTCTCTCTCTTTCTCTCTCTCTCTCCCTCTCCCTCCTTCCCTCCATTCCTCCCCGCTCATGAATTATAGGATGTTAATAATAAACTCTACTACTTCAGTCATCTCCCTAGACTCAAATTATAGGCAGCTCTAACAGCCCACAGACACCCCTGTCATAGGTTAGCTCAATTCCTCCATTCACATAAAGCTTGAGTTCCATGCAAAACAACAAACTCCCTTAACAGTAATTATAGTGCTGTCCTTCAGTGCTAATGATGCCACATGAGCAGATCACTGTGTTCCATGTGGACTCCACGCCTTTACTTACTGATTGCATACAAAGCTGACTCATAACTATGAGTTAGTAGTGAAAACTTTGACATTCCTAATCCCTACATTCTCTGTGAGCCACACTTCACTGGTGTATGTCCGGGAATGATAAAATATGAACTGAGCGGTACTCCAAAGATGTACCTAGTTTTTATGTACACTGTCCTCTAGTGGAGATGATAAAGTTGGTAAAGGTGTCAGAAACATATTACTTAATTTGGCCAAAGTTGTAGGAGATACCTGTACAAATAAACAGGTAGCATTAGAGAGTCAGAAACCCTTGAACTCCTACAAGCTGACCAAGGCAGGCCATGCCACTGCTAACACTTTAGGGTGTGTTGGTCACCTGTAAGCCAAAGGAGGTGGTGTCCGAATCTCCAAAGTGCAGGCCAGGTAGATAGACTCTGCTAGAGACGTTCTTGGGACCTCAGCTGGGGATATATGTGCTGGAAACATCCTGATACACATCCACCCTCTTGTGTCTGTTCTTCATGTGAACTGTATTTGCCAAGTGTGGACTCAGCAGAGATTCAGTTTCTGACACCAGTCATAGTCACTTTTGTTTGACAAAAGAAGCAGCAAGACCTGTGCTGTCTTCAGGATCTTACTTTGAGATAATGAAATTATCTGGTAGGTGCAGCAGGAGCATAGGTCTAGTGTAAGATTGCTTTTGTAGTTAGCATTTCTGAGAGGCAAAGGATGGGGAGAAGTGGGCCTCTGAGGGGTATGCTCCATCCATCAACTGGTTCTAACCCTAGGGGGGCTTTGCAGCCCCATAGCCCTTCCTGTTCACTCAGAACCAGTTTGCCTGCACTGGTGGGCTTGTACACATGGATGGAGATGCTCACATAAGCCAGAGGGGCCGTTGGCTCCCCTAGAGCTGGAGTTACAGGTGGCTGTGAGCAGCTCCACGTAGGTGCTGGGAACCAAACTCATGTCCTTTACAAGATCAGTGTACACCACTAACTGCCAATCCATCTCTCCAGCCCTGATTCTAAACTTCATAAAGACCACAAAAAACAGCTGGAAAAAAAGTGGCAAAGCTACAAGAGTTCCTCTCATGCTCAAATTCAAGACTTATCCTTAAACAGTTCTTGAATATTTATCTACAAAGTTAAATGTGTATGCCATAGGAACAAAATAGTATAGAAATGAACTTACAGAGAAATGACAGCTTTTCAGTAAATAAGTTCTGGCCCAAGACTTCACTACTCAGTATTTACCCATGTAAAACGAGAATATCACAAACAGGTCTAAATGCAAATATCCAAAGTGGTTTTATAGTCAGCAAATACCTACCTTCTGACTGTTACGCTGTGGATAAAGAAACAGGTCTTTCTGAGTGAGGAACCAGACACCAAAGTTAGGCACTTCATTGCATACGTTACATGAATTTTAGGGAACACAGTTGGTCTACAGTGGCTGGTTGCCGAGAGGCCGATTAGAAATAGAGTTAAGAAGGTTTGTCAGGAGACTACATTTGTGTCTTCATTGGGGTGCTTACATGTGTGTGCATACTTTCTTGGAATTGTGCTATTAAAATGGGCACATTTGAGCTGAGGAGATGGATCAGGCAGTAAAGTGGTTGCCGCTTACACATGGGGATGTGAGTTTGATTCTCTACCACCTATATAAAAAGCAAAGCAAGGCAGTGCACACTTGTAGTTACAGCGCTTCGGAGGCAGAAACCGGGGATCCCTGGACTCATTGGTCAGCCAGCATAACCTGGTAGGAGAGCTACAGGCCAGCGAGAGACTATCTCAAAGTTTAAGAAGGGAAGAAAGGAAGGGAAGGGAAGGGCAGGGGAGGGCAGGGGAGGG
>NC_034591.1:162836256-162839153 GCF_900095145.1 Mus pahari
GGGAGGGGAGGGGAGGGGAGGGGAGGCAGCCAAGATAGATCCAGAAGAAAGATACCTATCCAAGGTTAACCTTAGGCTCCAACACACACATGCACATAGGTGCATGCATAGAAGAGTGTATTAAAAATATATAACTTACATGTCACCAAGTCTAACCTAGAAACAATCACTTGGCTAGTGGAAAATTGATGCTATTTCTCCAATTTTGACCTATAAAAACATAATGTTTGTCAGCAATTTCACCTAATACTTTATAAATGAAGAAAGGTATGTTGGTACTCAACTGAAATTTAATTTTGCAAGTTTTTACCACAAGGAATACTTGTCTCACAATGCAAAGACAAACGACCCAGGCAGTTTTCCCCATTGTAAGCCATGGCTACAGGAATACTATTTTAACCAGAAGAAAAAGGTCTCTGGGTGTTAATTTTATAGTAGATTCTAGGGTCTCATTACACCCCTTCAATGTTCATCAAGAACTACAGTCTACCCCCTGTACCACAGAATATCCTCTATGGCAACCAGCACTCTTGAGCCAATTTTGGAAGGTGGCTTTAAGAAATGATAACCTTTTTGGAGGAGACACCAGCAAGTGAAAAGGGAAAAAAAATCAGAGGATGATTCCAAAGTATTGAATCCCAAATGAATCCCCAAAATAAGAACAGAATTGTGTATTGCCATTGTGACCCAATGTTCCTTGGGTGTATTCATGTTCCCAATGGGTGAGGGAACACAATGTACGTGGACTTATACTCAAAATTGGATTTGAGCTGAGACGTATTTTGGAGGCCATGGCTGAAGGAACTTTACTTGCTGAGGTATTTTCCCTCAGTACAGTGCGCCTGATTAAGCCCTCTGAGTTTCCAATATAACAGCAACAGACAGTGTGCAGAATCTAACAGCTGTCCCCTATGGGGCACTTGAATTGTGTGTGAAAGCTAACTTGGAAAAGGCTGGTAGTGGCTGTCAGATGGAAGCTCCTATGCCACCGTATGCTCATGGGCATCTGACAGGACGAGGTGACACAGAGACTGGAGGTGGAGAGCAAGCAGCAAGACTGACAATCCACACATATGCCACTTGGGAGCAGAGACCACCTTGGAAGCCACTGAGCCCTTTCATCTAGTACCTGGATGCTTGAAGTCTTCCCAATGTGATCTGGATGACATTGTTCTTGCTATGACTTCCCTGCACCCACACGTGGCCTGCTCAATGTCATTTTTCATTTAAAGGGTCTGCTCTACTTTATCTTGCTTATTTAATAAACACAGCAGTGCCTCATTAGAAAAAGGATACAGTTTTCGCAAGTCAAAAATATTTGTTCTTTTCTTGCTAACAGAAAGCTAGAAATATTATTTTCTTACAATGACATTCTTCAGAAAATGTTTTGCTGTTTTTTGAGTCATGGCCTTACTATGTAGCCCTAACAGATCTGGAATTCATTACATAGCCCAGGCTAACCCTGAATGCACAGCCTGGTATTCCTTTTCCTCAGCCTGTTGAGTAAGAAAAGCACTTAAAAATTCCATGCTAGATACTCACCCCTGCATTAAAGACACCACTTGCCTAGAGCTAGCTTGTTTAAAGCAAAAATGGTCAAAATAACGTCATAAACTTCAAATATCACCATAAAATTCTTGTTTTCCTTCTCACAGAAGTTTTTCACAGTTTTATTTTGAATTGGCACCTGGTAATTTTCCACCTCTAAGGGTGCCGTGTGGTTTCTCTACATATAGACAAGTGGGCTGATCAGGTCACAGAAACCTTTCATCTCAGACATTCATTATACCATTGTGTTGGAAACATTCAAACCCTCTCTACCAGCTATTTTGAAATATTCAACTAATTGTTACCAACCACAGGGTAACTATTCTAGGACACCTGTACCATGATCACAGGTGTGAATATGCTAGGACACCTTTGCTATGGCCACAGGTATGGATATGTTAGGACACCTGTGCCATGGCCACAGGTGTGACTATTCTGGGACACCTGTACCATGATCACAGGTGTGGATATGCTAGGACACCTGTGCCATGGCCACAGGTGTGACTATTCTGGGACACCTGTACTATGATCACAGGTGTGGATATGCTAGGACACCTGTGCCATGGCCACAGGTGTGACTATGCTAAGACACCCATATCATGGCATACACTAACCACCCCACTTTCATGACTACCTCCTCTACACCTTCTCTGCCGCTAGTATCTCTTCCTTTATGTAAATCCTGATTGTTTATATAGTTAATCCTGTGTTCATATTTCTGCTTCAAAATGATGGAGAAATTGGTTGTGGCAAAGATAACTTGGAAGCAAACATCACAGGCACACTATCACAAAGACACTATGGAGCTCAGGACTGCAACACTCAGAAGAGCAGCTGCAGCAAAGTAAGTTCCCTGCTCCCTCAGAGAGTTTCTTAATGCAAGCTTTGTTGGCATTAAGGTAAAACATCAACTGCAGGAGCGATTGGATTTAAACAGGGAAACCACATTGCTGATGAGAACTGAAGGAACACGTGTGCATTTGGAGTATTTCTGGTGCTACAGTATAGCTGTGAGCTGTCCCTCACAGGCTCATCTATGGACCATTTGGTTCTCAGCTGGTGGCACTGTTGGGAGGTTCTGGAATCTTTTGGAGGTATGGCAGAGTTGGAAGTAGGTCATGGGAGAAGTGACTTTGCAGGTTATAGCTGGTCCCCAGAAGAACTCTTGCTGCCATACATATCCTATCCCTGTCCTGAGGTTTTGTGATGTGTAAAGAACCATTCAGGGCTTGATACCTCTAACACTGTGAGCCAAAAATAGATCTTTCCATTCTTGTGTTTCTCTTGGATAACTTAGTATTTCTCTCTCTCTCTCTCTCTCTCTCTCTCTCTCTCTCTCTCTCTCTCTC
>NC_034591.1:162839283-162893891 GCF_900095145.1 Mus pahari
CTCCTCCTCCTCCTCCTCCTCCTCCTTTTTTCTTTTTGATCTGATGAACGGCATATTACCATGTTTCCCAGGCTAAACCCAAACTCCTGAGCTCAAGGAATATTAGCATTTATGTCTCCCAAGAAGCTAGGATTACAGTTATATCTTACTTTACCTAGCTTGTAAGTAAGTCTTTTGGTAAAACTTCCAGATAAAATAGCCAGCTAAATTTAAATTTCGGATAAGTTTTGGTATAACTATGTTTCATGTAATATATGTTACTTATCATTTATCTGAAAAATCAAGATTAACTGAATATCTTAGATTCATTCTGTTGCTCTGATGATAAAAATGTCCTGACCTTTATCAAAGAGATTTGATTAAGAAAGAATTGCTTACAATTCCAGGTTATAGTACATTCTTGTGGGAGAAATCAAGGCAGGAACTTCAGTCTTATCACACCCACAGCCAAGAGGAGAGAGTAATGAATATGTTCATGCTCATTTTACGTGCTTGCTTTGTTTACTTCCATATACTGCAGGACTCCCTGCCTAGGGAATGGTGATACCCATGTTGACTCATTGATGCCAAGTTGATAAATAAAGCAAATGATCAGATTAGGTGTCCCTTTTGTTATTGTGTTGTGTTGTGTTGTTGTTTTTTGAGACAGGGTCAGTAGCTGCCATTAGCTTGGAACTCACTATGTATACCAAAATGGCTTCTAACTTAGGAGATCTATCTTTCTCTACCTCCTGAGCCCTGGGACTAAAGGAATGTACCATCATACCAGATACATTTTTGCTAATTTGTCAACCCTATATCTTAGGCCTTCAATGATTAATTAATTTAGTGAAATAACAGCCCTGTAATCCATTAAATTTAGTTTCTTTCCCAACTCTCAGTTAAATTATCAATATTGCTTCCTGTGTAATAAATGTTATTCATATGTTGTACAGATGATGTGAGTAGCTATGTCATGAGCCCCATGTACACGTGGAGAATTATCTAATTGGCATCACTTTAGTACAGACTGCAGTGCTTCTGGGTTGTATACAGTCCAGCTTCAGAGGGTGGCAGAGGAGGGGGGTGAATTCCCTGAAAGAGCTTGACAAAAGCTACATTTTCATTTTTCCTTGGAAAATTCCACAGGCATTTGACTCTGACACTATCCTCTGGGGACACACACACACACACACACACATACCCTTGTGCACAAATAACACACTCTCTGTTTATTTCTTTTGCAATCAAGTTCTGTGCTATTTTTATCTGGAAGATGAAACCTGAGGTACCCTCTAGGCATGAGGATTGATTTGCTGGGACTCTGTCATTAGCATCTCCACTGTGCTGAGTGGCCCCAGTCTCTCAGGGGTTCCCACCCTGTGAGAGCTGATGGATGAGTCCACAGGACCTTCCAGGCTGGGGCTGCTGCAGTGTGAGCTAAGGGCCTGGAAACAATAAAAGTGCAATTTTCTGAGAGATTTACCTGCAGGAGAGCCAGGAACATAAAAGTTTTTTCTGTTTTTTTACCTTAAGCCTCTTCTTTCCTCTTACTCTCTGGAGGGACCGGGAGGACTGTATCCTGTCAGGTTAATTGAGGGTGACATGAAATGTAATCATAGCAGCCGCCACTGCAATGGCTTCAAGGAACCATGGAGCAGGTGGAGGCTTCACATTGGGAAGGGCAGAGGCAGAGGCTACAGGACTCAGAACTATCAGCTGTTTGCTGTTGAATGCTGGGCAGGCATCCAGTTGACATCTGACAAGGGACAGATCTGCCTCCAGCAGGGCCTGAGAACCTACAGAACCTTCTCAGAGTTTCCCTGAGTTCAGGCCAGACACTATAATCCATTCTGGGCATAGCCAGCATGACTCTCAAAGGGCCGTTCCTAAAACTGGGCATTTCCACATCGCAGAGCAGGAAAGGGGTGTGTACCCTGTAACAAGTGTTCTCACAGAGCTTGAGGGAAAGCTTTCCACGCTGGTGTGGAGCAACCGTTAGTGAGCCCCAGTCTGCAGAGCTCATTCCATCTTCCATGTGTTGGCCACTGTCTGACTTAGCATGCCCAGAACCATCACTCCTGCCCGCCCTTGTCATTTCTCCTTGGTTAATCTAGTAATTGTGCAATAATTCACTTGCAAGTTCACCCTGCTATCCACAACTCTTCCAAATGTTGAATCAACATAAATTCAACTTTATTAATGGCCCAAGACAATACAGTTGGATAGCATTGCTGAGTAGACTCCTGACTCTCACAAGAAGAAATTGGACTTTTTCTGGGTTGAAAATTTTAATGTTATTCTAATTTACAGGATGCTGTGCTGTGATGAGAAGCTGACTGTGACTTCCTGCCTGCAGGTATGACTGTCACCACAGGGTAACATTGCTGTCCCTCTCTCAGAAGAGTTACAAGGCCCAGTAAAGCTCACAATCAGGACTAGGAAGAAAAGAGGTGGGTATGGTGGCATTTGCTTGTAATCTCAGCAGAGGAGGGTAGAAATAGAAAGATTAGGAGTTCAAGATCAGCTTCAGCTACATAATGAGTTGGAAGCCAGTTTGAGCCACATGAATCCTCATTTCAAAATAACAAGAGGAAAGACAACAGAATATGGAAAAGAAGAAAGGAGAGAAGGAGTTTATTGGGACCTTCAGGGGATAGTTAGACTCTCTGAAATCTGAAGAAACAGATGTTTGACCCTGATTTTCTGAAATCATGGATCTATACTAGCTAACCCTTGAATAGCTTACTTTCTTTAGTCATTCCCAATGCCTCAGGAGGTAAACAGACACTGGCACTGGAAGGGAGGCCCATATGCCATGGGAAACACTCAGGGCGCTGTAGATATCAAAACCCCAGCAAGCCCAGTGGCTAAACCCTGTCGAGCGGTGTCACCCTGGGCACAAAACTGAAAACAGCACCTGGGTCAGGATGTGGGGAGAGGCCAAAGATGTAACCATTTCCCAGTTCAAACTGGAATGTTCTCCAACACTCTACATGGAAGACGGACCCACACCTTTAGCCTTGACTTTGTCATTGGCCTCCAGGAGACAAAGTGTTAAACAGCATCTGCTTGCTTGACTAGTTTGACACAATGATGAGAAACCCATCAAGGGGAGTCTTTCTCAGCCAGCAAGAAGTAAGCATGAGACCAGGCTAGAGCACAATAGATTCTGGCTGTGTGTGTGTGTCATGGGCTAGGGAAAAACCATAAACCTTAGTCAGATATTGCCAGATCTTTCCAGAAAGAAATGCCAATTGTGCTGGCTCAGCTTCCAGTCTCTGCCTACTTTTCCTCCTGATATTACCTCCAGGCATTGGCTGGTACCCACGATGCTTTCTGGACTGATCACTCCTGCTAAATGACTTTCAGATAGTGATTTTCTGTTCCAAGGATGGGCGAGCATTTTCATAAGTTGAGTCTAGCTTCACTATTATTACGAATACTCTTGCTTCTCAGCTAGCTCTCCATCAATCATTTTATCTCCTCCGTGAACTCCATTAATGAACCATTGGCTCCCTCTTCCAGATCATTAGAGAGATGTCAGATTCTGTCCAGACTTGGTACCAGCTCCTGTGGCAAGCTGTTGGCTTCCTCAGCAGGAAACATCTATCACTCTCTTACATGTGCCTTCATCATGGAAAACAATTTTAAATTATTTTGCCAGAGATGATTTTGAGGACTTTGTTAAATCAATACATTCCCCTGGAAACCCTTATGTTCATAGAACCAGAACAGAAAGCCACAAGACACAGCATAACCTATGAAGCCATGAAATCAGTCTTCACTGAGCAAATGATGATGGAATTTGACCATGTATGTGTATGTGTACATATGTGTACATGTATGTATGTGTGTGCACGCATGCATGTACATGTATGTACATGTATGTGTGTATGTGTGTGCACATGTGTGTGTACATGTGTGTGCATGTGTGTACATGCGTGTACATGTGTGTGTGCATGTGTGTGTGTGTATATGTGTAGATGATATACTGGGGTTTATGTGCATGTGGAGGTCAGAGGTAAACACTGAGTGTTTTCTTCAATCACTCTATACCTTAATTTTTAGGACAGAATCTCTCTCTTGTTGAACATAGGGCTCTCTTGATTTCATTAGACTGGCCAGTACACTATGGGGATCTTCCTTTCTCTGCCTTTGCAGAACTGGGGTTCCAAGTGCACACCACCACCCCAGGCATTTATGCTGAGCACTGAAAATCCTGACTCAAGTCCTTATGTTTACACAGAAAGCACATTACCATCGGAGCCATTTCCCAAGCTTCTAGTTCACTTTTGTCAGTGGGGAAGTTGAAGGATAACCTTGTTCTGCTGGAATCCTGTGCTTGTTGCATCTCCAGCATTCTTCCTGTGGACTGTGCCTTCCCTGGCTGACTGAAGGTGTGGTCTCACTCCATCTACCTCCTGTGCTCAGGATTCTTGTGCCAAGCAGCAAGTTGACAGAGGGAAGGGAAGGTGAAAATTTAAGTTTGGAGCTGGTGTTACATTGTACAGAAGGTGTTTCTTAGGTTCTTCTGGCTTTTTAAAAAATGTTACTTCCAGTGCAAACAAAGTTCTGATTTTTATGAACAGAATCAAAGACAACAATTGGGTTGATCAGGACAATTCATTTTTCATTCTTGTCCTTAGGTGCCTGGTAATACAAAGTATGCAAATTCCAGACATATCTCAATAACAACTTTTTCCCTTTGCCCTGGAATTTCTGCTGAAATTTAAAAAGAAAAGAAAAGAAAAGAAAGAAAGAAAGAAAGGAAAAGGAAGAAAGAAAGAAAAGAAAAGTATCTTCTATTAAAACACTTGAGGAAATATAAAATAGCATCTCAACTAAATTACAACTGTAAACAAAATGCTTCCTAAGGTACAGAGAAAAGGCTGCTCAGACATTGGGTCTTTGGATGGATGTTGAGGAAACATCAGATGTTCTTGTTTGTGGGTTCTTTCTGATGGCTTAAGTCTTAGAATCTGGAGTTTTCTCTTCAGTCAGGCTGTAAGTACTGATTCAGAGCTGTGGCATGAAATCTTTGGGACAGTTTCTTCTGCACAGAGTCCAAATTGAAAACACATCTGATGGAAGCCAAGAGACATAGCACCTACAAAGTACTGCCATAGCACATCTGTTAGACAAAGGGACCTTCAATATCAACACCACATGATTTGGTGCCAAGTGTCATGGGTTGTAATATGAGACATTAAGCCTGCTCTGGAATGTACAAGGCCACTGGATCTTCACACATTCTGGTGTTGTGCTACAAATGGTGGGTAGCACAGTGGTCAGTGCATGGACTGGTTTCATCTATACTTAACCCCTCCTGAGCTCTGTTTTTACCATTTGAACAACATGACAATAATACTTAACCTATGGCTGAGAGGATAGAGCTAAAGTTCTCCAGAGAGGAGTTCAAAGTCAGCTTGCTGCTGAATGTCACCTCTGTAAGGGAGATCAGTTCTCCTGAAGGCTCTCCCTGTGGTTACAGACAGAGATTTGCTTCTTCTGAAATCCACTGACTTGTATGATGGTCTCACCCAAAGACTCTATCACAGAAACATGCAGAGTTCTGCATGACCAAGTCTCTAGTCACTGCAGCTTAGTCAAGTAGCCATGTAAAATTCACAGTCACCGTGAAAGGAGGAAGAGGCCAGCAGTAGGGAACACGTATCGCCTCATGGTACTCTCGTAGCCAAAGGAGTTCCTAGGCTTAAGAAAAGTTGTCTGCAGAACTTTTCTAATAAAAAAATGGTTGGGATGGGAGCTGAAGAGATGACTTGGTTGGTAGAGCATCCAAGTCTAAGGGCTTGAATCCAATCCCCAGCACCCATGTAAAACTGCCTGGCACAGGGGCACACCTTAGTCCCAGTTCTGGAGAGTAGGAAACAGGTGGATCCCTAGGCTTTCTGACCTCATGTAGATAGATCAGTGAACTCCAGGTTTGGCAAGAGACTCTGCCTCTCAAACAAAATGGAGTATATGTAGATTGATCTCTAGCTTTTACACTCATGTGCACATAAAAGCCAGACATAGTAGTATGTGCCCATAATGCTGGTACTTGAGAGATGGAGGCAGAAGGACCTGCAGTTCAAGGGTGACCTAGACAACACAGTGAGTTTGAGGGATGTGAAGTCAGAGACCTCCTCTAAAACAAACAAACATTATCATCATCATCATCATCATCATCATCATCATCATCATCAAAGAATTTGTTGAGTTCAGCTAAGGGATACTGGTGTTGAGGCCAACTCTAGTTCAAGACTGAAGTTATGATCACCCAGCACACTGATGACTTTACTTCTCAGAGAATGATCTGGAAGCTACAAACTCTTGAAGCACAAATGTAACACCTAAGAGATCTTCAGACATTCTCATGGCTCTGAGGAAGAGCAAGGTTCACACTGTGAAGTAAGCACAGACTACTTAGTGTTTATCTCTCTCACAACACATCAAAATGAAAGGCTAGCTGTCCTAAAGATCGCCACATATCCCGGCTCATGTGGCCTTATGAAACACTATACAGTAAGATTGCTTCATGAAGATTAGAAGTGTATTGCTCACAGTTCTGGAGGGAGGACCAGGATGAAGGTGCAGCTGAGTCAATGTGTGGAGGGGCTTGCTCTTTGCGACCAACATGATGCTTCTAGGGGGAGCGCTCATGTGGTAGGAGGGTAATAGGCTCCTTCAAGCCTCCTTCATAGGGCACTGTACAGCCCATTGGGGTGCAGGCCTCATGGCATACACTCATATCTCAAGGGTTCACTTCAACATATTGATTTTGGAGGGACACACGTACTCAGTCCATAGCACTCAAAAATAAACAACAAACAAAACAAAACAAAACAAAACAAAAAGTAAAGAAAAATACCCCAGAATCTAACTTCTAAAAGGTTAAGTTTCTTGCGTAAAGTCAACGCAAATTTCATTATAGTTCGACTGTGACTATGTCCTTGTTTGGATCTGAAATTGTTCAGAAATGTCTCATAAAGACATCTACATTCTCACACTGTCTTCCCAGAAACCTGACCACTTCTAAAAGTACAAACAGTGCCTAGTGGCTTTCACACAGAGGAAGGAAGAGAGGCTGGGGTGTTTGGGATGTCCAGTTAATTTCAAAACATGTAGGATGAGCTCAGATGGAAGACACGCTGAAACAGAGGCAGGGTCACCCAGCAGTCTGTGTTTCCTTTGGACATGTACTCCTCTCTATTCAGAAACTAGGCCAAGTTTCCTCTTACACAAAATATAACACCATTCGTCCTACTTTTCAAATAGGAATTTGATTGTCACATACAGCAAGATATGTAAAAGCACACTGAAAATGAGGGGATATAAATGGAGTTATTGATTCTCAGTATTAAAAGCTAAAGAACAGTGGCAAGCAATCCAGACACAAAGAATAAAAGCTTCAGATTCAGCCAAGGTGAGAGCTGGATGCTAACTCTGCGTCCCTCCTGGAGTGAACAACGTCAGGGTTTCTATGCTGAAGTTGCTGGGCCTGTGAGCACTGGTCTGTGTGTTTGTGAAGGTGCGTGCTTGAAGTTGTAAGAGGGAGGGAGAGGTGCAAGTCACCATGCTCATGGTACCCTGGATGGAAGCAGATACTCTAACACTGGCGATGCTAAGGAGGAAGATTTCTCAGGACCAAGAGTAAAATACTTTTGTGGAGGAAAGTGACGGTGAATCCAGAGAATGTGGTAGGAAAAAGGATAACGTCTGTGATGGCATAAGATGGTAGACTTGAAACTGGAAAGCAGTTTCCACAGAGCTGAGTTCCCAGTTAGTCAGTGTGGGGCAGAGAGAGCCTGTGCTACCCTGAGGTGATGGTCTTTCCCAAACTATGAAAGTAAAACAAAACAGAGGTGAAGATTCATTGGCTTTTGGGAGTTGCCCAGGGACATGCCTGGGTCTCTGAAGTTAATATGTGAATTTCTGAAGTGACCACTATTAATCTGTTGCCTCTAGGCCCTGAATTCATCCTCTGTCTTGGGCTTTGTGATGCTGGGCCTGCAATCTGAAAACCACATCTCTCCTCTACCAAGTGATTCCATCATAGGTTCTGTTTACTAGATTGATATTAAAGGAGGAATAGAAGGGGAGGAGGGGAGGAAGATTGCTCCCTCCTGCATCTTCCTCTGGGCTTTCTGCCTGTTGTCTTGTCCCTGAACATCACCTGAGGGATGAATCCTCCCTTTAACTATGATAGTTCCTTTTTGTACAACAGTTAAATCCAGTTTGACATCTCTCTAACACTTGTAGATTCAACTGACACTCACATCACTAGTCAGAACCTGTTGTTCCTTAGGGACTTGTGAGCTTGGGCATGCAGAATCATCACTGTCCATCATGCCCTCTCTGTTCCTCCTTCTCTTCAGTGTTGTATTGAACTGGTCATCTTGGCCATGACAAGAATGCCAGAAAGAAAATTTTAAATCATAAAAATTTAAATCATAAAAGGATCAATGAAGCTCTTTGAAGTTAATGTAATTGTTTTAGAACTTTTAAAAACAATTTACAAAACAAGTATTAGAACTAATCAATAAAATTACTGAAGTCAATGGATCATTGTTAGAATAAGTTGAGTATTACTAATCCAAAAATCTGATCAAATTTGATCTGCATCAAATTCCAAACCTTTTTGAATGCTTATATCAAATTATTAGTGGAAAATCCTAGAACTGACATCATCTAAGTAGGTCATAGTGAGAATGTAGGTGTACCAAAAATATTGTATGACGTTATCTTCGGACAATCTGTTTGCTGTACAGATGAATTTTGTGTTTAAACTGGAGTTTCATTCCCCAAATATCTCACTATCAAATACTCTAGAATCTAAAACACTTCTGGTCCCAGGCATTTCAGAGGAAAAATGTATAAACTCTCTACCAAAATCATTTGCATCCTTAAACAATTATTTTATTTAGTGTGCGTCTAGAAATTCATGTACACATAAATTTAGTGGCTAAGATAAGATGAAAGAAATGTAAGAGTTCCATCTTTTCTTGTCAGTGCAATAACACGCTTCAAGCAGGTGTCCTCTGAAGTGTGTCTACCATAATTAGAAATCTGAACCAGGCAATATTGATTAGCCATTGTGAGCTACTTTCCTATGAACCTAAATCATAAAGTATACAACATGAGAGCTTTTCACCACACCTCCATTTAAAAATATTAGTTGCTCCAGATCCTGAAAGTTTCAGTAACTGTTACCTTCTGAGTTAATCAGCTTTCCATTACTATAACAAATACTTATAAAGAGAAAAGCTTTCTTTGGACACACAATGTTGGAGGTCTCAATCCACAGTCAGTTGTCCCACTGCTTTTTGGTCTGCAGTGAGGCAGCACTTCATGGTAGGAACACCAGCGGAGCAAAGTCTCACTCCACGGACAGGGCAGGAATGAGAGCAGAAAGAAACACTTAACAAGCCTTTGAGACAGATTTCATTTGCAAAGACTCCTTCTGTTGCACATGTCTGAAGTCACACTTGAGTGCTGTCTGTCCTTGTCACGTATCTGTCACATTAATTACTTTTCAATTTTGTAATTGAGTGGTTGTGCCAGTGTGTTCCAGAACTCTCTCAGATCTCCAAGGCGGATGTAAAAACCTCTTGATCCTTTTTTATCTAATATCAGTCATGCTACTGTTGCTGATTATGCCAGTAGATTTGTGGATGATTCAGTACATCTTTGTGGGTGTTTTCACGTGTGTGTGCATGTGGATGCACAAGCATACAGTTGTCTGTGGTGTGTGTGTGTGTGTGTGTGTGTGTGTGTGTGTGTATGTGTGTGTAATCACGTGCACCCGCAATAATGAAAGTCAGAGGTGTCATTCCTCAGGCCCTGGCCACTCTTTTTTCGACAGGGTCTCTCACTGGCTTTGAACTTACTCTGTGGGTGAGGCTGGCTAGCAAAGGAGCCCCAGAGATTCACTTTGGTCCTCTTCCACAGCACTAAGATTAGAAGCACACAGAGGCTTCTCATTGTCACTGTAGGTTCCAGGGTTCAAACTCATGTCATTGCATTTGCAAGGCAACCACTTTGCTAGCTAAGCTCTCTCTCCATGTTCACCGTTTACCCACTGAAGTTCATTTATCACCCACATGAAGTTCTCATGTATGTGAAAGTCTCTCTGTATAATTTCCTTATCTGAACTAAGAACCAAGAGGGAAGTCAGGGTGTGGGGGAGTCGTAAGTTGTATGTTGAAGCCATTTTATCTGTTATTCTTGGAGGAAGATGAGTTTCATAGCTCTTTTGAAAAGTGGAGAGTGGTTTTACTTTAGAAAATGAGAGCTTGTTGATGTTTGATTTTAATGGTTATTGTGGTTTATAACTGAAATGGACTTAGTCATACTGGGACCCTCATTCCTCAAAGCCTGCATAGTGACAGCATCCTTTTAAATGGGATGATAAAATGAACTTATGGGAGAACTGCTATGGGGGTCAGCTCTCCTGCTAGCTCTAGACCTCTTTCAGCCACCTCTAAAGGATGCTTTAAGTGCACGCAGGAGTTCCGAGTAAGGGCTGTGGACATGTAGACTACTTTTGAAGCCCATCTTCTCTCAAGCAAAGAGGAGCTTTCTGCCAAAAATCTAGAGATTCTCTGGAGTTGAGCACAAAGGTGCAGAAAACAGCCCCAGCATGTTCCTCAAGCAAGCAGCCACTTCTGGGACTTCCCATCCCTAAACCCTGTCTCGAAGGCTCAGAGTTGTTCCCAGGGGAGATACCTAGAGACAGGCAGGGGAATCTAAACAGTCACTCCTGGCCCAAAGAGTTCATATGTATGTGACTAAGATTAGTTGAAGCAAAGTAGCCTATTGGCTTAAGAGACAACTTTGACTATAACAAATCTTGAAAACAAGAGAAAAAAAAACTGGTTCATCAAACAAAGCCAAAGTCTGGTGGGAGATGCCCTGATTTAAAACATCAAGGAAGTTCTGAGAAATCAGGTCTTTTCATCCCCAGCTGGTAGAGAGTAAATTAGAACAACTATTCTGATAAAAAAATGGATCAAGATCTAATTGTGCATAGCATTTGATTAAATAAGTTCTGGGCACTTGTCTTAAGAGTATAATCAGAAAAGTCTGCAAGGACCGATTCATGGAAGTATTGCTGCTATACTCTTACTAAAAACAAAGGTAAAAGCTTGCTTTAGGTTCTTGGTTTAAAAATTATGGCACATGATTAAAAGAAACTTTACGCCCACTGAAAATGCATGAAGTGGGCTGGAGAGATGGCACAATGAGTCAGCAGCTAGCCTTGCAAGCATCAGGACCTGAGTTTAGATCTGAAGTACCCACATATAACCCTTGTATGTTATGTACAAGAGAGTTGTGAACACAAGTGAATCCATGTGATTCACTGTCCAGTCACTATGGCCAAAATGGTGAGATATCAGTGAGACATCTTATCTCAAACACCTGAGGTTGATTTCTGGTATCTATATATACATGCATAGGTGAGTGAGCTGCACACACAGACACACACACACACTCACACACAGCATGCATGTAGTTACTTGAAACAAGATGCACATGCTGATTTGTAGGTGATAATGGCAAATTATGTGACTATATGTGTAGTATGAACCCATTTGTGTTGAACTAAACATTAAATAGCTTGATTCACCGTTCTCAGTTTCCTCACTCCTAGAAAAATACTGCATGGCTCAACAACAGAAGCAGAATCAGAGGGAGATATGTAAGGGCAACCACACACACACATACATGTATACACACACACACACACACACACACACGCATGAGTCATATGAATGGATTTGCTAACAACACTGAAGAACATATTACTAAGTAAATATTCACAAGACAGATGAATTAAAAAATGAAACTCACAGGTACAGGTTGGAGCGAATCCAGTGTGTGTTCTTGGTGAGGATGGTGTTCTCCAGAAGTTGGGCCACATGCACACATCTATGTCTGGGAAACAGAGCCTCTTTATGTCCAGCTGTTGTCTCTGGCCAACAAAGTGTATCAGTGACTATGGCTGCTGATCCTCAACAGGCAGATAATTCCCTCTGCTGTCTTCTTTGTGACCCACCCTAAGCATGTATACAAGAGGAGAAGTTTTGGAAATCTAGTTCGTACTATCAAAGGGGACAAAGAGGCCAAGCTGGAGTTCAGCACAGGCGAGATGTTCTGCATGCTGCCTGCAAACGAGACTGTGATTTGTGTAACCCACTCCCCAGCCCTGGATGAGGAACGTCATTCACATGGTTTGACTGATTTTTTTCTCCTCTGTCTCCATAGCAAAGTGAAGTATTCGGGAGTCAAAGCAGCTGTGACGCTTGACAAGGTTTTGCTTTTGTGTAAGACACATAAAATAAAAAGAAACTAAGACAAAAGTATATGATTGTCCCAAGGGTGTCACATGTATTTATTAATTTATTTTTTATAGCAAACTCATACTAAGCATGAAGAAATAAAACACAAAATGTTTAAGTAGACAGCAAGAATGCACACAGCTGGGGCTGTGAGTTTAACTCTCGTGCAACATCGCTCAGACTGCCGCAGAGCTGTGAACAGGCACCTGGCATGAAAATCCTGAACCATGGCAAATTTTTAAAAATCATACCTTGTTCTATCTACTAAAGAAAGAACTCAGTCAAAAGATCTAAAGCCAAGTTTTCAGGACAAAGCTGGGTTAACACATTCTTTTCAGATGGTGAGACCATAATCCTTCCACAAGCACAGAAGGAATCCTGTTGAGTATTTTATTTAATGCACTAATGAGGAAACCAGTAGCATTGTTAAACCAGTTCAAATGAGAAACGACTTATAGACGTTTATATCCTCTGCTGGACGAAGCCATTTGTCACCACCACGGACTGGAAGGAATCGCTGGGTTTGCAATGGAAGTTTCTATCATCGGTTCATATGAAAGATTTGTAAAATGTCTTGGTAAAATATGATCACTGTCTCTCATGAAGATTCTGACAAACACCTTCAACATGGGTCTGGGCCAATGTTGGTGATTTTCTTGTTCAATGTTGTTGGCAAATGAAATGAAATTTCTTTGTAACAGCCATCCATAGATGGCCTAGTTACTTGAAACCTTATAGTGGCTGTCAAGCTCTCTTCTACTCTAAGCTTTTTTTGTCTCTGAAGATGAGATAAGAATAAGGGGAATGTATTTAATAACAAAGTTTTACCAGGGGAAATCATTAAAGATGAATGAGAAAAAGGTTCAGCAGTTGAAGCTGGCATTTTGTAGGCTTTGCCCCAGTTACCTGGCAACAGACTGGTGTGCATGGCTCACTATAGAAAGGGCTGCTTGCCCCCTCCTCTCTCGCTTGCTCTTGCACCTGCTCTTTACCCCCTCTCTCTCCCTCCCCTTCCCCATCTCTCCAAGCCTCTACTTCTCTCTCTCTCTCTCTCTCTCTCTCTCTCTCTCTCTCTCTCTCTCTGCCTTTCTCTCCACTCCCCTCTCCATGCCCTGAATAAACTCTTTTCTATACTATACAGACCCGTGGCTGGTATCTCAGAGGGGGAAGGGATGTCTCAGCCTGGGCCTGTAGAGGCACCCCCTTCCCCCACACCAGACACATTCCTGTGCTCTCTTGCTGTTTCTAAAACACAACAGTCAAGACCACAGAGTGATGGAAAGGTGGATCTGCAGTAGAGAGCTCTCAGCAAACAACCATAAGGAATGGAGTTTGGATCTCATCTCCAAGGTATCCAGTACCGTCTTCTTGGCCTTTGCTTGTATGTGAGCATACATTCACATGCGTGTATGTACACACACACACACACACACACACACACACTTGTTTTAGAAATAAAGAAAGAATTCAATTAAAAATTGAGAAAGACCAGTGAAGCTTAGAAATCACGTAGCCGGCTCTGGCCTATGACACAGCAGATGCATTTATCTCCTTATGGAGACTCTCAAAGCTTCCAGCTCTGCCTGCTGAGTCTCGTTTCACTGATCCAGCAAAGTACAGCTTCTTGATTAGGGTCAGTGGGAAAGCAAACATCTCAAGATTCCAATCAAGCTGCTTAGAAAGATTTTTCATTTCAAAAAAATTTCCCACTTGGCTTCTAATGGTGCAGTTGACAAAGTTGTATAAACTGAAGATAATGCTGAAATTATTTGATATGTGTTTACATATTGTATGATGATTGCCACAGTTGAGCTAGTTACTGCATGCACCCCATGATATTTCACACGGACAATAGGCTGAGAACTTTAAGATCTACCCATTCCCAGATTGCAGTCACACCTGTATCTTATCCATAGCCATCACGCTGTCAGGGTCCATGTAACCTACTTACCTCATGACTGAGAATTTGCACCCTTTAACCAACCAAGGTCTCCCCTTTCTCCCTAACTCCAGCCCCTCTAAACTTCTGTTTCTACAGTTTTTATTTCAATTTAGATTCTACATGTAAAGTCTTTCAGTATTTGTCTTTCTATTTTATTTCATATGTATAATGTTTTAGAAATTTATTCATACATGTTATTGTGAAAGATAGGATTCTTCTGATTTTGTTTTGTTTGAGATAGATTCTCACCATGTAGCCCAGGCTGGCCTTAACACTGGACTTCTCTGGCCTCTGCCTCTCAAGTGTAGGTATTATAAGTGTCCCTACTATACAAATGTGCATCATATTTCCTTTGGATAGAGAAGATGCTTAATTCTGTGCATTTACACACACACACACACACACACACACACACACACCACAAGAGAGAGAGAACAGTATATATAAGCCTATAATCCCAGCATTCAGAAGCAAAGTCGGGAATATTTCAGTGAGTTCAAGACAATCAAGGGCTGGCTACAAATAAGTTTGTAGCAAGCCTAGGTTAAAAGAGGGGGAGGGTGATATGAGACCTGTTGCTTGTGAAAACATCATCAGATTAATATTTCAAACAAATCCTGCCACTTGATTAAAGATGTCAAAACGGCGCGATGCCACGGTCTTACAGATGTCCTCACTTTACAGAAGCTACGTCTGAAGCGGTAACCATTCTCAAGAAGTAAAAATGCAAGGCAGAATTCCAGACTTAGACCCTGACTTACACAGTGAAAATCAAGAGTCACTTGTTTCAAATAATCAAATTTGGAAATACCTGGGCAGCTCATATCTGTGTCCATTTAATCCACTACAATTCTCTTATTCTGCCTTATTCCATCAGCCTGATGTTACACTGTAAAAAAAATAAAAACACCTTAATACTATAGTTACTTAAGGTATAGTTTCTTGAGAAGAAATCCTTATGTTCCTAGGATGAGCTAATTCCAAAGACTCTTTCTTACCACTCAAAGCTGTCCCCTGTACAGTAGGGGATACCAACATTGTGAAATGAGAAATCCATTTCTTACTAGCTTTTAGGACACCTAAAAATGTCAATTTAACATGAATTCTTTTACAGGTTCTGGAGAAATGCCAAGAGCAGACACTGATGCCCAGAAGGCTTCGGTCCTATCTTGGCTGGGTGGCTTGGCTCAGTTGTCCCACACTCCCTCCAACACCTCCATACACACACATAGAGCTTTTTCTATGTTTCCTTATTAGCCAATTTCTGTCTTGATTACACTCTTCAGGCATGTTTGCTGTTTATTTGCCAGGGATACTCTGTCTCCCTTCAGCGAAGCTGGTAACCCTGGTCTTTCAAGCCATGGTTCAAAGGTCACTTCTTTAATGAGACTTCCTCTGCTAACTAGGCTCACAGAATGTGTATTAACATAGCTTGATGTTCTTTAAAACAAGAATGATATAGTACCGTAGTTGACTTTTTGATATATTTTTCCATCTGACTGTGAACTCTATAAAGGTCCTTACAGCCCCATGGCCTAAGACAGTTCCTGAAAGGGAAAAGGGTCTCAGAGCATCTGGAAGGTGGGAAGAAAAGGAAAGGTTTATGGACTCTAAAATCTTGTTCGACACTTAGAGACTTGCTTTCTACTTGATTGTTCTACAAAATTGATAATACATATGGAGTATTTAGTTTTAAGACTTAGCTTCATAAATGTAAGTGGTTTTTACTGGAGAAGTAGACACCCTTGGTTCCATGATGTAAGAGATGATGGCAAGTTTAAGATGCTATTGGGGTTCTTCAAAAGTCCCAGGTCCAGAAAGCCTCTAATGCCTGTTTTCTAATGCCAACCTAGGAAGCTTGGTTGGCATGGCAATTAATGACAATGAATTTTCCTGTCCATCATTTTAAAGAATTCTTCCTAATGTTATCTGTAGCACAGAATCCCACTTTCCAGTGTGAAAACATTAAGAATCAACGAGTGAAGGCTCGATGTCCCAGTGTAGGGGAATGCCAGGACAGGGAAGCAGGAGTGGGTGGGTTGGTGAGCAGGGGAAAAGGGGATGGAATAGGGGGCTTTGAGAGGGGAAATGAGGAAAGGAAATGTAAATAAAGATAATATCTAATAATAAAAAAAGAATCACTAAGAAGTTGTAGGTTGATCCATGCTGCAACAATGTGCTTTCTTACCTGCCTAATATTCCATCTGAAGTGGCTAAGAGCAGGGACTATATCCTTTTATCAACCAGTTTAGATCTTCCTGTGGGATAAAGATGTAATTTGTGATTTATATTCCAGCTACAATTCAGAATAGTCTTTCCATTCTGACATGGTGATTATGAGAATTCAACATGCCAATACTCACCTGCGCAAAACTGGCTCCCTTCCCTGACCCTCAGTCATCCCTGTGGTGTAACTGTTATTGCGGAAGACGACTTTGGGTTACATTTTAATGGCTCCATTCTCTAGTGTCTAGTTATATGCCAGCTGCATCACTGTTATGATAGAAACCTTGAGGTTATTTTTAAATTTCTCTTTGCTGAAATAATAGGACTTCTTTAATGAATCATCACAAGTCCATGGCTTTTGCTTATTGTTTTAGGCCGTCATTTCGGAGCTCCCAGGCCCACTTTCCAAACAGAAATTTCAGAATCAGTCTCCTCCCCATCATGACTGCTAAACTTCAGTTCATTTTCCAACTCTTCCCTTGTTCAAGAACCTTCTATGCTTCCTGTCCACTGTTACATTAAGAATGAACTTGTCTTCCAGGTTCCTAGGTTCTCACGGTCTTCTGCCAGAGACAACAATCCCCTGCTTTATATACCCAATGCTCTCAAGGTCTCGGGCAGCTCCTGTACACTCTGATCACTCTCTCCTCCATTTCCTATGAACACACACCGAATGCATTTGGTTGTTCCCTCTCCTCCACACTTCATCCAGTCTTACTTGAATACCCTTGGAGGCCTAGTCTCTTCTATCACAGGAGCCCCTTACTGGCCTTCCTTTGTCTGTACTCATAAGGCATTTCTAGCTGTTAAAATGAAAAGTTTACAGAAATTAAACAGAGTTTATCTGCACGAAGAACCATTCTGGTTTTGGAGGCATGAGTGCTGGGAAAGATGGCCGTCTCTGCAGCATTTATTAGGCTGCAGTTGGATGCTGGCTAATTTCGACACTGGCTACAGTGAGTAGTTCACCTGTGTGGGTATGGTGAGGGATAAAGTCCCTAGTGAGTGAGTGGTTGTCTGTTTCTTGCTTAAGCTCGGGTTTCTTTTCACTGTTTACATTTGGAGTCAACTTGCTTGAGTAGAATCACAAAGCACCGATTCCATCTTGGAAAAGACCCTCTAGTTCTAGTCTGTGTGGGGGCCAAAGTTGGCATTAAGTTTTTCCTCAATGGCTCACCACCTTATTTTTTGAGGCAAGATTTCTCACTGAACCTAGAGCAAGATTAGCTAGCCAGAGAGTCTGAGGGACCCTTTTGTATCTGTCCCCCCATGGTGGTATCACCAGCTTGTGGCACCTCACCTGGCTGTGTTATATGGGTGCTAAGGGCTGACCTCAGGGGCTCATGCATGCGAGACAAGCAACTTAGCCTTTTTCTCAGCCCTCCATTTGTTTTGTCTGAGTCAGTTCTCTTACTTAAACAGCCAACATTTTAAAATAGGTTAGTCTGCCTCATCATGGACTCATAACTCATGATACTAGCAAAGCTCCTTGAAGAACGACTTCCTGGATCATTGACCTTACAGTCGTCACCTTGGTCATAAAAAGACCATCCAGAAATGGACAAGGACTGACGATCTGCTTGGAAGAACACTGAGATAAATATATCACACCTGAAGATTTCAACAGTAACTTTCCGAGGGATAAAACCAAAATACCAGAGGATGTGCCTCAGTCAAGACCAACCAATAGATGAACTTGCTAAGATAACCAAAAGAACAACAAAGCTTAGTAACCAGAACACACTAGAAACTCGGCCTTTGAGCCTGATGTTTTCCTGGACTGCAGTCTGAATGTCTGTCTCAGCAGCAGGACTGATGGTAATCCTCTGACGTGGTTATCAAGTTCTCTGCTTCGCAAAGCTTTGGAACAGAGGCGTTACACAGAACACAGTGAGTCAGATTCTGACAAGAGGTTCACTACAGAACAACGTTCTCTCCTTACAGTCATCTTCATTAAAAAAAAAAAAATCACAGTAAGCTCCGTTGTTTATGCAATGGGTCCTGCTCTCATAAAATCTGATTGCTTGTAGTGACAATAGGAACTATTTAGATTCCCTTCACATCCATGTTCCTGAAACTTAATAAGGAATAGCAAGCTGGACTTTCGAAAAATTTTAAAGTTAGGCAGTCAATCCCAAACCTATTTCTAATGTTCCCTGGTATTCCTTATTCCACCAGCAAGGCTAAGAACCTTTAAAGCCCCATACCTGGTGTGGTCCTGACTTGAATGAAAATGGCCACCATAGGCTCACAGGAAATGGCTTGGCAAAAGCTATTGGTCTTCTAAGTTAACATGTTCTAGAAGGTTTTACCTGAGAGTCACCAAGATGCTAGGTCTGACACAGGTGGGTGGTGGATGACCATTAAGGAGGTGAGAGATGACCGAACAAAATTTGGCTCTGAAGCTGTAGAATTCCAACTCTCCATAGTCACAAAGTTCTAATCAGCCCACCAGGCTTGTAGTGTTCCAACACAGTTGTGACTTTTTCCTGGTAATTTCAGTTCTAAGCAATACATGGTTACCAACTGAATCCTGTAATGTAAGCTGCTGATTGGTCCTGGTGCATCGCAGATCTCGGATGAGATCATTACAGTAAAAAAAAAAAAAAAAAAGCTTAAATTCCACAGTCAATTGCAATAGGGCGGGCACCTTACTTGGGTCTTATCCATCCTTCTCATGTGTTTTGAATCTCAGCATACAGGACAAATTTTCGTTCTTTTGTTGTTATTGTGGCTTTGCCTTTTGAGGCAGGGTCTTCCTCTGTAGGTCAGGCTGGTGTAGAGTGTGTGGTGTACCCAGAGCTGATCTCAGACTTTAGATACTCCTTCTGCCTCAGCCTTCTGAGTTCCAGAAGCATAGTCATGCTTCACGTCTGACTTCAGTTAATTCTGAGGGAAACGCTGTGTAACGTAAAGCTATGAGTCTTAACCAACAGATCACCTTGATGATGGAATATTCAGGCTGATCAGAGGATGCTGTTGTTGGTATTGGGAACCAACTTTGCAGATCACCTCCAAACCCAGTGATGTCAGCCATATGCCACAGGGACCTGCGCATCTGTTGCCATGGCATTCACCATACATTCCCAGCAGACCTTTTGAGCTTCTCTCTCTCTCTTTTCTCTCTTCATCTCTGTCACTCTCCTTTTAACTCCCCCCTCCCCAATAAACCTCTCTTACATGGAACTGCATTGGCCTGGTGTGGTCTGTTGGGACAAGAGTCATGATTCTATTGCAACAGTTGTGGTCATGGTTGCTTCCCCCAGAACCAACTGCAGCCCCAGCCACGTATTAGTCAAAAATACATGTTGAATAAAAGAGCTTACTATAATAATAAGCAGACATTATTAAAAAGCAGCCAGGGATATGGGTGTGGACGTTAGTACACAGTAACATGTTTGGTAATTGGGTCATTATTTTCTCTATTTTCTGACAAGGAAACTAACCCTTTGAGTTTTTACAGGGGTAAACTTGCAAACATAGCCCCAGACTCAATCCAAACCTGCCTGTTTTTCTCACTAGTCAATGGTTTCTGTCTTGTTGGGAGGGTGAAACTTAGAGCTGTAAATTAACTTGAGAACTGTGAATGCCATGTGGATATCCACTGATCAAACAGATTCCCTTTCAGTGTAGGGTGAAGCTTGAAAATCAATTGGGACCTACCACAGCTGCAGGATACAACTTGATCTGTGTGGGGTCCTGAGATTGTTTTTGGCAGTGCTAATTAATAAGGTCTGACAAAAACATAATTGTAAACAGAAACAACATCTGGTTGTAACACAATGAAAAGTCAGATAGTATACCCCTCATCCACTCAGTTTGGCTGTCCCTGTGAAGGCTGGAGACTGACGCTAAGGACTTCCTTACAGCTGTCTCCTGGCATATCCTCAGCATGCCTTCCTTTGGGACACTGTGTGTGTGTGTGTGTGTGTGTGTGTGTGTGTGTGTGTGTGTGTGTGTGTTTTAATCACATGTTACTGTGAAACTGAACTTTGAAGATTGCACTGAGTGTCTAATTTTGTCTTATGAATTTAGTTCAACTCAAATCCAACTAATTTTAAAATTATCCATTTCCTGCTGTAGACTTAGCTATAATATGTGTGGAAAGGGGCTGAGAATCAGTCCAAGAGGAGATTCAACTGCTTAAGCCTGACCCCAGAAGAAAGAAAGAGCTTCGGATGTTTGGAGCTGTGTGCTGGGGATGTGCTGATGGACTGGGCTCTGTTCCTGGATTGGTGTTTGTGGCAACCAGGATCCTTTAATTGCAAGTAATAGGAGCAGCTGTGAGCACTATGTAAGAATGATGTGTCCTCAGGACAAGTCTGTGTTTCCAGCACCTTTTTTTTTTTGGCTACAGAAGACCATAGGTCTGTGGTGATCACAGGTCAGTGCAGACATGTGACACCAACAGATAGCAAAGGTATGGCTTTGAGCAGTATCCGTGATGGGCAGCAACTGAGACTAAAGACTGAAAGCAGAGTTTCCCCTGTGGACGAAGACAACTAAACATAGAGGTGCTTCATGGGGGAAAACTCAGTGGGAGGTCAGAGCCCATCATGGAGATTTGGGGTCTAGGTAAACTGGTATCAACATTTCATGGCTTACTAGTGGGTCTGGGGTCTTTTTTCCTCAGAGGAAGTAGCAGAAAAGGCTCAGTATTCCAGAAAGGCGATGTCCAAATAGAAGCAGAAAAGGGCTGAGGTGAAGGAAGAATTCCCAGAAGTGGACCAGGAAACAGAGAAGGAAATCAAGAACCTCTGGTTCTCAGAGAATATGGGGCTTTGGACATCCCACCAGAGTGGTGGGAGCGATTGATTGCCCTGTCTGTCCAGAGAAGCACAGGCCTCTCTGCCTTGGTGTGCAAAGCCCCCTCCCTTGGCATGTTCAAGGGAGAGAAGAGTGGTGAAAAGGAAGAATCAGTAGGTGAAACCTCAAGTTAACACAAAGGCACAAAGGACAATGGCAGACACGAGGCCCTGCACCTGACTTTGGTATCTGGTCCAAGTGTCAATCATCCAATTAGGTAGTGTGATATGACTTCCCAATGGCCTTACTGGGTTAGACTTTGGAGATTTAGTTAATGTATGGTCAAAATTGTATTTTGAATTTCCCAACATATTTAAGAGCAGAGGTGACATTCTATGCTCCCTCTTTCTTTCTTCTCTCTCTTGTTCTCCTTCTCTCTCTCATGTGTTTGTCTGTCTGTCTGTCTGTATATATGTAATGGATAAAATGTCAGTACTGGGGATTGAACCCAGGTCCCCACACACTAGGCATATGCTTTTATCACAGAGCAACATCTCCATTAATTCTGCATTCTTTATTCTTTTAAATCCCATTCAGAGTGTGACATTTGGTTTTGATTTGGGGAAAGTATTGGAAAAAAAAAAAAGCAAAAGCCCCAACATATTTAAAAGAAAGATTCCTGTTATGTTTTCATTTACTTATGGCCTGTGACTGTATGTGTGGATGAGGGCCATGGA
This sequence comes from Mus pahari, assembly GCF_900095145.1. Classification (NCBI taxonomy): domain Eukaryota; kingdom Metazoa; phylum Chordata; class Mammalia; order Rodentia; family Muridae; genus Mus; species Mus pahari. The sequence goes on from NC_034591.1 coordinate 162,861,258, forward strand.
CACGTGGAGGTCAGAGGTCAGAGGACATTTTTCAGCATCTGGTTCTCTCCCTCTATGATTGGAGTCCCAGGGACCAAACTCAGGGTTGTTAGATGTGGTTGCTTTACCTTCTGAGCCATTTTGTCTGCCAAGCCAGGAAAGTTGAAGAGTGGGCACTGTTAATCATGACAAGAGGAGCTACAGGGTAGTAATGGCATAACCGCAGCCTTTAGGCGACTACTGCTCACATGGCAGAAGAGTAAACTGTCCCATTACCTTATCTATAAGTAAGGAATGGGTAAAGTTTTCATGAAGGTAGAATTTTGGCGTTTTAAATTCGATGTTCAAAAGAACTTTTGATGCGTATGCATCCAAGCACAAAAAGTATGTCTAGGAGGACAGCATTTTTTCCAATGGTCCTGTTCAAAACAAATATTTGGATATGTGTGGTGTGTTGAACTCTTTTGGTTTTAATAGAAAAACATTTCAAGCAGAAGAAAAAATTATGAAGATATAGGCACTTCTGGAAATCATGTCATGTGTTGGAATAGAGTAGTTAGCATAATTGTGGGAAAATCTCTGACCTCATAGAATATATGTTTGTGTGACTATATAATTGTGATGACATTTGTATCATCTATCTATCTATCATCTATCTATCTTCATCCTCCTCCTCCTCCTCTCTCTCTCTCCCTCTCTCTCCTTCCCCCCCTCTCTCTGTGTATGTGTGTGTGTGCACATTTGAGTGCCCACAAAGGCCAGAAGAAGGTACCCACATTCTTTGGAGTTTGAGCCATCCCTACACCAAGGATCTGTGGGAGATGGTGACTAGGTAGGTAGAGAGCTGAAGGAGCAACAGGAGAGAGGAAAGGAGGAAATCAATGACCCAGAGCACCCACCCCCACTCCCGTGGGCCACAGCAGGGGTTGGCTGTATCCCAGGTAACATGGGGAGACCATGGAGGAGTGGTTTGTCCGGACAGAACATCCTAGATGTTGAGCTGAGGATGGAGTGGAAAGAGGCAAAGGCAAAAGCAAGATTCTCAGAAGTAGACTGCCACTGTGGCTCTGAAGCCCATGCAGAGTACAGCCCCCACCCCCTGCCCAGTGGCTGCATACAAGCAGATTCACTAGCCTTGTAGTTAAACAGTTATAGCCAAAGGCTATGTGCGTGTGTGTGTGTGTGTGTGTGTGTATGTATGTGTGTGTAAATGTGTATGTGCATGTGTGTGCGTGTGTGTGAGTGTGTGTGTAAGTGTGTGTGAGTGAGTGTGTGTGTGAGTGTGTATGTGTGTGTGCGCATGTGTGTGCGTGTGTGTGTGTGAGTGTGTGTGTGTATGTGTATGTGTGTGTGAGTGTGTGTGTGAGTGTGTGTGTGAGAGTGTGTGTGAGTGTGTGTGTGAGTGTGTGTATGTGTGTGTAAGTGTGTGTGAGTGTGTGTGTGTGTTTGTTTGTGTGTGTGTGTGTGTGTGTGTGTGGTGTAGCTCCATCTCTGTGTGTGCAGTTGCTTGGTTTCCTTTCCATCCTCTTTTTGAATTATTCCCACAAGTGACCATTACCCAGCTCACCTTGCCCCTTCTCTGGCAATCTGCAACCGCTGACAGGAGGTAAGGCATAGTGAGAGGCCTTAGAATCAGCACCTGACATGAACTCTCTAGTTCTAGGACCTAGGAGAGACTCCCCACCACCACCTTTTCTTTTATTGGTTATTTTCTTTATTTACATTCAAATGTTATCCCCTTTCCTGGTTTCCATTCCAGAAACCCCCTATCCCATCGCCCCTCCCCCTGCTTCTATGAGTGTGCTCCCCCACCTACCCACCTCCTCCTGGCTCTGGTATTCCCCTACACTGGGGCATCAAGCCTTCACAGGACCAAGGGCCTCTCTTCCCACTTTATGGCCGACAAGGTCATCCTCTGCTACATTTGCAGCTAGAGCCATGGGTTGCTCCATGCCTTTGGTAGGTGGTTTAGTCCCTGGGAGCTCTGGGGGGTCTGATTGGTTGATATTGTTAGTGTTAGGAGAGAATTCTTAAGTGACCACTGTGAAGTGTTGTGGTTGGTTGTGAGTCTTATTTTCTTGGTTGAAAACTACTAAAAGTTGGTGAAAATGCTGAGACTAAAGGGGAAGCCAGTGATAAAAGATAGATAGATAGATAGATAGATAGATAGATAGATAGATAGATAGATAGATAGAGATAGAGAGAGAGATAGATAGATAGATAGATAGATAGATAGATAGATAGATAGATATGACAGAGATAGATAGACAAACAAACATAGACAGTCAGACAGGCAGACAGAAAGACAGACTGATTGATTTGGGACCAAAGTAACGTATTTTGTATGTATGTCCCTATGTAGGTTTTGTGCTGTTGTTGTTGCTGTTGTTAGAATCTAAGGCCAGCTGTCATCCTCAGGGCTATGGAAGAGATGACAGGTGTGGGAGAGGGAGGCCAGGGGAATTTGTAACCCTACCCATCTCATTTAAGTCAAAACAATCCTGACAGGCATAAGATCACTATTTATGCGGTTCTATGACTTAAAAGAGTACATTATATATACAAAGAAAAAGACCACCCACAAAACGAATTCCTTCTAACCCTGAATTTGAGCATGGGGAGGGTTAAGGGTAAGAAGCCAATTTCCCTGGTTTTCAAATGTGTTTAACGTTTGGTCAGCGTTAGCTAACCATCTTTTTTTATGCTGTGGATCTTAAACTTCTTGGACCTTCTTGAGTATTTTATGAAAACTGCTGCCCTTCTCTTCTGAAAAACAAAACAAAACAAAAACCAATACAAGTGCACACAAAGAAATTTACTTTTTTTTGTGTGTGTGTGTGGTTTTTCAAGACAGGGTTTCTCTGTATAACCCTGGCTGTCCTGGCGCTCACTTTGTAGACCAGGCTGGCCTCGAACTCAGAAATCCGCCTGCCTCTGCCTCCCAAGTGCTGGGATTACTGTTGGGAGTCTAACATGACCCAGAATGACAAGGGACCAAACTAACAAAAACACTCGAAGTGAGAGAACAAACATGTATACTTTGGGTTATCCAATAGGCCAGCTAACCTCACAGATACCATCAATTTCTCTAACCTTTAAATTTTTTACTTTCTAAAGTGTGTACAGATAGTTGTACAATTTGTGCATTTTAGGAAGAGTTTACAAAAGACAGGACCCAAAGTGTCACAGCTATATGTGTCTGAAAGCAGTATCTTAAGAGGAAGGGGGTGGGGCTTCTAAATGAGCCTTGAATCTCTTGGGCTTTCAGAATTTCTTCTCTGCCATCCTAGCAGAAGCAACGTCAACACGAAGAACCCGTATTCCAACAGTCTTTGTCCCAGTTAGGCTTACTATTGCTGTGATAAAACGCCACGACCAAAAGCAACTTGGGGAAGAAAGGGTTTATTTCACTATCTGTTCCGTATAACAGTAAAGGGCAGGAACTCACATGGGGGCAGGAACCTGACGTCATGTAGGCTTGCTCAGCCTGCTTTCTTATAGACCCCAGGACCACCAGCCTAGGGACAGCACCACCCACGATGGGTTGGGCCCTCCCACATCAATCACTAATTAAGAAAATGCTCTACAGGCTTGCCTACAGTCCAATCTTATCAAGGCATTTTCTTAATTGAGATTCCCACCTCTCAGATGACTCTAGCAATGTGTCAACTTAACATAAGATTATTCAACACACATCTCAGAACTTTTTGTCCCAGAAATACCTGACTTAAGGAATTCTGAAGTGAGGTCTAAGATTTTGCATTTCAGCAAGCTCCCAGGTGATTCAGAAGCATGTTCTAGACTGCATTTGAAAGGCACCAGACTCGTCTGTTTTGTAGACTGGAGTCTGACATCTGTTCAGATCTCCACAGCCGTTCCTTGCTCCTACCTTGTGGATGGAGGAAGTCCCTTGAACTTTCACAATCACTAGTATCTCGGAATGAGGCAGGTTAGTATTGTACCAGGCTCTTTCAGATCTTAATGGTTTGAATTTTGAGATGTTACTCAGGGGCTTCTAAGTGGAAGATCCCAAGCTGTGGGGACCAAAAGGAATGGAAGGAGAGGAGAGGTGTTGGCTGGAGCAAGTGGGTCACTGGGAGCGTGCCTTTAGAGGTTGTATCTGGGCCAGGGCTCCTTTCTCTACATCTCCCTATCTTCTGTGAGCTGCGTGGCTTCACCCGCTTGCTCCTGCCACTATGCTACTCTGTTTCATCTGCTTCATAGGCGCAGCCTCCAAGAAGTCAAAGACAATGGGCCAAGTCTGTAAAACTGTCAGTCAAAAGATAGAGTCCCTCCCTTTAACCTAGTTTTCTCAAGTGCTTTTCACTATGACAGAAAGTCTAACACCCTAGTTCCTGATCATTCTACTCTTCATCTTTAGTCCTACTCTGCATCTCTGCATAGCACACCGATTCAGCTTCCAGTTTATCTCAGTCGGAATCATGTATCTGTTTGTTAATTATCTGGCAAAAGAGCTCCAAGGAGACAGGGACTAATTCATCATGGTGACTCCAACTCTTAGAACTGAGCCTGGAGCATAATGAGTGGGTGGGTGGGCAGGCCTCTTGGGAAATATATTTTGAATAATTAATGTTGTTTTAATAGAATAAATATTATTCTGCTTTATGCCTGTAAGGCCTTCTTTGAATTTATTTATTTTTTTGCTTCTTCCACAATGTTAGTGATTTTTTTATATCACTATTTCAGTAATCATTATGATAACATTAAAACTGGGTAATAATACTTAACCACAAAAGAACAAGAAAAAGCATTTATTTGAATTCAGTGCAAGCTTGGTTCATTAGAAAATGTGACTGGGAGACCACTACAGTTACCAAAAGAAGAGGCCATAAATGAAAGAGACAGTCCTTTAGAGAGCTGGAGGAAGCTGGAAGGCCAACTGATGGCTTTCATTCATCAGTGCAATAAATATACATTATGGCTGGCTGACTGCATTCCAAGCACTGGTCTAAGTGGGGCTATAATGGAGGAAAAGATCAAAAAGGATGGGGTGTGAGCTTGGTGTAGGGTGTGAGGCTCCACAGGCATCAGATGGATGTGAAGCCACGGGCTGTTTCTGGGGTATAAACTTAATCATGGTTTGACTTGCGTTTTAACAGGTTCCCACTGCCATTATTTTGAAAAGCACTAACTAGCCTGCCACCAGACTTCAGACTCTCACAAAAGAAAATTAGAGTGTAGAGAAATTGTTGAGGTAGAAATGTGGCTGGGTTGTTTGAGTGCTTGCCCAGCCAGCATCCGTTCCCGGGCTGGCTCTCTAACACTCCATATCCTGGGGTTAGTGGCACATGCTTGAAGTTCAAGGTCGTTTTTAGTGGTATGTAGTGAATTCAAAGTCAGTCTGGACCATGTGAGACCCATCTTAATAAAAAAGAAAAAAGAAAAAAGGGAAGAAAGAAAGAAAGAAAGAAAGAAGAAAAAAGAAAGAGAGAGAAAGAAAGAAAGAAAGAAAGAAAGAAGAGAAAGGAAGGAAGGAAAGAAAAAGAGAGAAAGAAAGAAAGAAAGAAAAGAAAGAAAGAAGAGAAAGAAGAAAGAAAGAAAGAAAAAAGAAAGAAAGAAAGCTTAGGATTGATTTATCTTTAATCATAATCATCTCTGTCACAATATACCCTTAATTTCAAAATTATTATTGATCATCTACTTGAAACCAGATGTTGTGGATTTTTTTTTTCATGTAGAAGAAGAAATGAGTGAAGTCTGCTTGTAGAGCCTTGCAGGAAAAGACAAGCGAGCCCTGAAGATATCCAAGAAGGGGACATCATATAAAACCACTGATGCCAGCAGGCAGGGGATAGGAGATGCTCCTAGGTAGAAGAGGAGCAGAGAATGTCTATGAAGAACCCTAGACGATAAAGCATTTCTCACTAACTTGCATCTGAATATTCCAGTCTGCTGAGGAAGGATGGCCAAGTGGGAGTTTTCATATTGGCATGAAGGCTGTGGTTAGGGAAAATTCCTAAGGGCAGACAATTACATCAGCATGTTTTCCTAATTTATATTTTAAATAGTGCAAGTATTCCCCAAGGTCTGGTGACAGACAGAACTTCTATAAATACGTTAAATTCACGTAATCTGTGTGCAATTGCCAGCCAAGGAAGACCCCACCCCTTCCAGATCCAAGCCATGTTTAAAGACAATTACATTTGTAAATGTAAAACCTGCAGCTAATCAATGTAAAGGGAAACAGGGCTTCCCCCAATAGCCTTGCAAAAAACACCCTCCGTGATCCCACCCCACCCTTGTTCCTTTAGTATTTATTCTGGGTCATCAGCAAGCACCAACCAGTGTTTTAGGAAAACAATTGGAGGCTTAAACCAGGGAAGAGGGCTGGGGCAGAGGCCTGGGCAAGGTCTGCAGTCCAATCCTAACACTGCTGAGCTCTGCTGTGAGAGGCATGGGCAGCTTGAGGTCAGGGCCACTGGGTCTGAACAGCTGGGGCCAAGTTTCTCCTTTGTTGCCTTCTTCCTGTGTGACCTTGAAGAAGTCACCTCACTTGGGTGTGCTTCAGCCTCCCTGACAGAATGGCAACAGTGCCCACTTCTTAGAGTGAAACAGCAATTCAAATTCTGCTAACTATTCAAAATACCACCTATTGAGGCAAAAATTATTGTTTGGGGCATTTGCTAGACTGTGATCACTAAACTGAACAGAACATTTAAAACAATCAAGAAAGGTCTTGGGAAGCCAGAATATCACAGCTAAAAATCCAGAACACTTCAGGACACATGATTGGACTGTATATGCTAAGATTTCAGTCCTGGGCTGAGACTGTAGCTCAACAACCGAGCACTTCCCTAACCTGTACAAGGCCCTCCACCCCCCACCCCCACCCCCAACACATGCTTACTCCAGATTCTCAGCTTTTCTGCTTAGAAGCCAAATACTAGATTTCCTAGCCTTTACTCTTCCTACCTGTAAGAGGCATTTTTGTGGTCATTTAAAGTAGAGGTCAAATGTCTCAAATCTAACCCTCCTCTAAAACTCTTTAGCGTTAACGTGATGTCATGAGTGGAACACTCCACCTTTGACTTAGTGGGCTGAATTTAGTCAAAGCCAAGAGTGCTAAAGATGCTATGTAAAACTGTTAACCTTTAGGCTATGCGTATAGGCTACGCACATAAGATATACATCAAACATAAATAAAATGTATGATAAACTAACCATTATGAATATGTAAATAACATCTGCTATCTGTGAACATTTGAAACTCCCATTTGGGGGTAAGGAATACTCAGCCTATGCTATGAATATAACAATGAACATGGTGTTGGGTCCATAGGTTTAGACAAGAAGTGTTGGCAGGTACTGGAGCTCATGGTCACACATGTACATATGATACAGCATCAGATGTTACTTTATCTCTGTTAGGACCCTGCAGACTGTGTGACTCAGAGCATCATGCTTCTAGTAATGGGAAGCTGTTGTTTAGCATACAGACCACCTCAGGCTACATTGACCTCTTAAATTGCTATTTACTTTAATCTCTGTATCTGGCCTAATATTCTTGTAACCAAGGGAGAATTCTCGAAGGCATAGCTAAGGTCAGTAGACCTCCAGCCTCTAGCATCCCAAGAACTAACAGTGTCTTAAGATGACAACAGAAATCATTGATTTCACCACTTTGCAGTGGCTTCAGTCCCTCATTCTCCATCAATACATTCACGCAATTCCAGCTCTCTTTGATTCTGTGACTATAAAGTTCATGTGACCTCTCTGATGGTACTACATTCATTCAGAGTAATGTGAGTCTGGCTTCTGATTCTGTAGTGACCCACATTTGGCTGAAATTAAACCATTTTCTTTTATTGTTTTTCATGTCTTTATTTACTGGGTATGTGCATTGTGTGCGCTCGTACCACAGCACATCTGTGAAGGTCAGCTTGTGGGAGTCAGTTCTCTCTGTGGGTTCTGGAGATGGATAAGGTTGTTAGGCTCAACATTTTATTTCCTCTAAAACAGAGTCATCATTTTGTATCAATACATGAACAGAATAAAGTTCAGTGAGATCAGAGGCTAAAGTCAACTAAAAGTTAAGCAAGCCTCAGGTTCCTGGGGGAACCAATTACCTCGAGTAACCAGACTAAGAGTTATTGCTATAACCATGCAAAACTAGCCCAGAAATAAAGAACATCCTAGGCTAGTGTCAATAAAATACAGAAACAAGTCTCAAAAAGGCCAAGTTCATTCACAGGACACTAACCTTTAAAGCTACCAAAGAAAATTCAACATAATTTAAAAAAAAAAAAAAGACCCAAATTCAAATAGTCCTTCTCAAAGTACTTAACATACAGTATAAAAGATGCTTAAAAGGGTTAGAAACACAGGAAGCGATAAATATGACCTATAAGCCAATAAGAAAATCTGTTAATGCTATCAACACCAATAGATCCCCAAACAACATAGATTATAGGGTTGGAGAGAAAAAAATTGCAAAAATGGCTATAAATACCATCAAACACTTTCTATGGGGAAAGTGCTTTCATGAGAACTTGGGTTCTGTAATCCTAGGACTGGAACACAGAGACAGGCGGGTCTCTCTCTGCAGCTCACTGGCCAGCCAGTCCAATGGATTCAACACCGTCTAGGTTCAGTGGGAAACCCTGTCTCAAAAACCAAGATGGATAGCTATCTAGAAAGATATGTGATATCAATATCTGACCTCCACACACATGTACACACATGTGCACATGCATGCATGTGTGTGTGTGTGTGTGTGCGCACACACATTTAAAGGAAGAAAGAGGAACTCTGGAGCTCATTGACAAGGAAAGTCTTTCAGATATGAAAAGGAACTGAAGACCTTTTCATCCATCTCCAGGAAATCTGAGGCTGCGATTTGTTCCCTCATGAATAAATGGTGGACAGAAAAGTTTTCAAAGCCTCACTGTTGGGTCACTACATGGGTGTTAGAATGGCAGGAACCCAGAACAGAAAAATCACTCCTGATTTGGAAAGGCTCTTAAACTCACACGAACCAAGGTTATCCCTGACCGGATGGAGACAGGGAAAACACACACTGCTGCAAAGAGACATGGGCTGGTGTGGAAAACACCATAATCTGTTTTCAACTCCACCGGTGATGCCGATCATAAGGACATGAGGAGTTCTCTGAGTCCCCCTAGTAAGAGAGGAGTTACATTATTACCAAAGCTCAAGATACGGGTAGTCATCTAACGTACAGCAAAGCATGTGCAAATGCTTGCAGAATTAGGAGAGTGCTACTTAAGACATCATTTTCATTACCATTGTTAAAGATGATGGCTTATGTTATTAAGCTACTGGGGCATGATGCCTGCTTTCAGACTCACCAGAGCTCTTGGGATAACAGGCATTTCGAGACTATTTATTCTACGTAAAGAGCAATTTTCCAAATGAGAGATTTTTTTTTCTTTTTCCTCGTTGATGGCCATGCCACTTCTACAGAGAAGTCTGTTACAACGGCACAGCTGATGGGAAAGGACCTAGAAATGAGAGCATCTTAGAGAGGAAAGCATCACCACATTGGGGACCAAAGTAAAATGCAGCAAAACATCAGAACAACTGCCTCAGGCTTGTGCACGGGAATCTGTAGCCCATGTGTGTGCCCGCTCATGGCCACATTTGCAAGTCTTATTTTCCAAGCTCCTGTCAACATTGTGAGTTACATACAGGGGTTCCCAATTACTGCCATGCCTAGATTTAGATGTGCAAAGTTGATACTCGAGAGAAGATTCTGAGCTTAGTGTAGTTGATTTTTTTCCTCCAGCAATGACCTAAAAGAGAGATTCTGCTCATAACTATCAAGTGCCATTATGCTATGGAAGAAATAAGCTATCATTGAGAATTAGAATTTCAAATTACATATCTCAATTAGAGAAAATGCAGAGAGAAGATTAGCTTTTTCTCAACAAGTTTCCCCAGGGGAAGTTGGAGGCTGGAAAGATAAAAGATAACATCAGTGTAAGCTGCATAGATTTTGGGGACCAGGGACAAACTGTGTTATTGAGTTCAAGAACAGGGAAGAACACAATACACATGCGCACACACACGTATACACACACACACACAGGCACACACATATGCACATGCATATACATACACACACATAACAGAAACGGCAGGGCCAGTCATCTTCCCTGATCATAACTGGGCTTTTCCCCCAACACCCTGTGTAATTTTGTAATCTGTACAGTTGTGGGGAGTTTGGAAAGATGATCATACATTTGTGAAAGGAAATTATGACAGAAAAATTAAGAGGAATACTGGGACTCAGTCTAAATCAGAGAGCAGAAAAATTAGTACTCTTCACGTACTTAAGAGCTCTCATCCTAAGAACAGTATTTTGGGGTTTTCATGGGGGAAATCCTACTTAAATTTTTTAGGAAATGAAATTAGACTGTATTGGCACTAAGGAAGAGTGTAAATCTGATGCAGTCAGTAACAAACTTAATCAAGGGCATAATGTGTGACCCTCTGACTCCTCTACTCAGGTGCTTGCCTTCTCTGCAGGGAGACAGTGCCTTCTGGGAAAGAGCAGAGAAACATGCCTGACTCATTGAGGGTGGGATGTCTGTCTGTCTTTGAAGGATGCATAAGCCAGGGCAAAGCATTTCCATCAGAGATAAATGCATGTAGGCCTGGGATCCCGCGGCACTCACAGGGCTGCTGAATAGAGCCAGAAACCTGCACTGGGAAGCAGAAGCAGGATGATTATGAGTTCTACACCAATGCTGGTGATGTAGTGAGTTCAAGGCCAACCTGGACTACATGAGACTGTATCTAAAAATAATGAAAACAAAAAAGCAACTAAAAAATAATGTAAGATGCCTGCAATTTTGAAGCTCAGCTTACTCAGAACCCATTTTAGAGTCTTCCATGGCTCCAGTCAAAGAACGGGCTGGGACAATAATCTCAGCTGAGTCTCAAATGGGGCAGGATCTGTTCCACGTGCATCTGTTCCACTTGTTGTAGCATCTCTGTGTTAGTTATTTGTCTTGTGGCAAAATATGTAACAAGAAACAAAATGGAGGAAGACTTTATTTTGACTCAGCTGTAAGGTCAATGTCATGTCAGCAGGTGCGGGAGGCAGTGGTTACATTGTATCCAGGAAGCAGAGAGAGATTAATGCTGGTGCTCAGCTCACTTTCCTCCTCTCAGTGCAGGACCCCACCCAGTGATAGACCCACTCACAGATAAAGTGGGTCTTCCCCCCTTTATTACACAGTCTAGATAATCCTTCACAAGCTTAATGTCCTAGATCCTGTGGAGTTGACAGTCGGTATTAATGATCACTATTTACTTAGTTGTTTACTTCAGCTGAGGTCCCAAGGTTCTTGACTGACCAGAGACTCCATTCATGGCCTAGTTCTTGATTCCCTCACCATAGCAGCTGCCCTTGTTAAAGCAAGAAAAGAAATCTCCCAGCAACAGTGATATGCCATTCATGTAGTCATGGACAAGGAAGCCCTTTGACTTTACCATGTTCTGTTGGCTAGAAACAAGTGACAGGTTTTGCGGGTGATAAAAAGTGGATCACATAATGTTGACATTAAAAAGTGAGAATAAAGAGTGTGAACAATCTATGAATTTGGTTACAACTGTATGGAAGTACAAAGATTATCAGGAAAAAAATTAGAGTACATACAATGACTTATTTAAGGCCTTCGGAGGGAATCCCGGTGTGTCTTGTTTTAAGCTGCTGGTAGACAGTACCAGCAGACTGTCAAGACCATTATATCATGATGCGAAGTTGAATTTTATGTCCTGTTGAAAATTATATTTAACATAGTGAGATAATTCGACTTTTCATTTTGGATTAGTCAAGTATTCGGATTAGTGTTGAGAAGATAAGACTAAAGACAAGGGGGAATTCGGGAGTATTTGGGTGAGAGATGATGAGAGCCCTGAGTGGGACCGAATGACGAAAGGGTGGTAGACATGTTAGGGAATACTGGGCATATAGGTGACAGAGTCAGGATTCATTTTGTGGGCAACAGTGGGAATAGAGAGCAGGTGAAAATGAAGCCCCAGATAGAAACAGGCTGGTCTCGTGTTGTAGCTGCTCATGTTCCTCCTGTGAACTGTTCCCTCCCCAGCTCCAATCTATTTATCTTGCTTGTTTCTATTTCTAGGACATGTCAAATGATTTCCCTTCAAAGCCTTTGTATTTGCTGGTCTCAGTTCCCAGAATCCTCCTCAAATCCCATATGTGGCTCTCTCCTAGCTCTCTTAGGTGTCGACATTCCCTGCACAGCATGCTGTAGCATGAGTTATTAGTGGAAATTACTCTGATCGTTTATTACTGACCTGTTTGTTCTCTTTTTTCCCTACTAGTAAGGTAAATTCTTTGAATTCAGTTGTTGTTACCCCCTGGAAGCTCAGGGCAAGTTCAGTGATGTGTATAATATGTGCAAAGGACCTGGGCCATGAAATGAAATGACAGAGTAGAAGAAAATGGAGCCAAAAAATCCTGGGCCAAATTAGAGATTGAAGGGCTAGAGAACTGGTGAGAGAGTTAAGGGTTCTGAGGGGTAACACCTAGAGAGATATTCAGATTTCAGAGAAGAGGACCTGGAGACTTAAAGCCGGCCTGTGTGACCACAGGAATTGGGCAAAAGAGCAGGACCATAGAGTCAGAGTGACTCTGAGGCCAAGTGGGCCAGAACTCGGTGGGAAATAGATACACAGGCAGTGTCGGGGCCACAGGGAGTCTAAGCACAGTGGTCAAGTCTCTGAAGGCTGGAAGGGAGGCAACTGAGCCCCGAGTGATAAGAGACGAAAACAAGCTGGTGAACCAGCCTTGAGTCTCTCACTGTGACAAAACCACCCAAGTGCTCCTGGCAGTGTTGCAGACTTGGTGCTGGCATCACCCCACCCCCATCCCCACCCCCACCCCACCCCCCAGCTACTCCCCCGTAGAAAACCTAGAGGATGCACTTGCTCTAGTCATAAAGCTGTAAGTACTGAGCCCTGGACTGAGATCAAACAACTACGATTTCATTTTTAACTCGTATGCAACTGTGAGCTAATCTTGACCTAGAACTCAGTCTTGACGCCAGAAAGATGGTTCTGCAGCAAAGAGGCTGCAGAGGACGAGAGTTCAGATCCCAGAACCCACATGGGACAGCTCACAACCAACTGTAACTCTAGCTCAAGTGGATATGGTGCTCTGTTCTGGGCCTTTAAGGACACTGCACCCAGGTACACATAGAGACACACAAACATGCACACACAAAAACGTATGAAATCTCAATGAAAACTAACAGGCAGCCACAACACTCTCTGGGCTTCCAAGCCCTAGACCCATTTCAGAAAATACAACAACAATAATAACAACAAACCCCACAAGAGATGACTTTGAGAACAGCAAGGCTAATCTGCTTTATAGCTTGTCCATCCATTCATACATCCCCAAATATTTATCTAGCGTTGTCATTTTACATTCCATATATATTTTAATGTTCTTAATCTGTCTGTTAGGGCTTTGTTGGGAAGTGTTACTGTTCTTTAATTTATAAACAAGGATTTCAGTATCTCCTATAGAGCTGGAGTTAAGTGACTCTTGCACAAATCCTATCTAAGTTCACTTGATTTGAATTTGTGTTGAATGGTAAGCCAGCCCCAGTACAGGTAAGCCAACAGCTTTGCCTACTTAGCACTTTCCTCTTTAATTCTAGAGTGTTTCGAGCCGAGCACTAACCTACAAAGAGACTCAAAATTAATTTAAACTGGATAAAAGAAAATGATAGTTCAGCATTTTCCAGTCCAAAAAAATTTACATTTATCCACCCATAAAATTACCGAGGGACAGATGCCAAACTTGTATCGATTTTTAATTCCATCCGCAGATGGAACTCAGATCCTCCAGCTTGAGTGGCAGGCACTATTACTCCGGAGCCACCTGGCTGGTCTGAGATAGGTGACAGTGATAGGTGACTGGAAGTTCTGCCGCAGAGATTACTCTCCTCCCTGAGGAGGGTAGAGAAAAGTGGAGGTGGTAACTGTTGGGGGCGGGGAGTGGGGGAGGCAGAGTCTGGGAGTGAGAGGAAGGAGAGATGCCTGGGAAGGCCAGGAGCTGAAGGAAACTTGAGTGGCAGCCCCTGGGAGATCAGTCTCTAAGTTTCACCTTTAAAACACTGGAACGAAGGTTTGCTTTCCTCTCCTATGCCCTATTTTGATTGTGGCACTGTGATGGTTTGCTACAGATTGGCACTATTAGACGATGTGGCCCTGTTGGAGTAGGTGTGTCACTGTGGGTGTGGGCTTTAAGACCCTCATCCTAGTTGCTTGGAAGTCAGTATTCTGCTACCAGCCTCCAGATGAAGATGTAGAACTCAGCTCCTCCTGCACCATGCCTGCCTGGATGTTGCCATGTTCCCTCCTTAATGACAGTGGACTGAAACGCTGAACCTGTAAGCCAGCCCCAATTAAATGTTGTCCTTATAAGAGTTGTCTTGGTCATGGTGTCTGTTCACAGCAGTAAGACTGTAACTAACACAGGCACCTCCCCAAATGCCCTGTGCGATTTATAACTATGGTGTAGCCATATACAGAGCACAACTGTTACAATCTTCCTGTAGTGCAGAAGATGAAAGTTGATGCTAGCATTGAAGATGCTTGTACTGCAGTTAGGGAATGAGAAGGTAATGGGCTGCATAGCTGATAGTTACTGAACTGCTCACTATATGTACTGGTTAGTTTTGTGTCAACTTGACACAGCTGGAGTTACCACAGAGAAAGGAGCTTCAGTTGGGGAAATGCCTCCATGAGATCCAGCTGTGGGCCACTTTCTCAATTAGTGATCAAGGCGGGAGGTCCCTTGTGGGTGGTGCCATCTCTGGGCTGGTAGTCTTGGTTCTATAAGAGAGCAGGCTGAGCAAGCCAGGGGAGGCAAGCCAGTAAAGAACATCCCTCCATGGCTTCTGCATCAGCTCCTGCTTTCTGACCTGCTTGAGTTCCAGTCCTGCATCCTTTGGTGATCAACAGCAGTATGGAAGTGTAAGCCGAATAAACCCTTTCCTCCCCAACTGCTTCTTGGTCATGATGTTTGTGCAGGAATAGAAACCCTGACTAAGACACTATATGAAACTGTTTGCATGGCTGGGGGTCAAGTCCAGGCCTACACCCACCTTTGGGAGGGAGAATGAAACACCACTCTGACACAGGGGTCTGAACTCTGATTCTAAAGATGGTTTTGTGATATTCAAAACCAGGGTGCCCCATTACATTAGCGACACAGTCTGTGATCCAGAGTCCTGCTGCGTTACACAACTTTAAGGATGTGTTCTTGGTTATACTTCAGCACCTGACTAGACAGCAAGCTTCTAAGAAGGCAGATGTCTCACAGGCTTGGAGTCATTCTTGGCTCCTGTACATTCTAACTCCTCTATAATCTGGGGCAACTGACTGAGTCAGGATGACCCCACTCCCTATGGAGTTTATCTGTGGGGCAGAGTCTGGTCCAAGTCCAGTGGAGAGTTTTGGTCTCTCTTGGTTTAGACTGAAGTATCTTAAGTGTAGCTGGCACCCCATCTAGGATTATACAGCTGAATGTGGGGATTATGAAAACAAATGTTGGCAAGAAAGCTTTCTAAATTCACAATGACCAAAGTAGGACATGTAAAAATCCCATTGATGACTTACTTCACTTTTGCCTTGATTCTGAACACGCGGCATGAGAACTTTGCACTATGCATGCCAACATGCCATGCAACACATATCAATGCTTGTTGCAACAGCTTGGCTCATTTTATACAGCATGTTAGGAAGGACAGAGGTTGTACTAGGCATACAAAGCCTTCTGCTCTTATAGAGACAATGATTTAATCACAGAAAATAAAGTTCTAGTATTTTCTACCACTGTTCCTTGATTTATAAGTATCAAATCAGTACATCTTTGGGTTGTATTATGCCAGGCAAACCTGCATGCTCATTTCATTATGGTATGCAAATTTGCTTTCCTCTCTAGTAAATTATAAAATTAATTACATGTATACAGAAGAACTGTTTTATAATAAATTCCTTTGTGATTTATTATCAGTAAATATTTAATTTGTATATCTAGTTTATATACCTGCAAAGGGGGTATTGAAAGGAAAGGGGCCAGGAACACAGGAGTTTTAAAAGCTTTGGCTTAGATAACAGCTCCAGTTATTTAATAGCGACCAGAACAACAGGGTTGATTTGACATGGTGGATGTGACTCGGGATGTCAAGGGTGTACTGAGTAAGCTATGCCCTCATATTTCTCAGTGAAGCCACGGCTGACACCACAGCAGTTAGATACCCAGAGTCTATACTTTAAAAAGTCCAAATGCATTGTTCTTGCTGTTTTCTTAGCCAACCAAAGCTCTGGGTTCTATATTTTTGCCTTTGTAGAAACAATCGTTTTATTCATTTTCCACACTTTTGTCCTGTTTTGCTACCCACTCAGTGGGTTGATTCATAAGATCAACTACACAGGCTGTCCTAGGCCAGCCTGGGCTACATGAGACCATGTCTTAAACAAAAGGAAACCAAAAAATTTTGATAAGAAATTTTGATAATTTCCTGAAAGAAAAAAGAAAGTTCAGAAACTGCTACCAATTGCTTCACCTCAGGGTGTTTTATTTATGATATTTTTAGTTGGTATGAAAAGCCACAAAATAATCTGGTACATGCCTTGAAGTTTGACTATTTTAGAAATTCAAAAAAAATTAAAATTTAATGCAGTACAAGCAGATGAGCACTTCCTACTACACTTAGAGTAATTGAATGTAATTCTATTCAATTAAATATCACTGCCATTAAGAGGGATTAAAGGCTCAACAGCCGACCTCTAAACACAGCAATTAATGTAGCTGAGATCCATGATGGAAACCTACTCCACTATATTGCACTAAGTCAATGGACCAACATTATGGCTTCAAACAGCAGCTGTTGAGTCATTACTGGAGTAATGGGGGATGTGGGCATAGCATCATTTAAGTGACAGGTCTTAATCCCTGTGATAAAGCCCAGTGTCATCATGTCTGCAAAGCAGACCAAAGCCCATTCTGAGCATGCCCGGCTCCACAACATCCAGTTCCTGTGGAGTATGCATCCACCCTGGCAGAATGGACAGACAGCGCATTAACAAGGCCTGTTCATGGGTGTTAGTGTTAACCGAGGTCTGCAATGAGTGGCAGGAAGTGGATGAATCATCCCTTAACTATAGGGACATTTGAGGGATTTTGGAAAGAGACATTTGTCTAAGTACCATCTATAAGCACGCAGGATACAACCATGGTGGATATAGTCTTCTGCAGCATAAGGGTTTTGTTCAGACTTTCCAACGTTTATACTGATTCTTCAAGATAGGACTTGCCCTGTCTACCAGATATATGGCAATTCAGCTAAGCACAGATAAACACAGAGGCCACAAATCCATGATCCAGGTAGTTAAGCCTTTTCCACCTCATATGATTTTTTTTTTTTAAAAATTGATATATACCAGCTAAAATGCAAGAGCTACTGCATTTAACATGGTCCTGGTGAACAGTGTGCTTCCTTACACTAAAATTTCTTATCATTTGCAATTTGATGTGTGCTTAGCTTCCAAAATGATGGTGTTTTTTTTTTCAAATTATGCATCTTTGAAACTATATATCTGAACCAACTTTCATGTAATTGCTTTTCTTGGCAGAGGGAGTAATTTTAAATTTCTGGCTCCATGACGGCTCAGATGTTAGTCTCCTTGGCACCTCCTATTCCTTTCTCACAGGCAAAATGGCAAATGCCCAGTGAAGCCTCCCTTTGCTTTCTCTGCCCCTTCGATTTCTCTTGCCATGATTAACTGAAGAAGCTCACAGAGAAATTAAGTCATCCACGCACCAGGCTTGGTCCAGTGAAAACATTTGCCCACGCCCTCTCCGTATTCAGCTTACCATGTGCGCTGAATTCCTGACATGCTCTTCTGGTCCCAAGCCCTCAAGAAACCAGTTAACTCAGAGGAAAGCAACTCAGTGGGAGCATCTGCCTCAGATCCCAGGCCATCTGCATTTCTCACACCTTTCTTTTGAAAGATTGAAAACAGACTGTGAAGAAAATACAATGACATCGTGGTAGGACTTCTGGTATAAATTTGATGCCAGTTTAATTCTGCAACTTACCTCTACTCTTCCTGGAAACCACACAGAAAGTGTTTTAAAGAGCACACGCCTTGTTTACAATGGAACCAGGAAACAAACAGGGAAACCTGCTCTGCTAACTCTTCACTTGTAGAAACTGTGAGGCCCAGCCAAGGGTCTGCACCTCAGAAATCAGAAAAGCACTCCCTCATACAAGGAATATACCGTTTAATAAGAAAGGAGCTATTGCAAGCAGGTTAAGTCAAAGCGGGGGACGAAAGGTATTGAAGATGGTAGGTGGGAGCGATGGATCTGACTTGGTATATGACACAAATCACCAAAAAAGGTAAACTGGCCATATGGAGACAGCCTCTCAAGATAAGCCCTGATCCTTGGCAAGGCAGCTGGAGAAGTCAAACTTAAAAGTAACAATCCTTCATCAGGCTAAAGGGAGGTCAGCTCTGCCGCTGCCTACTGAGGCACTGTGTGACTTTGTCTTAGTTACTTTTCTTTCTTTCTTTCTTTCTTTCTTTCTTTCTTTCTTTTTTTCTCTCTGTGTAGCCCTGGCTGTCCTGGAACTCACTCTGTAGATCAGGCTGGCCACGAACTCAGATATTCGCCTGCCTCTGCCTCCCAAGTGCTGGGATTAAAGGCGTGTGCCACAATGCCTGGCTCCCCTTAGTTACTTTTCTATTGCTGTGATAAAACTTCATGACCAAAGCAACTTCTAAAAGTGTTTAGTTGGGCTCACAGTTTCAGAGGGATAGAGTCCATGGTCAGAGAGAGAAGGCATGATGTCAGAAACAACTGAGAGCTCACATCTCTAACAGCAAGCAAGATGCAGAGCGAGCACACGCTGGGGATATCATGAGTCAACCCTCAGACACATGCCTTCACCACCAAGACCACATCTCCTATTCTTCCCTAACAGTTCCACCAGCTGGGGACCAAGTATTCAAACATTTGAGTCTATAGGGGGTCATTCTAACTCAAATTTAAACCACCACAGATTTCTTGGAGAGGGTTGAACAAATACTTATTCATCCCTGAGGACAATTCAAAGAAATGATTCTACCTGTCTAGCTTACTGAAATGGTAAGTTCATTACGGCTGATTATACAGGGGCACAGATGACTCAAAGGCAGCCCACCAAAGCCTATCCCAGCAGGGGACCAGTCAGAAAAGTTGTATCACTTGAGCTTGGTGAACATTTTTTTAGGCAGTTGACTGTTCAACTATCCGCTGTCTAGCAATTATTACTGCTTCTATAACTCCAAGAAGGGGCCTTGTATATCTTGTAAGTTTCAGAAGCTTTGTCAGCCTTGTAAGATTGGTTTACTTCCTGAGATTTGTATGTTTCATTTGCTTCCTAAGACTTATGAGCTTCTGTTTTCCCCTAGATGGAATGTTTCATGGGATAACACAACAATAGAAACCCAACTCTTGCCCTAACCACTCCTCTTTATCCCTACATCTAACCCCTTCCCAGAAGGTGGTTCAGAACAATATAACTTTAAAATTTTAAGGAAATCTGCCATATTTATCCTTAAAGTATTCTAATATGTATGAAGGAACATCAAGGTATTACTGTACACAAATAAAAGTTTTGAGAAAAAGTTGCCAGAGAATATAAAAAATATAATCTATTTTCTTTAACTATGGGACTGGGAGTACCTATTATGTACAATACCCAGGATTGGATCTTCAACACTAGATAAATGGACTGTGGTGGTACACACATTCAAGTTCAGAACTCAGGAGGTCCGGACAGGAGGATCAAACTTTGAAGTCATCTCAAGCTATAGAATAAGCCAGTCCGAGATATATGAGACCCTATCTAAAAAAAAAAGAAAGAAAAGAAAAGAAAAGAAAGAAAAAGAGAAGAGAAGAGAAGAGAAGAGAAGAGAAGAGAAGAGAAGAGAAGAGAAGAGAAGAGAAGAGAAGAGAAGAGGAGTGAGACTACACATACCCTTTTGTAAAATTGGATGGATGGATGGATGGATGGATGGATGGATGGATGGATGGATGGACGGACGGATGGATGGATGGATAGATGGATCCATCCTTTTAGATCCACTCCTTTTTAGAATTTGGATAACTTAGAAGTCTTTCCTTAGTTCCCCACAGGATCCTGATTTTGAATCAGACATTTCATTCATGCCTTTTCTAATTGATAATAGGAGTCACAGACATTGTAGTGATGCTGACAGGCAGATGAAAGTGCTGTATGCACAGTTGTACACCTTTGATATCCTTCTCTCTGAGAACATTTTATTGCTTTTGTGGGGAGATAAAACCAGTTATAAATAGAAACTGTCAGTCACTGGAACATTGAAAATGGAGAAACACTGCCAAGCTGAATCAAGAGAATTTTCTAATGTCAAAATACAGCAAACCAGACTGACTTGGTAGGATGTCACCAACTTCATTGTGAAACCATTACTTGCTCAATAGCACTTCTCATACAAAGGTGGAGAGATGGTTTTTGCACAGATTTTTATTCTCTGTCTTTGGCATCATGATTCATTTAATTAGAATTTATTAAGGGCCAATAAGTACAAGACATGTAGAAAATTGTTTAAGAGTGGAAGCAGAGAACAGTCAAGACCAGCATGCCTACAGGGAGAATCATTTCAAATCTGTTATCCAAGTTTCTGCATACAAGGACCAGTCCCTTTTGCAAATGGTATCTGGAGACTACTCTACTGCATAAGATATGTTAATTCTCTGCTTAAAACGCAGAAATTTAGAGCTAAATGTAGCAGTGTAGCCTGTATTCTCACTTATGAGGTGGTGGAGTGTCCTCTACTACCCAGCAAGTTTGAAGGAAGCCTTACATGACACTCATTCTCAAAAATCAACCAACCAAGCAACACAGAAGAACACAATTTTGGCTGGGTGGAGTGTCTCATGCTTGTAATTCCAGTACTTTGAAGGGAGAGGCAGGGGAATACCACAAACTTGAGGCCAGCCTGGGCTATGCAACAGCATTCTCTCTCTCACAAAACTGAATCAGTAATAACTCCCCACTCCCAATTTTACTTTTGTAGCACGGTTATAAAAGGCTCATGGCAACTCTTCATTTTTAATTTTAAATTAAATAAATTAAATAAATTAACCTTAAAATGTTTTGGTTTCTGGCAATTGTGTCTATCATTCATTGCTTTTCAACAAGTCTGGCTGAAGTTCGGAACCTCTCATGCTCCCCACTCCTGAAATGGAGGAGAGACTGATCTTCCAGTTCCACACTCTTCACTGTTCGTTAACCTCAAACGTTTTCATCATCTGAAATAGTTATGCTACTAGTAATCATTATAATAAAATGGTAATTACAACTACATCTTTCAGGTATAGGGATTCTCACACTCTTGGCTGTGCCCTGAACTACCAAGAAGCAGAAAAACAGAAAACAGCCTAGAGTCCTCTGACAGGAGAGAGCCCCAATTGAGAAAATGCCTCTACAAAGTTGGACTGTAGCCAAGCCTGTAGGGCATCTTTTTAATTAGTGATTGGTGTGGGAGGGCCCCACCCATTCATTGTGGTGGTGCCATCCCTGGGCAGGTGGCTCTGGGCTCTGAAAGAAGGCTGAACATGCCATGCAAGCAAGCCAGTCAGCAGCACCCTCCATGGCCTCTGCATCAGCTCCTGCCTCCAGATTTCTGCTTGACCTCCTGCCATAACTTCTTTCATTGATAAACAGAGTGAAATAATCCCTTCCCCCCGCCCCAGGTTGCTTTTGGTAGTGGTGATTGCCCACAGCAATAGTAACTAAGTAACTGAGACGCCATACAGTTTGGTATTTGTAGTTATTTGAGTAAGAAATACCCCCATTACGCTCACGTACTTGACACGTGGTCCTTACTTGGTGCTGTTGTTTGAGGAGGCTATGGAGTCTTGAGAAGGTCCTGCCCTGTTGGAGGAAGTACATCCTGGGAAGCGGGTTTTAGGGGTCTATAGCCATGCCCCACTTCTTGCTCTGGCCTTCTGTCACTATCCCTTTCTTACCATTACATTTAGTCTTCTAGAAACATAAGCCAAAATAAACTCTTCCCCCATAAGTTGCTTTCAGTCATGCTATTTGATCACAGCAACAGAAAAGTTCCTAATATTTTTTGTTTAGTGAGCAAATTTAAATTTTAAATTTAGTTCAGTGAATTTATTAGTAAACAAATTAAAATTTTCATATATATATTGCTACTCTAGTGTCACAAATTATCTAACCCCAGTCACATTTAAAATCTTATTAAGGTATAGAATGGTGAGATAAATTTATTATAAATTGTTTTATAACATTTTCTCACCTGTCCAGTTGTTGAGATACACAAGAGTATATGGAGTCTAATTGAAAACATGGTCTACTTTTTTTTTTAATTTAATGGTTCTCTATGATGGGATAAAATCACAAGGTCACTAAATAACATTAAATGATAGATCGATGAGGCACCTGGAAAGTTGAAGCCTGTGTTACCATGCTGTGAGAATAATCCCAGTCTTATATTCATGGCTCATAATCCATTTCAACCCCAGGCATTGCTGAACATGAGATTTCAAGTTGAGTGTAAACATGAGGTGTTGAAAGCAGAGCCCAAGGGCAGAGAGGTGTGTTAGAACTGTTCCACAGTGCCATAATTCTGTACACGCAACCCAACCCACTGTGCTCTGTGTTTATACAATTTGTAGCTGACAGAGGCAGTCACATGGTAGAAGAGGTGATCCCCTGCGTAAATAACAAATACATCTGCTACTACGAATGAGCACAGAGGAAGGGACAAAGGATAGATAGTGTCTGAATGTGTGAAAGGAAGAGTCACCCATGGTCCTAGACAGAGGAGCTTCATGGCCATATCCATGCAACCTATAAACTTGGTCCTGGCTTCTTGTTTGTAGAAAGTTTTGTATTAAAGGGTTTATATTAAAGGCTCTTATTATGTTAAATATTACACTAATAATTATTAATAATATCAACATTAATAATATATCATGATTAATATTAATAATGAATATTATATTAAATATTACATTAAAGGTTTGTACTAAAGGTGTATATTAAAAATGTAAACCCAAAGTGTATTGAAAGTACCTGGGATCAAGCACCTAATGGATGCAAATGTGAGTTTGGCTCAGCAGGCTCTTATCGTATCTGCTTTTACATGTAATAGTTTGAAAGTGTAATAGTTTGAAAGTTACATCATTTTAGGAAAATGTAATTACCACATTCCTTTTCACTCTCATCCCCTATTGGGATCACCGGAGGGGGAGGAGCCCTAGAGAATACTGTGTTTATCTCTCACATGCATTGCTGACTCTCTCTGGTGATCTTTGTATGGGAGGCTCCTGTCCCAGCTCAGGGTCTGCATGTCGTTATGTTATAAAGTGTCAGGAAGGCTTACGAGTGGCATTGGGAAGGGAAATAATTTCAGCCATGCAAGCTCTGGTCCTGCATTCTTAAATAACCTGAAAGAAATAACCTGAAAGTGGGTGAGAATAACACTCACTGCCTT
This sequence comes from Mus pahari, assembly GCF_900095145.1. Taxonomy (NCBI): domain Eukaryota; kingdom Metazoa; phylum Chordata; class Mammalia; order Rodentia; family Muridae; genus Mus; species Mus pahari. The sequence goes on from NC_034591.1 coordinate 162,884,823, forward strand.
CTCACCCACTGAGGGGGAAAGCACTCCAGCAATGCAGAGGCACACTTGATCATTTCTGTTTATTCTCTCTCCCAAACGATGCTTTCCACATTTCCATTTTTAAAAGGAAAATAGTTGGACCCACTGTGCGTATGATAGCGACAGCTCCGTATTTCTCCCAGCTCACTCCGTTTCCACAAGTTCCTGAATAAGATCTTTATTGTGGATTCACCTGCATAGTCAGTACGAATTAAATAGGAGCCACACCTAGGCTAAGAGAGGACCCAAATGTGAGTGGCACCATCCTGTGGGGTCCCAGACTGAATAAAAGGGGTTGGGACGCAGGGAATGGACTAACACCAGCATTCACCTCTTTTTGCTTCCTGCTTGCAGAGAAGCCTTGTGACCAGGAACCTTCCACTCCCACTGCCATGCCTCCCCCACTGCATCTCCCCCCTGTTCCTCCCCCCCCACCAGGCAACCCCCATCCCCACCATAAAGGACTGTATCATCAAACGGATAGCAGGTGACTAGAAAAGTATGCAGAACAAGGTTGAAATTTTCTAAATTTCATGCAATATTATGAAGATCAGCACAGCTCAAGAACATCCGATAGAAACCCTTAAAATAGACCATTAAAAAAATAATAATAAACAGCAAGAAGAAATGAAAAAAGCTAGGAGAAAGCATTTGGACCCTAGCTACTAAGGAGTCACACACCAAGAATTGTGGGAGTTGCATAGAAAGTTTTCCTTCCTAATCTAGGGCCCCTTGATGTCTTGGCCCCAGTTCAGCCCCTGTACCACTGTGGCTTTCATAGATTGTGAACTGCTGTCAGTCCCCAGCCCCCTTCCCGCCTCCCTGAGGTCAAGATCAGCAATTGGAACAGTAACTTTGAAGCAGTAACTTTGAAGCAATGCCTCGGGTATTCCCAGACAGTCATCTGAACCCAACAAGCCTGGCTCCCTGTATCCCATATGCTCTGAGATGGCCTGAAAAGGAAACTTCTGGAACTCTCCACAGTAGCCACTTGTATGAGCTTATACAAATTCCTTAATATTCAGAGTCTCCATGAGTGGCTCAGCTTACATGACAGCTGTCAGGACCTAAGCAGATACAAAATAACATTAATAAAGTGTTTGCTTTATAGCAAGCATTTATAAACTTCAGGTGCCTGTCTCTGAGCTGTCAGATAGGCAGCCTCTGTAATAAATAATGTACCCCCAGAGGACAGATAGACAATGACCAGAGCCTGATTTCTTCAAGTCAGGCAAATGTAACAAAATGCTCCTTAAAACTATGTGGAGGAGGCAATGCTTTGGCCTCATCTCCCCCCAAGCTGTGAGCCTGGACAGAGATGATCACACATCTGGAACTGCTCCTCTGTCTAGGAGCAGGTCCACCTGTTCCTGTATCAGCATTCTGTCTGGGCCTTCCAAACAGGGGGGATGTTGTGTCCACATTCAGGAGGGTCTCCCTCTTTAGGTAATTCTCTCTCAAAACACCATCACAAACAGCAGAAATGCACTGTCTTAGTCAGGGTTTCTATTCCTGCACAAACATCATGACCAAGAAGCAAGTTGGGAAGGAAAGTGTTTATTTGGCTTACATTTCCATACTGCTTTTGATCACCAAAGGATGCAGGACTGGAACTCAAGCAGGTCAGAAAGCAGGAGCTGATGCAGAAGCCATGGAGGGATGTTCTTTACTGGCTTGCTTCCCCTGGCTTGCTCAGCCTGCTTTCTTATAGAATCCAAGACTACCAGCCCAGAGATGGTCCCACCCACAAGGGGCCTCTCCCCCTTGATCACTAATTGAGGAAATGCCCCACAGCTGGATCTCATGGAGGCATTTCCCCAACTAAAGCTCCTTTCTCTGTGATAACTCCAGCTGTGTCAAGTTGACACAAAGCTAGCCAGTACATGCACTTTGATGATTAGACACTCAAGTTGAATCATGGCTGTGTAAATTTTTACATAGTACACGTTAAATGAAACTGCAAACATTTTTAATGAAAAGGACAGAAACAGTCTCATACTTACTGTCCTGTAAGTTAGGCAGCATTATCATCCCTGATATCTTGACATAAGGGTGAAGGTGTGGCCCTGTGTCCTGCCTGGCCATCCATTGACCCAGTACACTTCCTTTCCAGGTTCTGGATATAATGCACAGGGTTGTGGAATTACCATGGTGATTTCACAGGTGCAAACTAGCACAGCTGTGTGTGCTAAATCTGTAACAGCTTTCTGAAAGCCTGTCATCCCTCACTGGAGTCTCTGGAGATTTAAAAAAAAAAACGAGATCCGTAAACAGCGAACGAGGCGTGGTCTACACTGCTTACCAGGCTGAGTGGCACAAGTGTTCCCTGTGTGATACCATCTCGGGTGAGAACCATTCATACTCTGACAGAATCTTAGTTCACAGAAAAAGCTGTAAATCGATGCCATTTCCCATAAGTAAATATGGCTCTCTTTATGATCAGTAAAATCAGAGTTACCCGATTTACAAGACATTAAAACCCAAACCACAGGAGATCCACGCCTCGCCACACCAGGTAAACAGAGTCGATGGTGTCGATTCATGTGTTACATATCTCATTTTCATCATCAAATATCTCAAAAGACAAATAGCCTGCAGGTATTCAAGTCCTGAGGAGAAGAAAGATACAAGGAGAGTAACCAAGAAAGATCCAGCCATATAACAATTGTTGTGCTCTCTACCCAACGTGTGCTAGAGTCTACCCCAGCTCATTCAGAGCAGTGCTTTATCTCAGCTTAAACCTCCACAACTGCTCTATAGGCTGCTCATATAGATAAATATGTAAGCCATATTTATCTTCACGTCACAAAACTACCCAGCAGGGAAAGCGCTTTCCTCGCACATAAGGCTCTCAATGGAGTAAGCCATGCTCATTCCCCGGGAACCACCCAGGACCAGCCCACAGATGACCCTTCCTGTTATTTTCTGAAATCTTGTTCACGGCTGAGCCAAAGTGGAGGGAAGAGAAAGGTGTCATTTCCCTGCAGAAGCAACCTCCCGAATGAAAAAGAGGCTGAAGATGCCTGCAGGGAATCCAGGTGTTTTCTATTACTGCACGCCATTCCCCACTGGTGTTGACCTATAAGAAAACTGTGGTTTTCAGCATAAATGGGGTTTGTAATAAAAATCTTTTATTACTATAGAGCCTTCACGCAACTGCCTCCCCTCCTCCCCCAGCTCAGTTCTCAATGCAGACAGCCTTTGACAGTACTACTGACCCTGTTACTCGGTCCGTTTATGTAAATCTGTGAGCAATCAAGGCTCTTCATGCCCTAAGGAAGCTGACTTCACTGGCAAGAGTTTTAATTACTAGAATATTTTCAGTGTTTTTATTAGCATATATTAATTATACATAAAAATGGCTTTCACTGAGACATTTTCACACATGTATATAATGTATATGACCATGTTCAGTCCTGTAGTGGGTACTTGCTTCTCTCTCTTACTAGTCAGGTCCTCTTCTATTTTTATGACGTGTGTGTGTGTGTGTGTGTGTGTGTGTGTGTGCCTGAGCTTTCGTGACCCAGTGAGTTTCCTGAGGGTTGACTACAGGAGTAAGGGTGAAGGGCTATTTGTAGGAGGAAAGACACCTTACCAGTTGCTAATAATAAAGAAAATGCTCTCTCTCTCTCTCTCTCTCTCTCCCCCCCCCACTACCAACTGCCTATAAACCGTAGAACATTTTTATTCAGACAAGTGTATAGAGCAACACACCACCACTTTCCCTTCCTGTGTGAAAGTTGTTCCTATTACTTCTTTTTCTCAATGCTGTGTCAAAATCAGTTTAAGGAAAGAGGGCTTATTCTGACTTATGGTTCGCGGGGAATAACAGTAGCAGGAAGGGCTCTTGGCTACTGAGCTGGGGCTTGAGTGAGGGATAACTACATGCCTACATCCAAATGAATCAGGAAGCAGAGAAATAGATGCTGGTGTTCAGGTGGCTCTCTTTTTCCCTTTTTTATTCAATCTGGGATTCCAGATAACGAGATGGTGCCTTCCAAACTGAGTGAGTCTTCCCTGGCTTATCTTCTCTGGAAACATCCTCAAAGATAACCAAGGGTGTGCCTCAATATGCCCTGGACATTCCTAAATCTAGTCAGGTTGACAATCTAAATTAATCATCACAGAATCTAAATGCTTGAAATATGTGCTGTTTCTTCCTCTAAAAAACAAGGTTACACTGTACCTGTTTTCTTTACACTGATAATTAATAGTGCCTTTTCAAAGCAATACATTAATACATTTGGTGGCATATGTTTATGTACACACGCATATATTTACAAGGAAAATTATGTTGTTTACTGCACAATGTCACTTAGAAAGGTAGAGGCTTTGGAACATGGTCTGTATGTACACTGTGGAATACTACTTAAAAAATAGAGATCTTTCCATTTACAGTAATGTGGATGAACCAGTAAAACATTAAGCAGAGTAAAGTAACCTGGATAGAGCCTCAGAGAGGCACAGAGACAAGTGTGTTAGGTGGTTTACTGTTGTCCTGGTACCCTGACCAAAGCAACAGAAGGACAAAGTGACTTATCTTGTCTTATAGTTCCAAAATGATAAGAGTCCATCATGACAGAAAGGGCATGACAGCAACCATAGAAAGTCTAATGGTAGGAAAGTAGGCTTGCTGAGGCAGAGAGAAGGAGGAGGAGGCAGAAAAGGAGGAAGAGGAGGAGGAGGGGAGGAAGAGGAAGAAGAGGAGGAAGATGAGGAGGAAGGGAAGAAGGAAAGGAGGATAAGGAAGAGGAGGGAAGGAGGAAGAAGAGGAGGAGGAGGTGGTGGAAGGAGGAGATGGAGGAGGGGAGGAAGAGTAGGAGGAGGAGGGAACCAAGAGGAGGAGGAAGCGGAAGAAGAGAAGGAGGAGCAGGAGGAATGGGGCCAAGCTATAAAACCTCAAAGCCTACCCCAGTGACATATTTCCTCCAGCAAGGCTCTACTACTTAAAGGTTCCACAACCTCACCCAGACAGCGCCACCAACTGTTCAAATAAATACACAAGCACATAGGTGGCCTTTCTCATTCTAACCACCACAGCTAGTGTTCCAGGCTCTTATACATGGAGCCGAAGAGAAATGTCACACACACATCCAGGGTGGCCTGAAGGCTACTAAAGGCTGTGGTGGAAAAGGAGGCCCAGGAGTAGTTAGTCAAGGATTCAATTTTCAGTTAAACAGTATGAATAAGGCCTGACGTTTGTATTTGAGAATGGCTACAGTCCATAACAGTGTGTCTTAGAACAACTAAGTAAGAACCAACCTATCACTGCATAGAAGGTAAGTTACTTTACTCTTTCCATATAAATGCATATGTTCAAGCATCACAAATTACCACATATGTAGATATATACGTCCTGTGAGTTAAGTCATGTTAATTAAAATATTCTATATGAAGGTGTGTACATTCTGTCAACTAAGTCATATTAATTAAGATATTCTATATGTAAGTGTATACATTTTGTCAACTGGGTCATATCATATTAATTAAGATATTCTATATGTAAGTGTGTATATTCTGTCAACTGTCATATTAATTAAGATATTCTATATGCAAGTGTGTACATTCTGTCAACTAAGTCATATTAATTAAAATACCTTATCATAAAAATGTTTGAAGTAGACAATAGTTATATAATTTCTATTTCTAAACTGTCACAGATTCAGTGTTGAGTGTTCAACTTACAGATTGTCTTCTCAAACGTCTTCCTTGCTTAACATCATTACTAATAATATTAGCAATATTTAAAAATAACTCTGTACTTGGTTTTCTTTGAGATGTTTTGTTATTTAGTCAAGGTTAGCCTCACTTTGTCATTCTCCTGCCAAGTCCCCCAAGAGCTGGGGTTATAAGCATGTGATACCATTCCCAGTTCAGAACTGACATTTGTAATATTTTAAATCTTACTTTCCCTGTAGTATAAGTGTGTGTTCCTACAACTTCAGTAACTTTAAGAACTACTTCATCAGGGAAGAGAGAGAGAGAGAGAGAGAGAGAGAGAGAGAGAGAAGGAGAGAGAGAATTCATTACTTTTCCATGTGGCTGTGAAGTTTGTGATAATATGTGAACTCTACTTCAGTGTTGTATCTGTTGAATTCAGACCTTGACATGTTGAAATACATGTTGCAAACATAGAACATAATGACTTCATCATACAAGTTCCTCAAGGAACCTCAGTCTTGTTAGATTAAACACAATAAATGAGGGCTTGAAATAGTTGGTACAGACAGTGAATGTCTTACACACAGAGAAGCCAGGCCACTGTAAAGTAGGCTGTTAGGGATGTGGTTCCATAGAAAAGAAGACACAGCCCTGTGCTCGGTAGAGCCAGTGAGAAGGAAGCATACAAGAACTGGGGGAAGGGGTCTACTCCAACCACACCTCTGTGTATGGGTTTGGCAGTGTCTGCCACCTCTGGGACTGTTGAGGTGGAGGAGGGGAGGAGGGAGAGAACAGGAGCAGCTGTTTTGAGGGCAAAACACTGTGGAACACTGAAAATTCCAAATTAAAGGTTTTTAAAAAGAGCTCATTTATAAAAGCAAATAATGGCAATTACCAGAAGATTTATTCCACAAGCACAGCAACAGGCTTAGATTTTACCATATATATATACACACACACTAATAAAGTACTAATTTTCACTTGTGAACTTGTTTTGATTCTAGCAAGTATTCATATTGCAAAATTTTTATTTAAAAGTCTCTTTTGCTTAGTCTTGTGTTTGAAGAAACTTGAAAGGTTCATCCTTTTTCTTTTCTTTGTAGTTTTTTGGTTCTTGGTTGGGTGGTTGGTTTTTGGTTTGGTTTGGTTTGGTTTTTGACAGGGTCTCACCCTGTAGCTCAGGCTAGTCTGCACCTCATTATGCAGTCCAGTGGCCCCAAATTCATGGTAACCCTTCTGCCTCAGGCTTCTAAGTGCTGGAATTACAGGAGTGAGCCACCAAACCTGTTGTTGACAGAAGCCGGCTAGGAAAGTCTATATGGTTAGCAAATGAGTTTCCTGGAGATGGCCCACTGTTTTGCCTGGCTGCAATGCATACACTCTGGAGAGGGAAGACCCCAAAGATTTTGTCCCAGGATGGCTTTTCACTGCTGATATGCCTTTCCTGTCACTGTTATAGGCTAATGATTGCTGGGCTCAGCCCACCCTACTGAGCAAACTTCCTCCAAATCAACATGAAGATGAACTATCATGAATTAATGCTAGATGAATTAATGAATTTATAGAATTCCTGATTTGATTCAAATAATTTTAGGAAGAAAGCTTAAGGAGATGGTTTTAGTTGTTTTGCCAGAAAGATGTAAAAAGAATCAAGAATAGAATGGTCCCCCTCCTCACAGAACAGTAAGTAAAGACAGCATAATAAGGAAGACAATGAGCTTTCATAAGTTACACTAAGAAGAGAAATTGGCTTGGGTCAAATTTGTGATCAAGGAAGAAGTTCATTGAAGCAACAGTTTTACACCATGTGAAACTGTTGCTTTGAACTTATAATGAATTTACAGAATGAAACACTGCTTCTGTAACTCCTCCTTTGTGTAACATTTTATCTGTAAGGTAACTTTATAAAAAACTTTTGTCTATAAGGTATAAATTGCCAGAGAGAAGAAATAAGGTGTGGCTTTTGGGGCTCTGCTCCATCTATCCCACAAATGTGTGTATATATGTATATGTATGTACAATATGTTTATGTCTGTCTATATGTCTGTCCATACATATGTATGTAGGTATATGTGTATGTACATACATATACATGGGTACTTGTGGAATTGATGAAACAGATGGTGGGGGTTGGCCAGTGTGTATGTGTGTGTGCCTGTATGTGTGTCAGTGCATGCATTCATGCCTGACTTTTTTCTTTACTTCCTTTTTTGTCCTCTCTGACTCACGAAGAGTTGATGAACTCAGAGCCTCTCACCTGGCCAGTGAGGGGCCCTTAGCCAGAGAGAAAAGAGCCCAGGCAACTAAACCATTTTTCTTAATCCCCTGATGCTATTGTCAGAAGCCTGTGGCTTTTAACCACTAAATAGCAGAAAAGAAGGTGGAAATTGCCAAAGGTAAGCAGCTCTGGCCTTGAGTGCTGACTCTATACCCCTCTCCCCTGCCTATTGCTGTCTGCCTCAGTACCTGGATGTTGGGGCTGGCCCCCAGCAGTTTGTGTGTTTTCAGTGCTGGGGGTTGAACCTGTGTCCTCACACATGCTAGGCAAAGACTCTACAATGAATGACATCCCAGCACAAAGTGACTCCTGAGGTTGGAAATTAGGATAGAAAGAAAGATCTTGCTGAAGTGTCAGCAATGGGCTTGGTCCTGTGATTAGCTGGGAGGCATATGAAATAAATGCAGTTGTATAATCCTCCATTCTGTCCCTAGCACCCACTCGCTAGTGGCCTGGGGTCCCCTTGAAGCACCAAACACATATCTGACCACATTGCTCTTCTGCTCTCAGCTCTCTACTTCCCAAGGACCAATGAATGAATTGCTTGGCTTGGGATGGGGCTTGCATCCCATACAACACCCCTGCCCCCATCCCCATTGCTTCAAATAGACCATATTCTCTCCTCTACCAGACAATTAGTGTATCACTGTTTTGCCTATAATATTCTGTCATATGTCATTTTGAGACCTTTTCTTCATGTCAAGATTGAAGACAATTTCAGTTTTACCTAAGTTATGGTGTGCTTGCTTAACATCAGTCCTCCATCAGGACTCTGCTCCATGACCAAAGTGTTGCCTTTGTTTACTGATTCACTTAACACTGTTCCATTGCTACTGACTCCACAAGAACCTACACAGGTCAGCTGTTCAATAAATACTAGGCAACAGTGTTGCTCCACAGTGCGTGTTGTTTTTAAAGTTTTCATACAATATGTTTTGATCATGTTCTTCCCCTCCCCTAAGTCCTCCAGATCCTCCCACCTCCCTACCCAGGCATCCTTTATCTTAACAAAAAGACAAAAAACACCAAACCATAACGACAAAACACAGACACACACACACACACACACACACAGAGAGAGAGAGAGAGAGAGAGAGAGAGAGAGAGAGAGA
>NC_034591.1:162893936-162905160 GCF_900095145.1 Mus pahari
AGAGAGAGAGAGAGAGAGAGAGAGAGAGAGAGAGAGAGAGAGAGAGAGAGCAAGCATTCATTTTATGTTGGCCAACTACTCCTGAGCATGAAATCTGCCCTGGAGTGTAGTTAATATATACAGGGTTGTTATTGAAGAAAACTGATTTTCTCCCTCTCTCCCAGCAGCTATGCCTTGCAAACAGAGTAACATTGGAAATTAAGAAAATAAAGATAATAATGGAGGTTCACATGTCCTCTGTAGAAGTTGGTATCTACCCTGCACCCGTGTCTCTAGAAGCTTCTATGTTAGTACAGGGGAATATTTTTGACTTGTGAATTTATAAAATCTTACAGAAGTGATGTAAAAAAAAATCCTGTTCCTTAAAAAGAAAAACAAACAAACAAACAAATCACCCGCACTATTTGCTTCCTGGTGAATTTTCTTTAGAGATTCAACTGAAAAAAAATGGACAGTTATTACAAGGCTGAGGTTGGAGATCAAGAAAAAAAAACACAGCCAGAGGTCCAAGGGTCCTGCCAGCACCCCATGCTTCCTGCAAAGTCCAGACTGTTAGTTCTATGGTATGACTTGAGTCACTGATATTGGCTTAAAAGATGCACCTGGATAGCATGGGCATCTCTCAACTCACAAGATATTGCCAGTTTTCTTCACCAGCACCAACTAAAAACAAAACATGCAAATCACACAGCCAACCAGTAAGTCTGAGCTCTTTAGAATACTTTTTTTTTTATTTTTGCCCAATTTCTCTCCTTTTAAATTGTTTTATTAATAGAGAACAACAAATTAAAGATATACAAAAGACTGAAGAAAATTAAGGCTATGCTTATATTGGTAAGGAAGGTAAATTGGAGAAGGCATTATCTACCAAATACCTGCTCATCTGTATGCCAGCCACTGTGGCTCACTAAATTTGCCGGATGCTTATGTCAAGATCAACCATGCAGAAACACCTACCACTCCTTCCCACATTTATCTGCTTCAGTGGTGGATATTAAAATGCCTAAGACAACTTCTTGTTTCTGCTGGAAGATGTAGCAAGATAAGAGGCCATGGCTCTCATTTTTATAGTGGAAAACATCTGGGGAGACCGAAAATTAGCTGTTTTCTTGAGCAAATTTCTTGTTTGTTTCTTGGGTACCTGAAGCCATGGGTCAAACAGTTAACCCAAGGTGCTGCTAGTCACAAGAATAGTCCAGAGTACTGGCTCACCTGGGCCAGAAGCCACCAGGCACCTTATAAGCTAAGAGTAAGATAAAGTTAGGAGCATTATTAAGTTCACGCAGGGTAGGCAGAGGCCATCTCAGAGAATGTGAATTCTTCAGGGCTGCAGATATGGTATAGCTAGATCTTTCACCCATAGCCTCATTAGGTTTGGGGGTCAATTTGCCCATGATTGCTGGAGAGCCTGGAGTGTGGGGCTTTTTTCAGCTTTACAGCCTTGAGTACATCTCCACAGACTTCATGGATTCCAAAGGAAAAGATCAAATCCATGTAAATTACCTTATTTAAGTGGTGTAGAGAATGGTTCTGAGGAAGTATTGTTCATCTCTGGGTAGCAGTGTGCTGGATCCAACAGGCATGTCCCCCAAATCCATATCAGTGGGGAGGCTAAGTTAGCCATGCAGGAGGAAGTACACATGGGCAGCCATGTTGGTAGATGCATGTATGGAAACAGGTAAGCCTTATAGTACCAATATCTGTGCGTGTGTTTCAGAGTAGGTAATCTCCAATGTACGTTCGTTGCATGAAAGGGCGTGAGTGGTATTCCACACCCATAAGTCTAGACGAGGAGAGAGAGCTGGACTCAGGGGTGCCAAAAATGAAATCCACTTTCTATCATGTTCATGTGTTTAGGTACTCTCTAAAAGTATTTTCAATCTGGCTAATGAGTCATAAATTATCTCTCATGAACAAATATAAGTAAGTAGATTTGTAGTAAATTAAAGACTCTAGTAGATTGATGTTTTAGATCCCCAAAGTCATGTCTACCTACAAATCCATTCCTGGAGTCTTTGAATATATGCCTTATCTGGAACAATGATCTGTGCAGATATAATTGGTTAGAAAATTCATGATGACATCATCCTGTTATGCCAAGCTGAGCCCTGGAATCCAATGTCTTTATCAAACAGAGACAAAAAGAGAGGCACAGAGGAGAAGATGATGGAGAGATGAAGATGGATTATAATGATGTCATCACAAGAAGCCAGCAACATCAGAGCCACCAGAAGATGGACAAACTGGGAAGGATTCTTTTCTGGAGTATCTACAGGGAGTATGGCCCTGCCAGCCCTTTATTTCTGATTGTTGGCCTCCAAAGGTAACACAAATAAATCTCTGATGTTCTACGTGATTCCTGTGTGGCTATTTGTTCTGGTAGCAAAGAGAAACTAAGCACAGACCATGGTGGTTTGAGTGAATACTTGGCTCCCAGGTGAAGGTGTGGTTTGGGAGGGTTATCAAACCCATGCCTGTAGGGAGTGGGTCAGTGAAGTGGCCCTTGAGATCCAATAGTCCATCCCACATACTCTTCCTCTGTTTCTTGATTGGGCACAAAGTGAAAGGTTACCTTATACATCTGCTGTCATGCCATTCCTACCATGACAGATAGTTCCTTCCCTAGACTCTGAGCCCAAAAAAAGCCCGCTCCCTGACCTTGCTTCCAGTCAGCTATTTGTCCACAACACAGAGAAAAGAAACTTATACAAAAAAAGTACCAAGGAAGATTTAGTCCTAGTTATCTCTTTTAAGATCCATGTCATTTAAGACCCACTAATTCAAAAGCTGACATTTCATGAGACTCTCTTCATCTCCACTACTGAGTCATCTTTCAAATACAGAAGAGGATCTGGCACTCTGCTATCCCCCGACTCAGCAAATGTCTCTTTTATAATCTTGGATTTCTTTAGCAGCTAAGAGGGTGTCATCAACACCAAACTGTGACAAACAGAGAAATATCACTTCAAAGCAGAAATGCCCATATCATTAAATAACAGCTTAAGAAAAAGTCTGGTGTGAGCCAGCACCCATGGGACTACAGCACTGTCAAGAAAACACAGAAAGGGAAGAAAAATAAAAACAACTTTGCTATATTTTTGCACTTGTTTGCAGCTTTCTTCATCTACAGAATCATGTCTTCGCTCCTCCTGATCTCCACCTTCGGGCATAGTAACTGTATATGCCTAGATGCCTTCAGAGAAGATTACATTCACTCGGTCATTCACAGAATGGACCACATGCCTAGGATTTCTACCCTTCTGAATCTGTCCTAAGTTGACTACCCCCTTCAGGTTCATGAAGATATTCTTTTTCTCAAAAATAGAAAAAATATACCTGGAAAGATTGCTCAGTGGTTAAGAGTACTTGATGCTCTTCCAGAGAACCAGAGTTTACTTCCTAGCACCCATATCACATGACAGTCTGTAACTTTAGCTCCAAAGATCTGATGCTATATTCTGGCCTTTGTAGGCATCCACATACGTGTGTGCACTAACACACAAATGCACACATAAATAAAAAAAAATGAAGTATTCAAAAAATAGATAGGAAACCAGACCGCCACAATAGGTGCTTATTAAATAACCTCTAATCCATTCATTTAAAAACTACCACCTAAATCTGGTGTGGTGGTGCACGCCTTTAATCCAAGCACTCAGGAGGCAGAGGCAGGCTGTAGGCCAGCCTGGTCTACAAAGTGAGTTCCAGGACAGCCAGGGCCACACAGAGAAACCCTGTCTCGAAAAAAACAAAACCAAAACAAAACAAAACAAAAAAAAGAACTACTACCTAGAGCCTAAGGTAGTATGTATGAAGACTATGAAGTAACATAAAAGATGTAGACAACATTTTCTAAAATAACAAGAAAACAGGGGAAGATATATGTGTATAAGCACCTGATATATGAGCATATAGCTGGAATGCTATGTTATGTCTCACTGTAACTAAATACTGCAACTAGTACCTCATGTATTAAGGGACAGTTAGGTGGGACAGAGTTCTGAGGCTAAAATGGATTTTCTTGTTAGTGTCTCACAAGACCAACGTCAATGTTCTGGTCAGGCTTATTCTTATTTGGGGTGGGTGGGGAACAAAGGGACAATGTCCCCATGGCCTTGTTGGCAACAAATGGATAGATGGGAGTTGTAGACCCTCCACATTCTTTCTCCTTGTGTCATCAAACAAATAATGGAGCATGACTCATTTTCATGTTTCAAATTCTTCAGACTCCTCTTCCTTCCTCCTCTGTCCTGTTGAAGCTTTCACAAGATTGACTCAGGCTTGCCCAGGTAACCTCTACAGTTTAAGGTCAATTGGTTCTGGACTTTAATTCAGTCTGCAAAGACCTTCACAGAAGCAGCAATTAGATTCATGTTCACTTGTATTACCAGAGATAGGAATCTTATCAGGGCCACCTTCAAACATCTACCAATCTGTCAATCATACATTCATTCATCTTCCCACACAGGAAGAGTCAATTTTCTGTGCAGGATTCAGTCAGATGTGAACAGAAGAAAACAACCAAGAAAATGAGAATTTAGCCTGTGCTACCAAAAAAATTATACTGGGATACACTACTGAAGGGCAGTTACTATCCATGGCATATAGGAAATCCACACAGCCCAGTCACAACAAACAACTGAGACAAACAACTGAATTAAAAATGGACAGAGATGCTACATAGATGTAAGTGCTCAGTAGTAAAAGAAATACTGATATCTTTAGGGTTTTTTTTTATCACTTAGATAATTACTCCAAATTAGTCATTATTTTTGACAGCATTAATAACTTAGACATGGGAAATGCTTTCAGTCAGATGCCAGACAAAAATGTTAAGTATCACAAATTGACAGGACAAAAAGAGACCAATGAGAGACTCTGTCTCCAAAACACAATATAAATGGTGCCTGAGGAACAAAACCCAAGATTGAACTCTGGCTCCATGTGCATGAGCAAACACACGCATGCTCACCCACCTACACATAAATTTACCCACTCGCCCATGAACAAGAACACATGCGAAGATGTCATAAAAGCAATTTGTATTTCTTCAAAACTGTACTTTAAAGTTTGGTATTTTCTAGGGCCAGTGTGGTATGTAATGCAACAATCCTGTGACACCAGCTGTCTTAGTTACTTTTCAGTTGCTGTGTCGAAACATTGTGATCAAGTGAACGTATAAAAGAGGGTTGGAATCCATGACCATCATGACAGAGAACATGACAGCAGGCAGGTAGGCATGATGCTGGAGCTGGAGCTGAGAGAGTTTACATCTTGATCCACAAGTAGGAAGTAGTAGCTTTTTAAAGCTTAAAACCTACCTCCAGTGACACACCTTCTCCAATAAGACCATACCTCCTCCTAACTCTTCCCCAAATATTCCACCAACTGGGGACAGAGTATCCAAATAGATGAGGTTAATGATCTATTATCGTTTAAACCACCACATCAGGCTGTGGTATGGATGACAGCTGCCTATCACAGTTGTGATCAAGGGAAGCAACTGCTACAACACTTTGTAGGCAGTGTTTTGGGCGTTACTGTTTCTGTTTTATATCACATGCATACACACACAAGAATGCATGCTACCTTCAATGTGCTAAGTGAGACATGAGACACTCTCACAAAATAGTCTCCATGTAAAATGATTTCACTCAGCCACTGGCCAACTGGAAGCCCTCTGACACATTCGGGGTAGCCTAAGTCATGATGTCTCCTAGGTTGAGGATATTATACAAATGCATTCACAACACCGTTTTCAATTTATGATGGGATCATACTAATATAACCCTCAAAAATCAAGGAGAAGCTATAGAAATAAAATGAATTCTTCTTTTCAGGTCTGGTATGCTACAAGTGAGACATAGCTGAATAGCTGCTAATGTTACAGCAACAAAAAGCAAAAAGATTTGTGTTGGGAACAGAGTGTTTGTTCACGGACGATTCCAGGTGCTCGGGATCATTCCAGCAAGGAACAGTTCTCTTTCTTCTTGTACTTATGAACAGCAGGTCAAAATGCATGTTCTCTTCCAGATCCCATGTTTTAATGAGGAGAGATTAGAAATGCAGCAAGGCAAAACACAGTTACTGGAAAGATAACCATAAAAATGTGGGCAGAGGAGGACCACAGAGGAGGGGGAAGGAACATTTGCTTAAAACTGGTGTGAAGAAGGTTAGTGTGATGCCTGTGGCCTGTTCTAAACAGAAAGGCAAGGCCAATCAAGTTCAGATTCACAGGAGACAGATTTCCGTTCAGTGGGTTCGGGGAGGTACTTTCTAGTCATTCAATTGATCCTCAAAGAGAATGTGTTCAATCAGGTGCTAGATATTTTTCCTCTGGAATATTATGTGTGGGAAATTGAGTTTAAGCTATCAGTAAAAGCATCTTATGTACCCTTAGCCAGATGTGAACCTCTACAATAAGCATGGGCTGTGTCATGTGGATAGATAAAAAGATGGGATTGACAAAGGATTTCACGAGTTGTGACCAACTGATGAAGGTTTATAAAGACGGAGCTCACACGGCACAGGTGACTGGGGTGATAAAGGGTATTGATTGCTCTATGGCTGTAGAATCACAGGTTCCCCATTAACACATTCTCTGTGTTCTGAATGGAAACTGGAGCTGTCCTGTGACAAGATGTCTGCAGTAAATAGCTCAATGGAGGAAGCAGTGATTTTGACTCAAGTTTCAGAGGATTCAGTCAGTAATTCAGGCTGGCTCCATTACTGTGGACCTGAGTTGAGGAAGGATAAAATGGAGGCAGAGAAGGTAGAATGGTGGACTGTTTAGTTCATTCGATCCAGGAAGGAACGAGTCCATAACAACAGGGCACAGGGAAAGACATGAGACACAATCCATGACCTACTTCCTCTAAAAAGGCCACGCCTCCCAATAGTCCATTCAAATTGTGACTCCATCAATAGATTAATCCAGTGTCCTTGTGATCTCCCCACTACTCCTCCTCTGAATGCTGCTTGCATTAAGGACCAGCCTTCAGTGTATGAGCCTTTTGGGGGGAGAAATGTTCAGAATCATAGAATTATATCTCCAGTTACCATTAGAACTTAAAATATAAAATTCAAAGAGAGGACAGGTACTCACGGGCTGCTCATTCCTTCCATGCAAAAATCAATTGCCCAAAAAGCTTAAGAACTAATCTTTCAAATTTTCAATTCATTTCTCAAGTCTCATAGCATTTTAGAGTTGTGTTTAATATAAGAAATGCTGGTGGAGGATGCCACCTCTAGATACAGCAAAAATCATAGTGTCACCAATGTCTGAAATGAGACAATTTCATACCAATTTAACCTCGAGACTCATTCAAATTAAATTTTATTATTGATTCTAAAATGAAGCTCCTGTCACCTTTTAAACATTATATATTTTTTTTCTTTAAAACTTCAATATTCTATCAGCATTGTCAATAGCAAAGATGAACAGAAAGATATAAAATTTGACTTCAGCAGAAGCAATCATCTTAAATATTCTTAAATGATAGCTTTTCAAGAATTTTGAATCAGAATCACTCAAAAGTAAAGTTTAATATTGCACTAAAATTAAGAAAGTTTCAAAGCCAAGCATGGGGGTGCAAGCCTTTAATTCTAGCTAAGAAGCTGAGACAGGAGGATCACTGTGAATTTGATGCCACCCTGGGCTACAGATTGAGATATAGGACTCTGCCTCAAGCAAGCAAGCAAGCAAGCAAACAAACAAACAGAATATCAGGTGTTATTGAAAGCTCATTGTTATTTTAAATATGAGCATGTTCTAGCACTGAGATGATAGCCTTAATTATAATGGAAATTTATACTGTCCATTATAATATTGGTTAGCAGTTAGGTTGATACAAAAGAGATAACATAAGGAATTCATAAAATGTATAATTAGAATAGTAAAGATAATGTTGTATACTCGTTTTATTTTATTTTTGAAACAGGGTCTCATTATGTAGCCTTGGCTGTCCTGGAACTCACTATGCAGAACAGGTTTGCCTTGAACTCACAGAAATTTGCCTGCCTCTGCCTCCCAAGTGCTTGGGTTAAAGGTATTTGCCACTGCAGCTAGCCCTGACCCCCTACACACACACCTTTAGATTTATAAACAGATACAAAGAGATCAGCATCTTTCCAAAGTTCACATACCTGGTTCTGGGGGCTGAAGTTAGAACTCAAGCCTGCTGCTCACCACCCTATGCTCTGTGTATCACTGGGAGGCCTGGCAAGACCATGAGAAATCAGACTGCTGTAGTGACCTACATAAGCTTTGTCTGCCATGCCTTTTCTCAGTAGACCCCAGTTTTCCCCAGTGTGCTTCTCATTAGTCCAGTTCTCCATACCACCATACTTCAGGACTAGGGAGCAGTGGAATTCCCAAAGCCACTGTCCTTCTCTTATAGAAACGGGCAGCTTTCATTCAGGAGACAAGCCCGAAAAGGTGAAAATTGATGAAAAAATTTAAAAACACAGCTCAAGACAGCAGTCCAGGAAGTGAAATACATGACTGTTGGGCAAAGACAGAGGTGGGAGAAAGCTCTTGGGGAAAGGGGGACACTGGCTTGTATCTGAGAGATCTATAGAGTTTAGAAGAAAGGCTCAGCAGAGAGGGCACTGCATGGAAGACAGAAATAGAAGAACATCTGTAAATGGCATTCACATCTGCAGTGTGTTCCCCAGATGTGTGAAGAGGCTGCAATTTTCATTTACAATGAAAGCAACTACAAGCTTATTAAGTTACACAAAGTCAACAACTGAGAGAAAACAAACCAGTAGTGAACGCAAGGCCAGTCAACAGTGACATACAAGCCAGTCACCAGGGTATACATGCACCAACCAAAGACACCGATCATCAATGAAGATCAAATGTGTAAGCCAAGCATGAAATTCCATCCTTGTACTTGCATGAAAATGCTCCCTAGTGAAATGCTGTCTGATGGCCTTGACCCATGTCTAAATCCACAGCCATAGTGAATAATTCACGTAATAATTTCTTATAATGCTGATCTGTGAAGGTGAGAATATCACACAGAGCACACCTTGCTAAAAAACAGTGCTGTGAATTCCTGAACTATGCCCCTTCCTAACCCAGAACTCTGATGAGGCAGAAACCTTAATGCAAGAGTAAAATGGGGATAGATGGAATACAGATTCATGTCTACACTCACTCATTCTGCAAGTTTAGCTGAGCACTGTAGCAGGCACTTTTCTCATTAGGACAGCATGTCTGGCAAAGATATCTTAAGGAAGAAAGGGTTTATTTTTGCCCACTATTTGAGGGCATAATCCATCATGGCCAGGTGTGGGCCAGCTGGTCACTTTGCATGTGTAGTCAAGAAACCAAGAGAGAGATGAAACAGCTCACTTTCTCCTTTTTATTCAGCCTGGGATCCCAGACTATGAAATAATGCTGCCCACATTCATGCTGGGATTTCCTACTTTGGTTAAACCTTGCTGGAAATACCCTCCTAGACACACCCAGAAGCTGTCTCTTAGGTAACTCTAAATCCTAGCCAGTTGACAAGACCAACCATCAGTAGTATTTACTGTGTGTATAGAAATCACTAAGAAGATAGCATGGCGGTAATTAAGACAGCGTTGAGGGAATGTTGGTCCACAACAGAACAAACTTTACACTATGGAAAGTCCACGCCAGGGGAGGTGGCCGCATGACAGGACCAGCATTGCTACACCCGACAGAGTACTTATGGAATCTCCTTCAAACAGAACGATGTTTGAGTTAGGTATCATTGAAATGAGAAAGGCAAGCATAGGAAACAACAACAAAAGCTGTCAAGTAAAATAAGTGTTTCACGTATCAGCTGACAGACTGTAGTTCACCTCTTAGTGAATGCTGTCTCCTGGACAGTCAGTGGTACCACAAGCATAGCAGTCCAACACTTTCCAAAGATGCTCGAAGCGCTCATCTTGTGCTCAGTAACTGATCTTACACTACAAGTTAGTTGTCTGTGGTCAACCTGAGACACATAGACCCTGTCTCAAAAAACACATAAATTAGTAAAAATGTACTAATTACCTTCTCTAGAACAATCATGCATTTTAAGTACTAGCAAGAATGGAAATGGATGGATAAAATTATAATAGATCTCTCTCCCTTCTCTCTCCATCCTGTCTTTAAAAAAATCACACTCAACGGAAAGTAAAGGAGAATTCCCAGAGTGGAGAGCCCTAGCCTAAGCCTTCCTACTGCAGCTATCCGTGTCAGAGCCTAGGCTTACCATTTTCCCAAAAGTAAATCATCATGGAGATTAGAGTCAATTATGAGATTACACATCAAAGCTGTTACATGAAAATCCGTTTCCAAAGTCTGGAATTAAACACTGACTATCTTATATATTTTGTAAATTATAATTGATAAAATTGGCAGTTAATTTTGAAGTGTTGCATAAGATGACGTGGAAATGAGGAAGGAAGGCTTCACTGACAGGAAGAGGAGCTTAAACAGCAGCTCATGAAGCTGAAGCTCTATAGTGGACCCTGTGTAAGAGGAAAGACCCATCTTAATCTATCCATGGCTAGTAACACTTTGCCTAAATGCTCAGTACTATTGTTTTTTTTTTTCCCTAAGATTACACGATTCACTATGGATTTTCACTCAGTTTGTGAAGGTACCAAAAGATTTCCTGGCTCTGAACCCTCAGGATGTTGAGTCTTAGAGGACCTCAGGTACTTCTTGAGTTCCCTGACAGCCTCCAGAGAGTTTTACTTAGCAGGATACAAGCTACTCACACTACCTTCCCTCTGCCTTTAGCTGAGCATTTTCCAGGGCAATACCAATGGCTCCAGAGCTGTTTCCACAAAGCTCTGAAGGATGCCAGGGACGAGATCATCCCACTGTGGGGTATGCTCCGAGAAGAGCTATGGCCCTGCCAGGGACAAGCCTGGCTGTCTATTAAAGATGAACACATTTCAAATACGATGTGTTGACCTATGAGGCACAAGCAACTGTGGCAGCAAAGGCAAGCTGGCTATTCTAACAATTGGGTCTTATTGGAATGGCTGGTTGCATCTTCACTGCTAAGGGGGATGTCTTAGTCAGGGTTTCTATTCCTGCACAAACATCATGACCAAGAAGCAGTTTGGGGAGGAAAGGGTTTATTCAGCTTACACTTCCATACTGCTGTTGATCACCAAAGGATGCAGGACTGGAACTCAAGCAGGTCAGAAAGCAGAAGCTGATGCAGAAGCCATGGAGGGATATTCTTTA
>NC_034591.1:162906640-162911953 GCF_900095145.1 Mus pahari
TCTTATAGAACCAAGACTACCAGCCCAGAGATGGCACCACCCACAAGGGGCCCTCCCCCCTTGATCACTAATTGAGAAAATGCCTTACAGCTGGATCTTATGGAGACATTTCCCCAATTGAGGCTCCTTTCTCTGTGATAACTCCAGCTGTGTCAAGTTGACACAAAGCTAGCCAGTACAGGGGACCTTGGGGTCTCTGTTTGCACTTTGGTGCCACAAGGAACCATCAGGTCACTGCCTGCGTTTGTGTCTGTGGCCATAATACAGAAGCCACAGTACTGCTGAGCCTGAGTTAATAATGCTGCTCCAGCCCCTTAGTGGTCTGCACAGCCCTTGGAGGCCAGGAAGTGAGGGTGCATAGGCACTGCGCTGTGTACTTACTGCTTAGCATCAGCACTGACTGGAACTAGGCCAACCCTGACCTTTGTGTTAAGTCACATGTGGACTCTCAACAAGGCTGCTTTCAGGAGTATATTAGCAAAGCATTGTTTTTGCTTGCTTTTCTGTTGGGACATACAGTGTGAACTTAGGACAGTGAGCTGACTTGTGTGTGTTCTCATAGGATCTCCGGACTCTGGGTATGGCTCACACACCTCCTTGTACCTGAGCATCCTTCAGTCTGCCTCTTTTCCTAGGACCTTATTGCCAGAGTGTGGACCACTGATGCCCATCTCAATGTCACCTGGGCCCAGGCCACAAGCAGGCTCACTGAATCGGACTGAGCATTTAAACAGGATTCCAGAAGGCTGTCTACATGCTGGTTTCAGCAGAGCTGCTGTGTGAAGAAGCACCAAAGGCAGCTGAGAGCAGCACTTGCTGCCTACCTGGATACTCCCTGGAGTAGGGAAACTTTTCATTTTGACATGAAGCATTTGGCTACCACACACCTGAAAAATAAAAGGCATTTCACTCCCTGCACCCCTCTTTTAATTATTCAGTTTTGTACTTGTAGCATCGATCTTTCTATTCTGTTTGTCTTGTTGTACAGAGATGAAATCTAGCTACACTGCCCAGACAGCCTTGAATTTGCCATCCTGCTGCTGCCTCAACCTCCCACCCAAGTGCTGGACTTACAAGTGGTAGCACACACACGGTTTGTTCTGTGCCAGGCACGCGGTAAGTGTAGTCTTGGGACTTCCCTGGATAAGAGGCCATCCCTCTATTATGCTCCATTGTGTGTCAGCCCAGTGCTGGCTCTGACTGTCAGATGGTCATTAAGTTGTACCAGAGTGATCTCCTCTAGCATACGTTTTTAAATGAAGTTTTTATTACTGCCTTTAAGTGTTGGTAAAAAATTTTTTGTGGAATTTTATGGCTGATAGGGTTATTTCAGTTAAAATCTTCATCAACATCTTCCTTGGAAATCTCTTTTAAGGAAAAGTGAATTTAGGAAGAACGCTCTTAACCTGTATGAAAGTCTTATGAAAAAGGCTCTTAGACTTTTTCAAAGTCAAAAGAGTAAAAGAAATTTTACACTTAAGCATTGACTGATGGGCGTTGAAGAGACGGACCAGCGGACAAAGACCCTTCCCACATAAACTTAGCAGCCCGGATCAATCCTGGGACCCCCACATAAAAGTGGAAGGAGCCAACTGATTCCACAGGCTGTCCTCTGACTTCCGACTGCCCGCTGAGGCACACGCCTACCCACACACATGATAACAAAAAACGATGTCACGTAAGAATAAGTAAAATATCACGAAGCATTGACTGTTTAATTAACTTGTTTTTAATTCTTAGATTGACCTTCATATAGTGTCTCTGTTGAAGCACACCCCACTCAAATAGGGATGGTGAGTTTAAATATCCCAGAGTGCTTTGCACTTGTCAAGATGTGTTATCAGAATTGCTCAATGGAAACTACATCTTTATGGGGAGCCAGAGCTCTAAAAATCCCATTACAAAAATAAAAAAGCACCTCGATCTACACAAGGTACTGTGTACTGCAGTACACAGCCTCAGGCTGCTCAAACCAGTGGAGACCTGTGCCACATTGAAAGACCTTGGTTCCATCCAGTGAGAAGTGCAGTGGCGTCAGGGGGTAAGGCTTCCTGTCTTTCACTTCACACCAATGTGAGCCTGCAGCCATCTGGGGAGAGTAGATCTAAAGTGTTATGCCATTTTCAAGCTTCCGCAACCATTTTTATTTAACCCACTGACTTTGATGTTCATGCCTATATATGTGTGAAGTGGTGGTGGTGCTGGTGGAGTGGGGTGGCGGGGGGTGGGGGGGTGGAGACTCCCAGACCTATCTATGTGTATATGGAGGCCAGAGGTCACTGTTGGGGGTCTTCCTCAATCTTTCTCCATTTCATTTTGAACCTGGAGCTTTCCAATTTGCCTAGGCTGGCCAACCAGTGAATCCTAGATATCATTCTGTCACTGCCTCACAGGCACACATTTCCACACCCAGCTGTTTTTTGTTTTGTTTTGTTTTGTTTTGTTCTGTTTTCTTCACCTGGGTTCTAGTAGATCTAATCCGGGTCTTCATACTTTTAACATAAGCACTTACAGTGGCATCTCATCAGCCCTCAATGCGTCTCTCTTTGCAAGTGTAAAGGAACATGCTGGCTTTGCAGCTTAATTATTCATTACAAAGTAAAACACATCAGGAAGTTTCAATGTTGCTGGCTGCTTTCTCAGGGTGATCTATGTGGACACTGTAAATGCTGCCATCTATGTTGTTAAGAAGTTTAATGATATTTATCTGGGTCTTCCTGTTTTTTTTTTTTTTTGTTTTTTTTTGTATATTTAATTAACTCCTAGAAAAACTATTTAAGAACCTTGCCTGTCTCCTTAAAATTGAACATTCTAATAGCTCCTGCCCCCCTTTTAGTTTTTTTTTTTTTAACAGCTTTATTGAAATATAACTCATGTACAACTCAATTTAGCCACCTAATGTGTCTTCATATTCTAGACTGACCAATACTGCATGTTTATTTCAGCTAACAGCATTTACTGCAGACCCTGGGCAGACTCCCAGCTTTGAGGTGCCCCCAGGGAGTGTAGGCTGAAACAGAGCTGTTGTGAGCTGATCTTTGCTCCATTTGAGGTTTTCCCTTAGAAAGTAAGAATATAGACAATGCCTTACTTTGTAGGGATGCTCAGATCTAATTCAAATGGAGCCTATCAAAAGAGCAAGCTCTAGTTCTTAGAAGAAACATGAAGGTTAAGTTCTTGGTTTTTAAGGACTGTATTTTAAAAGGATACACTGAAACATAAGCTGAGTTCTCCTGTGAGGCAGAGAGATAAAATAGGAGAAAACAAATCAAGCAAAAGAAAAAAAAAAAGAAAAAAGAAATCAATTTGAAATATTGGTCTTTGCTGCCGGACTTCGAGCCACTGACACACAGAAGCATAAATAGCTTATGGAAAGTAGAAATAAAACCCAGAGCTATCTAAATGTGAATTAGTCCTGCTTTCTGGATCACCTCGCCTGCTCAGAGATGCTAGCTCAGGGGAATACAAACAAAATTTAATATTTTTGTGACACACAGTGAAGAGGGTGCTTTGCTCCAAAGAGGAAATGAAATTGTAAAATGGAAACGTAAACAAGTTCTTCGGGGTGGTGAGCGCTGTGGGAAGTAAAAGAAAGTGACCAGGATGAGGAACTCCAGGCAGGGATTCAACCTTAGGTCACAGGTCGTTGTCCAGCTCTGGTGTCAAAATCTGGGAAGTAAGACTTCGGGTCACAGTAGCAGCTCACAGCATCACTCTGAGAGCAAGTAAGGCGGAGGTCATGAAGACGGCCTGAAAAACAGACTTCTCTACTGATATCAGCTGTGACTGCCTCCTAGTCTACTGTTTTGAATTGTCTACACTGAAATTCAGTTGTTCAGCTTGCAAATGCAGAAACAACAGTAAACAGTAAGGCAACCGCAAACCAGGGCAAGAAGCTAGGCCCTGGGGATTCACTTGACTCTGATCCATTCTGTGGACCCACGAGATTCTCATAAAATACAGAGGGCACCTACACTTTGTTTATTTATGTCTTTATTTGCTACAGCAGCAAGGATTGAACCCAGAGCTTTGTCCATATTAGGCAAGTGCTGTACCACTAAGCTACATCCCCAGTCTTTGCCTCATTTGGAAAGCAACAGAGGGCTATTGTCATAGAAAGCACAGCTCTTACAAAAGACCCTTCCACACTTGACTTCATGTAGCACCATCAGGGAAAAGAAGTCACAACCCAGCTTTGTTTGACATTTTTATTGCCTTCTCTGTCTCTGTCTCTGTCTTTGCCTGTCTCTCTCTCACTCACACACACACACACACACACACACACACACACAAACACTCCTTGAGATTACATTTAAATATAATAATAAAAAGGTTATTAGAAATTTATGGGAATTGAAAAGGGAAGATGATAGTATTGACCTCCTTCTTGGGTAGTTTAGAAGAGTTTCTGCTGCCCCTGACACACTGTGTGTGTTGTACTGAAGCTTCAAGAACTCTTTCCTGAGCATGAAGTATCTGCACAGGCAGGCCCTGAGCTCTAGATTTCCTGAGAAAACATGTAGACTTATTTTAATATAGCAAATTGGCTGCTCTGATCACATCCAACGACCTTCTAGGTCTGTGAGATCTGGCTGGAATGCAGACGCACCCTTAGTACACACCTTTAATCCCAAACTATGAAGGTAAAGTTAGTTTGCAGAAGGAAGCACTCAGGTTTGAAAGTGATGTTTAATTGAGAGGCAGACAAAGTGACAAGTCAGAGGAAGAAGTGACAGAATAGGATATGTCCAACTCTTAGGAGAACAGAGAAGAAAGAGAGGCAACATAAGAGAGAGCAGAGCAGAGGGAGAGAGGGGGAGGCAGTTGTACAGAGACAGGTTGCTGAGAGAGAACAAGTTAGGCACAGGTGAAGACAGAATAAGCCAGAGAATGAGAGGAAGCCAGATTAAAACAGGTTGCCTAAGTTAGTATGAGGCCAAGTAGAGCAATTCAGTCAGAAGCTGAGAGAAACAAATTTGAATCAGTCAGCTTGAAGAGGAGTTTGAGCCAGAACAGCTGAATTAACCAGCCAGCCAGAGATCAAAGAGAAGTCAAAATATCATTATTTGCAGATGATATGAGGGTATACATAAGTGACCCTAAAAAGTCCACCAGAGAACTCCTAAACCTGATAAACAGCTTCAGTGCAGTGGATGGATATAAAATTAACTCAAACCAATCGGTGGCCTTCCTCTACACGAAGGACAGACGGGACGAGAAAGAAATTAGGGAAACAACACCCTTCATAATAGTCACAAATAATATAAAATACCTAGGTGTGACTCTAACTAAGGAAGTGAAAGATCTGTATGA
>NC_034591.1:162913997-162955864 GCF_900095145.1 Mus pahari
AAAGTACCCAAGGAGCTGAAGAGGGCTGTAGGTACAACATTATGAACTAACCAGTACCCCTGAACTCATGTCTCTAGCTGCATATGTAGCAGAAGATGGCCTAATCGGCCATCATTGGGAAGAGAGGCCCCTTGGTCTTGCAAACTTTATAGACCCAGCACAAGGGAAGGCCAGGGCCAAGGAATGGGAGTGGGTGGGCAGGGGAGCAGGGGCGGGGGGGGGGAGGTATAGGGGACTTTTGGGATAGCATTTGAAATGTAAATAAAGAAAATAATAATAAAAAAACTTAAAAAAAAAAAAAAAAAACAACCAAAAAAGATGATATTTAAGAGGTCATAATATACAAAAAAATTTTAAAAAAAGAGAAAGCAAAATGGAAGATTTCTGAAAAATTTATGCATCTCCTGATGTGTGTGGATTTGTGCATGTGCATTCACATGGGTATTGTAGAGGCCAGAGGACAACATAAGGTATCTTCCCCGATGTTTCTCCACTGAAAGCTCATGGATTCAGCCAGGCTGGCTGGCCAGGGAGCTCCAGGGATCATCTAGTCTCCACCCCCTGGTGCTGAAATTACAAACTGACTCCTAAATGCCCAGCCTCTGGGTAGATGCTGAGATCTAAACCCAGGCCAAAAACACTTTATTTACATAGCCATCCCTCAGTCTTGCCTGGCTATATTTTAGGATTGGAACCCTAAAAATACTTTGAAAAGCCTTTAGGCAATATGCCATGACACAAGAAATCCCCCAGACAGACTACCTTTCCCAGTGACCAAAGCAGATGCAAAGGAGAGCCAACCACCTACACTTCCATGACCAAGATACACAGCTGAGGAGGCAGAGAATTAGTGTTACATTCTCACTGAAAAGCTGGAAGATGCTCAGTGGGTACTCACTGTCTAGCTTAGCTGTTTCTGCTTCCTTTGGATTAGACATGTTTGCTGTTTAATAGGCACTTTCCATCTCATTGTCACCCAATGTTCTAAAAATAAGACAATAGGAATGGCTTTTTAATGTAGAAAAGCCAAGATAACTCCCAAGCAATAAAAACAGGATCAGTGCTTGTCAGGTTGCTGGGCGATTAAATGTCATTCTGCCCCCCTATTTTGCCCCATCAGTTTAATCTGAGGACAGAAGGAATGTTTATTGAAAAGGCAAGCTACATTAGCTCACAAGCCACATAGGAGCTTAGGGACATGGAATCCTGACAAAGAAATTACCCCAAGCCTCATAAAGACCCTCTGCTTTGCTCTGGTCAGCTTTCACTGGCCAAGACAGCTAACTGAAGGGACTCCCTGCCCCTCTACCACACAGCAGACAATGATGAAGGGACAATAAATTCCAGATGCCCTCTCAGAGGGATGGTCAGTTGAAGTCACAGAGACCAGCTCAGGCTGTGTTCTGGTCCCTGCTCTTGACAGAGAGGTGAAAAATTACTAGAATTATTGTGCAGCAACCTGGAAGCCATTTGAGTTTTTGTTGCAGCAGGGCTGTAATTCTAAGTTTAGGTTACTTATTTAAACTTTGTTTATGCTAAGCTCAGCTCTCTGACAGTGCTAGATCTGAGAGGCATCCAGTGAAGATCCTGAATTTCCCACACGGGCCATCTCCTTCATGATATGCAGTGACAGAAAGCATACCCTGACCCTTTCCTGGCAAGCAGTGACTTCTGTGAGCAGGGAGCATCCCAGTGGCTGCAGAGTCCTAAAGCTTCATCGAGAGACTGGAGAAGCTCACAGCCAGAGTGTGGCCTGGCCTTGACAGAGCCCTTACCTCGCATGGAGCATGGTGGCCAGAGTCTACAGCAATGTACTGACCCGTGTGCAGCCTTCCGGTTGATGATGTGTGGGTATTTTTGGTTTCTAGTAATGTGAAGTGCCTGGATGCAATATGCACTCTCTCCGTGTACTTAATTAGGTGGAAATTCCTTCAGGTTCACCCAGTCACATGCTAACATTGCATTACTCATGAGACAAAGCTCGACTTCCTTTAAAGGACTCTTCCTTTGACAACAGGTGAAAAAAAAGAGGAAAATAAAACCAACCAACCACCACCAACAACAATAACAACAAAACACTTTTTATTTCAATTCGCCGTAAGTATGTTCTCCTAAAATAAGCAATTTTAAAATGTACTCTATAGGAATGAAGAAGCAACACATGCTTTGTGGACTTGTCTTTTACACATGTATTTGAATTAAACTGTAGTTTGAGATCTTTAGACAAGACAAGAGGGGGGCAAGCTGGATAATTCAAGAGCTATGTGTCAGAACTAACTTGAGCTCATTTTGATTTTGACCTCTGCAGGAATGTCATACACAATCCTGTTAGTGATTAATCTCTATTTCATCTGGGAAAACAAAAGCAAAAACAAAAACAAAAACAAAGACAAAAACGGGATTCCTATTATACCAATGCTCCACTGAACTGCAGCCAGTGGGATGTGCACTGCACATGCAGACTGTCTGAATGGCTCTCCATTTTCCCCTCTCACCGTCCTGTTTAACATCTGACTCTTGTGATAGGTTTTTTGGTTTTGGGGGGTTTTTTTTGGGGGGGGGGTTAATTGAATTTTTAAAAATTCATTATAAGACACTGTATTTAATAGCCTAAATATTTCCAATGAAGAGAGCATTCTTTCATGAGAAAGATGGAAAATGGATGTTAATGTGTTGATCTGAAACAGAATAAATTAGCAATCAAGAAAATAATGTCTAATCCCTGGGAATTTTAATCTTCTTAGTTAAACATTAGAAATATAAGTGCTTAATAAACACAACAATTTGATCATTTCGGGGCTTGTGGTTTATAGCTACCATCATCTCCATTAGGTGAAAACACTGTTACTCTCCTTCCATGCTAGTCATTGTAAGTAGGACACAGTCTTTGGGAGGAGGCGTGTCTAAAGTAAAAATGAGAGACCCAGGAACCCTGAGATTGTCCTGGAGGGCTAAAAGGGCAGAAGCGGAGGTGGGGGGCGGGCTGGCAGGCAGTGGATATAATGTGGCAGGAACAGTGTTCAGCAAATAACAAATTGAGGAAGGAAGAGGGTAGACCCCAATTGTAGTAGTAGCAGCTAACATACAGTTTACCAGTGTGGCTAAGCCACACAGTAGAGCTACTGCTATTACTAATTCCATATTAACAATCTAAAGACAGTCTGTGCACATAACCAAATGCCAATGAAACTTGTTTTGACATACAAAAGAGGCTGAGGCAAAAATACTGCAAACTCTTACCAGATTAGAAAGAAAACAACAACAACAATAACAACAACAAACCAAACAAACGAACAATCAAAAACAGTGCATTGTACCTGTTTATAACCTTGAGAGTTTATATTCTTCAGGTCACTTGTAAAAGTAATTTATTGTTTTATTTTTGAACCAGGGTCTCATATATCCCAGGCTGGCCTCAGACACTCAGTGTATCCAAAGATGGTCTTGAACTCCTGACCCTCCTGACTTCACCTCTGGAGTGCTGGGGTCCCAGGCGTGTACTATCATGCCTGAGATTATAGGTATACAATACCATGACTAGGATCACAGGCATACATCACCATGCCTGGTTTATGCCTTGTTGGGAACCAAGCCCAGAGCTTCGTGAATGCTAGAGAAATTCTTTACCAACCAAGCTACATCCCCAGATCACATAAAGTGAAATAATATTTAATGTTAATGTATTTGACTTAAGGAGCATCTACTCTATACTTTATGAGACTCACCATTTGGACCAAAGACCACTTTGAAGAAAGAGGTCAGCCCCAGCCACCTGTTCCATGAGATGAGATGTCAAACTCAGAAGCATATCCATCTTGAGTGGTGCAGCTAACACTGCATGGGGCAGAGACACGCTGACCCTGTGGCATAATTCTGACCAAAGAGGTGGTGATTGTTATTTTATGTCACTATTTTTGAGGGGCAGTTTCCTAGGCAACAGAGAGAACCTGTCACCAAACTGACTGGTTACAAAGCCTTGGCCCTGCAGTGTTCTCATTTGCTAAAATATATAATCACAGCCTATATCAAGGAAGATTGTCCCACACAAAAGGAAAGCCCGCACTGGTGTGTGTGTGTGTGTGTGCTGAAGCTTTAAGAAACGGATTCTGGCCTTTCCCTCTGGTTCAGGCTTTAAATTAAATCTATAATGTCAGAAGCAGCACATATAGTTTATGCTTTGCTAAAAGAAGAGCCTAGATTGCCCTTCAATAACTTAGAAACAAAACAAAATGCTGAGGAAGAGGCGTCCATGTGGCTATGGAGATGTATTTAATATGTACTAATGGAAAACATACATGTGAAAATAAGCAGGTTGGCTATTATTACAAGCAAACAGAACATGACAACAACCTGTCTTTGAAATCGTAATTCTTGCAGCAGGAACAGGCATTGAGAGCTGATTTCCGGTCCTATCACCTTAGCCCCCCTGTATCTCCTCAATTATTTTCCTCCCTGTTGTGAGGATGCAGAACTTTACAGACTCACAGAGTGTAGATGGGCAAGGTGAAGACGCATTTCCTTCTGGAACTTTTACAAACATCGACGGTCAAATCAAAGACCATCCTGCAGTGACCTGCATAAACAACCATTAAAATGGCAAGTAACTGTGCCTTTTTTGCTTTCTCCATGGAGCATACTAAAAAGTGACAATTTATTTCAAAATGACCAACGCCATTTGAACATTGGCAACACGAGGTCTTCATAAGAACTGTATTTTCAAACAGAATGTGTTTTCAGTCTGGTGTAAGAAGATAAAACATTTCAAAATTACTGCATGGCATATTTAAAGCTTAATTTTTTTCATTTCCCAAGAGACACGCTTCTTCCAGAAGCACGGTGGATAAAACATGGTTTATTTTTATAATTCAGGCAGAGAGAAGCTGAGAGTAGCTACCCAGTGCCAGTTCTCTGCTACAATTAACTACCAGCAGCTTCTGCTCATTTCGTATCCGTATACTGGGGTTTGCTTTAAGGAATACTTATTTTTTTGTTTGTACCTGAGAGGAAAAATGGAATGAGAAGAAATTGTCCTGCCTAACTCACTCTTTCCCCTCATTGGAAGATAGCATCCACAGTTGCTAAATGCTAATTAACTGTTAAAGTCAACACTAGCTCCTGTCTTCTCTCAGCTTAAAATGACATTCTCTAATAAAGCCATAAGATATTCAGGACAGAATGTGTGCACATAAGAGCTTCTTAGGAAACAAAACCTCAAGAATAACCCTACGACCCCCCCAGGTGAGCATTCCATTTTCGAAACTGTCTCCCAGTAAAGGGCTGTGAATGTCTCACGAATCTTTAACAAGCCTGATTGTTCTTTTGTATCTTATATTTCTATGATGATTAGGAATGCTTTTGATATACCTTTGTAACATTATATTTTCCAAGTCTATTTAGGTTCATAGTAAAATTAAGCAGAGCACATCAAGATTTTATACATATTTCCTGCTTGCACATACACACATTCAGGGAGACCTTTGTCAACAGCCCCCTAGAGAGTCATCTGTTTTATAAATGAAAATGTAGTTTTGATGCAAGTTGGCTAAGTCTGAGGACGCAAGGAACCTTTAGGTGGAACAGAGGATACACATAATGGACATGAGTATCCAAGAAATTTCATGTCTTTGCAGGTTCCTAACCCAAATGTGGAGACCAGGGAAGGATTCCAGGAGACAGCACAGCTAAGCTGGGACTTTAAGACTAAGTAGAAATGAGCCTGTATAGGGGGAGGTGCAAGCGGAGAAAGGAGGGGAGTGAAGGCACCCCTCTCCTTCACAGAAGGCCCAGAGAAGAACCATGTGGTTCCTGAGGGTCTGGAAGAACTTCAGGGTGGTTGGATCCTCACAGGGTCTGCGAGTAGAACAGCCCTGCCCGTATCTTGTGGATCACATCTGAGATTTGGGGGTTCATTTTAAAGCACTGGAGAGTTCCTGGATAATGGGAAAGAGATGAACAGCACACACCACGTTAGAAGACAGCTGTGCCAGGCATGATGCACATGGATGATCCCAGAACTTGGGTGCTGAGGGCAGGAGGATCAGGAGTTCAAGGTCATCCTCAGCTACAAGTTAGGGGCTAGCTAGTCTACATAAGATAATGTCTCAAAAACAAGCAAAAATAAAACAAAAAGAATGACAGACAGACAGACAGATGAGTGCTGAGTACAGAGACTAGCAGAAGAGACAAACTACTCAGTTAATTTGGGGAGGGGGGAAGAGAGGCTGGTTGGAACCAGCACACGTTGCCTTGAAGAATTTCCACCATTTCAGTGCACCAATGCAGTTATTCTCTGATACTCCTTCAGGACTGAAGGTGGTTGGCTAGGACGGGGGTTCCTCTCAACATTCTCTGCTTTGCTACCTGGGTGAAATATCTCTCTTGCCATGATTGTCTCTGTTGAACAGATTATGTTAATAAGCAAATGGCATTGGACTGGCCAGAGACAGTGAGACAGTGGAACAGAAATGTAACCCAAATCATGCTATAGTGAGCTGTGATGTATTGGAGAGGAAGATTCCTTACCCTTTTGTAACAGATAGGATAGGATAGGATGTTTCCCATGGATACAAACAAGGAAAAGCTGATAGCAGATAAAAGAGGTACAAACTGGACAAACCGTGTTGAGAAACCAGATGCCTGATTGAATACTTGTTATATGCTAGAGACTATTTTATGTGCATTGATTTATTTAATCCCTATACCAATTAATCGTGAAAATTATCATAGAATCTCCCTTTATGATGTAGGTCAGTTCCAGGTTTTACCATCTACAACCATGTGCATTCACACAGGTGCAACTTGGTTGTGTGTGGGAAGAGCCCAGCCACCGAGCAGAACCACTACCAAGAAGGTTCCTCCTGACTCATCTTCTTCAGTACCAACCTGATCAGTCCATAGTTCAGAATCAGCTCAGTCTCCTGCTTCTCCTGGGCCATCAAATGTTGTTGACACCCCAAAGTTTGAGACCTCATTTTTCTTTTTCCTTTTTTCTTTTCTTTCTCTTTTTGTTTTGTTGTTGGTTTGTTTGTTTGTAGACAGGGTTTCTCTGTGTCCTGGAACTCACTCTGTAGACCAGGCTGTCCTCGAACTCAGAAATCCACCTGCCTCTGCTTCCCAAGTGCTGGGATTAAAGGTGTGTTGCTGCTGTGTGAGTTACTGTGATTCACTAACTCTCTCTCCTTGAATTCTTCCATACACTGTAAACAAGAATACAGGCATCAGCCTGTTGCTGAGAAGGCATGATAGTTGTTCATAAAAATCACAGAATAGAGACACTCCACAGCCCTAAAGCAGTCCTCCTGCTGTCCCCGGATTCTGTCCTGAAGGGGCTTGGGAGGTAGGACTAGACAGAGTGAAGATCAGTTTCTCCACTACCTGCCTGGAGCTCTCCAGGCTGAGAGACACACAGGACAACACAGAAATGGTTGCTTTCCCAAGGGCCACACAGCATGTGGAGTGCCACACAGATACTTCAGTGTCTCTGACCTGCTCACACATAAGTTCATCACATACACGGAAATCTGGTTTTAGAGTCAGCATCCTCCTATTTCTAAACTGGTAAATCTGAAAACGCTGTGGTTCTTCTGCATGCCCGTCTGCACAAAACTTTACTAAATGACACACAGTCACACTCCGCAGGCTGTCTGGTACGTTTGCCCTTGCTGTCATTTTTGTTGTTAGATTTTAGGTTTCTGGAAGAGAAGGGAGGTTTCAAGAGAGAAACCGTCAAATCATCCCCAAGGCAGTAGCTTTACTAATGCTGCCAAGGAAATGGGTGGCACAGCACAGTAGGGGCCTGAAGTAAGATGCTTCAGCCTGCTTAGGGAGCAGAGCTTGCTCTTTTAAGATCCCCCATGAGGAGACTAAGGACAGAGAGCTGTTGTGCCATGATGGAATGGCTCCAAGGTTGACTGACATCAAACTAAAGTAAGAGAAATTATGTTTTCTTGTATTTCTGGCTGAGGCAGGTGTTTGAAAGGTCTCCAGCCATCCCCAGATAAAGGACCTCTGGGAGAACAATGGGTCTAATTAGTATGTGATGTGGTGGTGGTCACTTGTCCTACTTGGAGCCCTGGCCACTTAGAATATTTTTGTCTGGAATAGGCCCACTCCTAGAAGGGCCAGGTTCCCCACCTAAATGATCTAGCAGTTACCATTTCCAGGCTCAGCACTCAGGGTTAGATACAAATGCAGAAATGGCTGCCTTTGGCTGCGTGTTCAGGACAGGAAAGCTTCCTCAGCTGGGTGGAGTGGCTTATCCAAGGTCACCATTCAGCAAACGAAAAGCTGAGACTTGAACCTGGATCTGATGGACTATAAATTTATGCCCCTGGTTATTAGAAGATCTACTTGCTCTCTTGTAAACAACCCAGATGCCTCCTGCTTTGGAGGAAGGGGTGAAGTGCTTTCTGAATAAAGAGCCATCTTGAAGCCTTTCTTAAGGCAGGTAAAGTGTTATGCTTCATCATTTCCCCATGCCTCCATCCTAGGTCATAAAAATGAAGGAGGCTGCTAGGCAGCTACAACTGCCTCAAATTATCCAGTCTTGCTTGCCTTTACCTGGGATCAAACCTTCAGTCTGCACTTCCCAGGAAACCCTCTGTCCTTGACACTGATTTTGATCTCCAGTGTCACCTCCATAGTGTTCCCTTAGCTTTGGTCATGCTCTCTATCCCTGGGCAGAGTCTCTGTATCTACACCATGACTGTATTTCCCATAGAAAACTAGCAGCTCTTGGGGGACATGAACAGTGGCCTCTTCACTTTCCCACCTCTAGCATCTAGACAGTACTGGGACTGCGAAGGAGTTCGACACATGATCTTGTCGCACTGTTTCAAACCCCACAATAAATATTCCAGAGAGTAAGATGTCTTTTCAGTGCAATGATCTTTCATTGTCTTGTTTATCCAGATCTCATCGACCCAGGGTATTGAGAAGGATCTTTGTCTTCTCTAGGAACAGAGCAAGGATTCCTCTTGTAAATGGAAACTCGAGTTATTTGACATCCCCTAGAGGAAACTCTCCAGGAAGTTACAAGACTCATAAGG
The DNA here is from genome assembly GCF_900095145.1 of Mus pahari. NCBI lineage: Eukaryota > Metazoa > Chordata > Mammalia > Rodentia > Muridae > Mus > Mus pahari. The sequence continues at coordinate 162,923,045 of NC_034591.1, forward strand.
GCCCTCTTGAGTGTTATGTGAGCAGTAAACAATTGCAGGGAGAGATGCTTAGGTGCCAAAGCTATCTGCAGGCTGGGCAATGAGCTCCAAGGCTGCAACTTTGGAGAAGCAAACTGGTGTGACCTTTTTTTGTGGTACAGCTACCTTGAGTCCCCTATGCTCCTGTAGGCAGTGCTGGTTAAACTCACTGGTACATCAAGTGAGTCTGGGTGTATCTGGGGTAATACATGTTTATTCACGTCTCCCAGGAAAAGTTGTGCAAAGGAATCGTGTGTTTTTCTGGTGTGAATTGAAGTTCTAAGAGGAAGGAAGAAGTCATGTTTGCATTAAAAACTCTACAAGGCCAAATGGCTGAAGTTTGGGATTACAGAGAGTTAAGATGTTGAGGTCAGAGCCAAATAACCTTGTAATGTTTATTTGCTTTGAAAGCCATTCATTGCCAGCCCTGTGTCTGGCCCATCATCCTGTAACTATCAAAAACTTAAATGTTTTTTTATAGTGTCTTAAAAGTGCCTTAGCAAACGACTAGCTTCCACCAATCCAAAGCTAGGATTATCACTGGGCTGCATCTGAGACCCAGAAGTTATTTCCTTGCTTTATCTGATGTTCCTATCAGTGTGTTCTAAAAGAATCTTCATGAAGTTGTTGCCACACTGGAACACCAGCTTTGGGGTGGCTTTAATCTGTGTTACAGAATAAACTGTCTTTTATCCCCTTTGAGGTAAGAGCTGTTTGCACTGCCCCTAACCCCAAGAAGATGAAAATAGCAGTCAGCTGGTCCTGGCATGATGCAGATTCTAAGATTCTGAAATAGACACTTCTTACACAGACCAAGAAGGAACCTTTAACACGGAAGGGCCCCAAGACTTTAGATGTCAAATGTTTACCCCAAACCAATCCCATTTATTTCAGGTGCATTCCCAAAGCACACCTAAGATACCAGATTGCAACCTTTTGGGATGTGGTGGTTCTCAGCTCATAAGGGTGATCAGGACAGGCTAATGCTATATCTGTGCCTAATCTTAAACATGATTTCATTGGCACTTAAGTACAGATACTGTGTTATACTTCATGGCTGGACAGGCAAATTAACAGTATTTGTTTAAGTTAGAATAAAACAAATTTTCTCAGCTAAGCTTTGAAGCCTATCACTTCAGAGCATGGTGGGCATTTAATTACTGTGTGAAATGCACAATATGCATTCATTAATCACTCCTGAAGCTTCTAAGTGATGAACTAGCAATACTTCCCATTCTAATTTCCATGAGCAGCTTTCTAATTCAGGGCTAAGTCTTTACATTTCCATGGTTTTTCTGTGGCTTCCCTTATTAATTTAATTACATGCAAATGGGGGAAAAGTGCCTTCTCATTTCTACTAGAGAATACAGGATTTCTACGTTTTCCCATGTTATTTCATTTAAAATTTGCTGAGTGCCTACAAACAACACTAACGATTTAAAACAGACACCATTTTAACATTTTATTGCCTTTTTTTTTTAAAAAAAAGTCATCGTTGGGAACTGTTCCAAATGGAAGGAGAGGAAAAAGAACGTATGGAGACAGTATCTGATCCAAGGCCAGCTCTGACGGTCAGAGAGACGTGCTATGCAAGACACTGTGTCAACACAAAGAAGGAGAGAGATTAGGATAAAGGAAGTTTCAGAGGCATTGAGATAACATACAATAGAGGCATCCTAAAACCCCTCCCACCATCGTTGGCTATGGTGGTTGGTGTTGACAATCAACTTGATGAAATCTAGAACTTTTACCCTCAGAAAATTCTTTAATGTATTTGCATGCTTAACTATGTGTCTATGTACAAAGATTTAATACTTGCCTTAGTGTAATCCCAATTCATTCCAGCTAAAGCCAGAGGAGCCGGCTAAAGTCAACATCAGCAGGTGTCAGAGCTGGAGATAAGAAGTTTTGCCTGGAAGGGAGGTATGGCTGCCACCTCCTTCCTGGGGCCCCTTTCCTCAGCATCACTTCTGAGGCTTAATGTACTAGGGTTGTGAGTGGCCAGCACTGAATCAGGGCTGCTTCATAAACATCTGAGTGAGTGATGGAATCGTTGAGTGATTTAATGTGAAAACAGATAATTGATTTCTGCTTCTGGGGAAACAGAACTACAGTAAACTATACAAAGATCCCTGGGCACTGTAAGAAAGATAAACCTCAGAAGAATCTGAAAGCTGGTGGGATGGGGCAGCCGTAAGAAGTGATACAGTCGTGAGTCTCCTGGGTTTTCATATAAAAACATATCCCTGATTTAGAACCAGACAGAGCAGCAACTCAAAACTACCAGTGAAATAAGGTTTTTATTGTTGGTTTGGTTTGGTTTTGGTTGTTTTGTCTTTTTCTGTTTTTTTTTTTTTTTAAAAAACCTAGAGGAAGCTTGATTTCTATAATTAAAGGAACAGGAAAGAGCATCTAAGAAAGACAGAGAACTTCTAGGTAGTAATTACTGTATGCTAGTCAAGCTTCATGAAAATGTGTGTGTGTGTGTGTGTGTGTGTGTGTGTGAGAGAGAGAGAGAGAGAGAGAGAGAGAGAGAGAGAGAGAGAGAGAGAGAGAGAGATATGAAGGAAGGAAGGAAGGAAGGAAGCAAGTTTAGAAATAAAAACCTATGGCCTGATCACCATTCTCACCAAGAAATGCAGAAGATCTGAGATCCAGCAGCAGCAGGCTGACCCCGATACACCCACTCACTTACTGGAGTTGTGGGATAGAAGAAGACGTGGTTTAATTTAGCTGAAACCTTTACCCTCCATAGGAGCTACTAAGCCTATCACCCCACACTCCAGATTCAGTGAATCCATGGAGGAAGCCTGGACTCCTGCACCCCCCTGCTGGTGGTAGTGATAAAACATCCCTTTCTCCTTACTTTGAGAGAGAGGAGCCTGGTGGAAAGTCAACGTGGTTTTAACCACATCGAGGACATGAGGCAGATCCCATCCTCCTTGTACTTGAAAGACCATGGAGGAACAGCAAGCAGGCACTTGTAAAGTGTTAATGCAGACCTAGACAGGAAGCAGATGCCCCACCCACTGCCCTACAGACTCAAGGAGCCCTTTTACCATGACCACCATAGATATCCCAGAGACCAGCTATGTAACTGCAATTCTAATCCTATCTGGCATTAACAGCAAGGTGCCTCTACTTCTCCCAGAAGAGGATGTGCTCATGGAAGATGGTGGGTAAATCTGAGAGGTGAAATAAGATCTAGGGTCTGCTAACATTGCATCGTAAGTAGAAAACATTTATTAAAACATTGATTGCATCAATCAAAAATCGTTAACCATATCAAGAGCCAGTTATGAAAAATTATAATCATTAAACACACATACAAATACACACGCATACACACACATACACAATACATGCATGCACACATATATACACACATGCACACACACATACATGCATGCACACATATATACACACATGCACACACACATACATGCATGCACACATATACACACATGTACACACACATGTGCATGCACGCACACGCACACACACACACACACACCTCCCCAGAACCCTACCCTACCTGCATGTTAGACAACAAAAGTAGTATAAATCCATACTAACAACCATGATTTTATATTATGTTATGAAGCGCAGTTTTCATAGAAATTCTCATTTGACTTTTTTTAAAAAAATATTCTTTAAATTGATTGCCAAAATTTAAAGATTTTACTCAGAAGTGAGAATCACAATTTTCCGTATCTCGTGTGCATGTTCCCAGTCGGGGGCTGAGCGGCAAAGTGGCTCTTTCTAAGCTGAGAGCTGCTTACCTTCCCTTCTTTGGAGCATTACTTGGTTTCTCCTCCATGTTCCACGTTGCTTTTGACCCATCCTGACCTTTGTGTGCTGCAGTGGCATCTCTTTGTTGCTCAGATCTCCCAGCATCTCTCCTGTGTTTTCCTGAGGTGGCTCATCTGGCTTCTGATGAATATCTGATCACATTGGGAGACTTCCTTCAAGAACTCTTACCGACTACTTCTGCTACATTAACATCCTTGACCTTTGACCCACTCTAACACAGGGTTTATAAAGGATAAAAACAAGAATAAATGTGTGATCTTAGCATACAAGTAAGAGATGGACAGTTCGGAGAGGAATAGCCCAAGCCTCAGACTCCTGACTGTTTACAAAGGATTCACTATCTCTGCTACTTTGTTTTGCTCTTTTTCTTGGTTCTACAAAGATCTGCATGGCTCTAGGTGAGAAAACTGGGCTTTTTGTAAACCTTTGCCACAGTGAGAGAGGATAGAAATCTCACACCTTGTCAGAGTGGTCAAGGTTTGGTCACTTGACAGAATCTTGAGAGGACCACCATTTTCCTTAGGTTTATGATATTAACTATATATGTTAATTGAACTATAATGTAATTTAGAAGTTGAGACATTTGATATCTAGTACAATAACCTTTCCAAGTCTGCTAAAAGATGAGTACAAGAGCAAGTTACTTGACTGTTGAAAAGGCAGCCTTTCTGTATTATCCACAGAATGGAGCTGACAGTAAAAGTATCTGTTTTAGTATTAACATGATTAATTACAAGTGTTAACCAAATGTCTACTCTCCGACACATAGTGCTTTCATACGATTGCCTCACTTAACCTTCAAAGCAGTTTAACACAGTGATGCTTGAAGTATCATAGCTAATGGCTAAGCTGGAATTTGAACCCAGAACCTCTGGCTGTAAGTCACACTGAGAAATGTCATTGAGGTAGGGAGTGTTGAAGGTCATGGATACTAAGCACTTGACCTACAAAAGCCCTCCCACTGACTGAGTAAAGCTGTGTTAATATCTTTGGTTCAAAGCCAAAGAATGTTTGGTGGATAGAAGGATGGACATACTAACATCTTAGCGAATGCTAGGCTTGCTAGATACTCTGGTTAAGCATTGATTGTGGTAACTATAATTCCCTTAGTGACACTTGTTTTTGAAACCAGATATTCTAATACTAGAAGTCTACCTCTGTGGAGGTGGTCTGAGTCCTCAAGAGGCTGGGGCAGGAGGATTGCTATGAGTTCCAGGCCAGCCTAGACTACAGAATGAGACTCTGTCAAAATACAGTAAGCAGTGCATAAAATGTAATTAAAAAGTGTTCACAGTGGCTATAAATATATTCTAAAAGTGTATATTCAGCCCAATACAATCATTAACTCTCCCAAAGGTGGTATTAAAGTGGGCATAGGGCAAAGCTCTCTGCCTCTTCTCACCTATCAGTGCTGGGGTAGCAACTCTCAGTATTGAAAGGCTACCTAAAACCCAGTCACATTGCAGAAAACATATAGGTGAAAGGAAGGGCCAACCACTCCCTAAATCCATTCCTACAAACTCCATACTGAAATGTCTCCAGAGAGCTTGACTAACAACTTACTGAGAAACAAATATGTATGAGTATGTGTGTGTATATGTGTATATGTGTGTATACATATGTGTGTATATGTATGTATGCGTGTATGTGTATATATGTGTGTGCATGTGTGTATGTGTGTATGTGCATACATGTGTATATGTGTGTATGTGTATATATGTGTGTGCATGTGTGTGTATGTGCATACATGTGTATATGTGTGTATGTATGTGTATGTGTGTATATGTGTGTATGTGTGTATATGTATGTGTGTATATGTACGTATGCGTGTATGTGTATATATGTGTGTGCATGTGTGTATGTGTGTATGTGCATACATGTGTATATGTGTGTATGTATGTGTATGTGTATATATGTGTATATATGTGTATATATATGTATGTGTGTATATGTGTGTATGTGTGTTTATGTGTGTATGTGTGTATATGTGTGTATGTGTGTGTATGTGTGTATATGTATGTGTGTATATGTACGTATGTGTGTATGTGTATATATGTGTGTGCATGTGTGTATGTGNGTATGTGTGTATGTGTATATATGTGTGTGCATGTGTGTATGTGTGTATGTGCATACATGTGTGTATGTATATGTGTGTGTATGTATATGTGTATATGTGTGTATGTGTATATACATGTGTATGTGTGTATGTATGTGCATATATATATATATATATATATATATATATATATGGCTTTGATCATTTGTAATTCAATATCAAAAAAAAACTTCTTTCTCCTCACTGTTTCCTATTTCAGTATATAAACAATTCCTCTTACTAAATGTCATTCTTACATATCATCTGTACAATAAATAATGTTGGAGATGAGCTAGTCAAATGACTGTTCTAATAATGACATACAAAGAAGCTGTGTGTATTGCTTATGGCTATGTGGCTGGTGGTGGAACTGAGACCCTCTCTCTTCAGCTGGGAAATTTCCAGTCATGTGAAGAGAAACATATTCCTGGAAAGATTGCAGCTGGGTCAGATGACAAGAAAGAAACACTTGAGAATTCTGCAAATAAACAAAAGCTTAGTGTAATTTTTATAATCCCTAACTTCTCAATACTGCTTATAATTTTAAATCCCCTTACTATTTTTATAAAGGCTGAATTCATGTGAGGTTTTCCCCACTTAATTTTTTTTTTCAAAGAGAAGAGGCTTGTAGAGGCTCAGCAGGAAAGACTGCTTGCCTCAAAATCACAAGGACCTGTGTTTAAATTCCCAACATCCACATGAAAAGTCAGGTGTGGCTGTGAACATCTGTAACCCCAACTCTGGGGGGACAAAAGCTGCCTGGGGTTTGCTGCCCACTTCCTAGCTTCAGGTTCAGCCAGACTCTGTCTCAAATAAATGAGGCTGGAGTGATAAACAGAACACTCTATGCTTTCCTGTGGCCTCAAGGGAGTACACACATGTGGGCACATCCATCACAGACAGACAGACACAGACAGACAGAGACAGAGAGAGATTTGCTAAAACAATGCTGCTTAATCAAGTACAATTGAATATATATATATATATATATATATATATATATATATATATCAATGTATTCTAGGCAGCCTCTTTAGTTACATCTCTGAATGTATAGGTGTTTGGGTAAAGACTTTGTGAACTTGGTCACTGTGGGGAACCTATGTGAGAATTGACTTAATTCTCGAATTTCCTGTACATCTTGCAGTGGTGCACAGTGAACAGGTCTAAATTTAATTTTATTCAATAGTCTGTGGGGCTATTTCTAAAGCTGTTGTAATAAAACTCTCAAATCCACATGGGTCTAGTTTTCACATGTGTAAGAGTTCTTCCCTTAGGATAATCAGAGGCTAATGAGGAAGGGCAGGATGGATGAGGGAGGAGATTGTGTGCCATAATTACCCCAGCACATAAAGGATTCTTTTACCCACCACAAAACCCACCTGAAGCAGTTTGCTCCCTAGGATGAAAGGGAACATGGAGAATAATGAGTCAACTGAAATGACTTCTCATTCCAACAGAGCAGACTGTAGTTTCTAAAAATGGCCGCAGCAATATTTGCTGGTCTCCAATGTTCCTTCTGAAGTATGTGTGAGGCTGTGTGCCCAAATGAATGGAATGAACAGAATTCACGGCACATAGTTTCTTGTGCTATGTCTTAAAGGAGATACATCTCCAGAACCTTTTCTCAGCATACTTACCCTGGGCTTGGTTGTCTGGGGATGAGAAACACAGACTATCTGTGTGATAACTCAGATCATAGCTCCACAAAACACTCAGCTAGTAGCCAGCATCAAAAGCCCTATATATGAAAAAGCCCAAAAGCTGCCAATCCCAGCCTGCTCTGTGTCCAGGCTAACCACATGTGAAACAGAGAAGAACTGCCCCTCAATACCCAATCTAAGTGTCAGAGCCACACACAAAATAAACGTTATCCATGCAAGCCACTCTGTGATTTTTCTAGTCAGCATCAGCTAAGGAGGAGATGTTGTCTTTTGAAAGGTATTAATCATGAAGGACAAATTAATTTTCGCTTAATTCCTCCATGTTGATTTTTTACCTATTCCTGACTATTTGCAAATCCTTACTGAGGGAAAGACAAATTAGACAAATGCAAACCTTTGTTAAGAGTCCTGGGCTTAGCAGAGAGAGCCCTTGGGTGAGTGCCTGCTGCTTCTGAACACTCACGTGTTTTATTTCTTACATCAATTGCTCACCAGGAATGCCTGAGATCTGTACAGTATGGCCACTGCATCGGGCCTAAGCAAAGAATGTATCAAAGGAGACACTGCCTTCTTTCTTCCCTTTCAGTGTCTCTGTCTCCAAGCTACCCGCCTAGCAGCAAAGCAGATAAAAAAAAAAACAAAAACCAAAAACGTCTGCAGAGGCGTGTAGTATTTAGGTTCTCTTCTGGGATGACTTAGCACCAAAAGGGAGACTGGGTGTGAAAGGGATGAGTCACTGGGGGTGCTTTAGATGCTAGGCTGGGAGGCAGCTGGAGCTAAGATGATTACACCTGTCATGACGGAAGCCCTCTGAATTCCACACGCTGAAACCACAGCCCCCATCCTGCTGGTATCGTAAGTGGGGATCTGATTAGGTCCTGAAGGAGGAAAGCTCAGGATGGATTTGGTGACCTTAATAAAGGGTCCTAAGAGACCTCTCCTGCTCTCTTTTACCACGTGAAGATATAAGAAGTTGGCATTCTGAAAGCTGAAGAAAGCTCCCAGCATGACCCAACCATACCAGCCCTAGATCACAGGCTTCCCAACTGTCAGAAGCAAATCCACTGTAAACATGACATTTTATTATAACAGTGCAAAAGGACTTACCTCCAGACCATACTTAGTATAGCACATAGCATTCTAGGCTGAAGGTACCAACAGATATAGATGGAAACATCACTGTAGAACACTCAAGAGTATTGACGGTTAATTCTGTCTGTCAATTTGATGAGATTTGGAGTCACCTAGGAGACATACCCCTTGGTATGTCTGTGATTCCATCTCCAGAGAGGTACGGCCAAGGAGGAAAGACCTATCCCAAATGAGGACAGCTCCCTCTCATGGGCTGGGGCGCTACACAGAGAAAGCAAGCTGTGTATAAGCGCTCATCTATCTCTCTGCTCCCTGACTGCAAAGGTGCCCCGATCGACCCGCGCACACTCCTGCCATGGCAGGCGATGTCCTCAAACAGGCAGGCGATGTCCTCAAACACTGAGCCAGAACAAACCTTCCCTTTCTTGTGTTGCTTCTGTTAGGCATTTTGTCAGAGCTGATTAGGGAATTCACTAATATGTGTCATTTGATATCCTTTAAATGCGGAGCGGCAAAGGAGAAGGGTGGGAAATATCAGACATGGAGGGTTTTGTTGTGGCCTGCTATGGAGTGACCCTCTATCTAGGAGCCTGAGAACTCACTGATGGAAGCCATGCATAGATCAGCAGGGAATGGGCCAGAGCTGAGTCCTGCTAATAGTCACTAACGGCCCTCTCTTTAGGGCCTGGGGAGACCCAGGGCTCGGTAGGGCTGAGTGAGCACAGGGAGCCCTGTTTCTGAAAGTCATCACTTCATGGCTTGAGGCACTCATAGGAAAGGGAGGGAACCGTTTCCCAGTGTGAGCTGTGAGCTGTGGAATCTACTGCTCTCTTTCCAGAACACCCGCCTACAAAGGCGGAGAGCTGATCTGTACTTTCCCTTCATTTTAAAATATCAAATTAGAGGCCGTAACAAAATACCCACACTCTGTGAGAACAATTTTGAAAGCAGAAATAGTCACCATGTTTCTTTGGTGTCGGATTCTACCTTTGTTGTGTTTCCCTCCTCCTTCCTTCCCAATTAGCCAAGTTGGATTTAAATATTTATGATGCTGCTTCTTAAGATTGCACACACATCTGCCAAGAAGAAAGTTAGAAAATGAGGCGAAAATATGCCACTGAGCTCTGTCTGCATTTCCAAGGGTATGAGGGACTGGAGGAGAGCCCAGCTCTGAAACTAGGGATCAAAAAATTGGCTAAACATTTTTATGGCTTATTTGACAAAACTGTCTAAAAAATTATAGCTTATTTTATCCAACTAAATTCAGACAAAATTTAAACACAATGTGAGAGCCCAGAAAGAAAGCATTTTCCAAAATAAACACGGAGCATTCATGGCTGAGAAAAGAGGCCAGCGAATGCTAGGAAGAGAAGAGACATGAGACCCAACAAGCTAATGACAGAGCTGGCTACAGGATTTCTGTCTCCGCTGATGGGGTTTTTGTTCTGTATTGTGAAGCAGTACCTAGATATTTTTAAAAGGTGCGTAGCCTACCTCAGCAGCCCGTGGAAGTCAGGTGTTTGACAGTCGCAGATGCCATGGCGGGGATTGTTCTGCATTTCTGGCTTGTTGTGGGATTCTTGGGCTACAGGGCTATATATATCTTTTCTAACACTCCTGTTGGACTCTTCACAGCGACAAGCTATAAACCCATCCAGGCAGCTACACTTCTGACCCAGAATCTGAGGAGGTTGGAGTCTTTCTCATGCTGTAAATGACTACAGAGAATATAAAGCTCAGGGTCTATGTGCTCAGCTTCCAGGGCACAGAGATGGAAGCACACACACAAACACACACACACACACACACACACACACACACACAACTACATACTCATACAGATGTGCTTTAGTTAAGGACTCTCTTACTATGATAAAACCTTATGACCAAAACAACTTGGGAAGGAAAGGTTTATTATAGCTTACAACTCTCGGGTTATACTCCATCAATGAGGAAAGTCAGGGCAGGAACCTGGAGGTGGGAACTGAAACAGGCTTAGTGGCTTTCTCCTCCTGACTTGCTCAGTTTTTTTTTTCCTACACCCCAAGACTACCTGCCTAAGAGTGGTGTTGCCTACAATGGGCTGGGCCATCCCATATCAATCATCAATGAAGAAAAATGTCTATGTACCATCTGTGTATGCCCAGGTGTGGGGGTTGAAACATACATCTGTGTATGTATCTTTGCATGTGTGTGTCTAGGGAGATGTATGGATTGCCTATGCACACTTGCCTATGCACACTTGCCTATACAGGCCAGTGGAGACATTTTCTTGATTAAGAGCTCCTCACAGATGACCCTACATTGTGTCTATTGACATAGAACTAACCAGCGCTGATGCATATACACACAGAGAGACAGTCAGGCGGTCAAAGACACAGGCAGAGATATACCTAGCACACATACACACATACATACATACATATGCACCACTCTTACAGATGTATACTCCACATATATGAATACAACTATTTTCACACACACACACACACACACATATATATATATATATATATATATATATATATATATATATACAAATATTCACATGTACACACAATTGTACACAGAGAATCAAGCAGTCACGTACAGACACACTCAACATACAACTATACACACATGTACACAAATCCCTCCACACACAAATGCATACATACAAACACAACACAAAGGCAGGCAGACAATAAAACCTACAGACTTGGAGATATGTAATACATTCATACATCTAGCAAGACACACACATACAAAGATACACACACAGACACATGTGTACAACCCCCACATCTAGGCATACACAGATAGTACAGACAGACAACCAGGCATACTTGCAGGTACAATACACCATATAAGTACATAACAACACATAGATCTGTGCTCACACCTATAGATGGAAACACATGTATCCCTCTACCCATGCACAGACAGGATAGATGTGGACATTCAGAGACACATGCTTACCAGACACAGGCAATGAGTCTGGCCAGCAGTGGGGTGAATGGGCAGGGAGGAGGGGCCTCGCCCCTGTGACAGAGTACTCACTGCAGGCTGCTGTCTTCCCACAAAGGTAGAAAATAAGCTTCTTACAGCACCCACTGTTAATGCCAGTGCAGTTAGGGCAGGAAGTCATCCCTCCCAGTTTGATGCAGAGCAGTTATATTTCAATCCTAAAGATTTATTTGGCAGCTCTTGGCTCTAGCTGTCTGTGTCCAATTTATCAGTCTAAGGGAAACTGTTGACAATAACTCTCCCTCTCCAGTCCTAGATGAAGACGCCAAGCTGACTACAGGGACAGTTGAACTAGATTCCCTCAAACCCCCAATCTTCTGGCGATGTATGACCATCATACATCACACACCAGACACCATCCCTAAGAAAGGGGCTGCCCAACAGGCATGAGGCAAAGACCCAGGACACAGCCTGATCTGCAATTGGAGAACCTGCTCTCCCCTAGATTTCCCTCTGCCTCACCTCCCGAGACAGCTCAGACACCACTTCCCTCCACATGGAATCCAAGAGGGAAGCTCGGAGACAGAGCTAAACACACAGCCACGTTATGCCACTGTGCGTGTGTGCTTGCTGCCACCAGAGAGTCCGTGACTTTGAGGAAATAAATCAGGAGGACTTCAGACCTCCTACTCACCCCTGAAGGCTCTCTTTTCTTCAGAGAACCTTGTGAGGCCATTACACACAACTCCATCTCCACTGTGCACTCCTTCTAGATATCTAACACACTACACTTCTATAGTCAGCTTTCTGTTGTCTCACTGTTTCCCATGTGGTTAGGTGGTTAGGGTCTATGTTTGCTCAGTTGGTTAGCTGGCTATTGTTTGCTTACTTGTTTGTTTGTTTTCATTGGTGGTTTGGTTGGTTGACTGGCTGGTTAGTTGCTTCCTTATTTGGTTGATTAGTTGGTTTCTTGTTTGATTGATTGGTTATTTGCTTGTTTGGTTGGTAGTTCAGCTGGTTGCTTGTTGTGTTGGCTGGTTACTTATTTGTTTGTTTGGTTGGTTGGTTAGTTGGTTCCCTATTTGATTGGTTAGTTACTTGATTAGTTGGTTGGTTAGTTGGTTACTTGTTTGTTGAGTCAGTTTATTGGTTAGTTGGTTTTGTTACTGTCACTGTTGTTTTCCATAATACTTTGGAATGTAGTCTGTATTAAAATTTCTCAACTCAGAAACACACAGGTACATCAATAGAAACATAATGAGCTAAGAAAAAAAAATTAATGACCAGGACTGTGATTTGAGAGCCCTGATGTAGATTTTTATGAAACTCTCCTCTGAGGTTATTTTCTGCCTCTGATAATGGTGACACCTGGCAATGTGGGCGTGAGGTGGTAAATTCTTCAGTTTTGAATACTGAAGAGCCTGTCATGATAGTTGACAGAACTGACACTTGTGGGAAATGATTTTGTTGTTGTTGTTGTTGTTGTTGTTTTAATAAGGATACAGGGACTCCAGCCTAAGATTCTATCCTAATATCTACTGTTCTTGTTACTACTTATTTTCTCATGAGTATGATGATTTATTTGCTCAGGGAAGTCAACATGTTCCAGAGTAATTTCTTATTTTCATTATTGGGAAAAAAAAACTATGAAAGAATGCTAAGAATTTTAATCACTGGAAACATACCATCCATCACCCGATTGTGCAACACAGTTCTTGACATTTCCAAGAAATATGTTCAGACTTCCAATTGTATGAGGTAAGGTGGGAGGTTGAGCCCTCAGACTGGACGTTTACGAGTTAAGTACTTACCACATGAACCTCGGAACACAGCGATCTAAATTTCTGCAGCTACTTAAGCAAATTTCTGTTTGATCCTCACAGCAGTGCCTCCACTGCTGTCCACAGAAAATGACACAGGGAGAGCCTGCAACTGAGTCCCAGGGCCAGGTTCATTAAATGATCATGGAACTCTGGAGCCATCACCTTTACCCTTGCTAATACTATCAATGGTAACTCCAATTACCGTACAATTAGCCTTTATAATCTTACATAATGTACGCTTTGCAGATTTTGCATTTTGGCCTTTCCAGGGCCAAATCTCTTCTGTGAGAGGCACTGTCATACGCACAATGATGATTAGAGGACTAAAAGCAGAATCCAGGGTACTCTGACATTTTGCATGTATGCTTTGGGGAAAACCAGAGCTTGATCTCAGGGCGTCAACCTTGAGTTACTGGGGGGGGGGGGGGAGGAAGGAGTGGTGTGTGCATTCATGTGCATATATTTGTGTAGTCAAGAAGTCTACATCAGGCATCTTCCTCAGTTGCTCTCCACTTCATTTTGGGAACAGGATCTCTCACTGTACCAGGAACTCATCACCTGAGCTAGGCCAGAGAGCCTCAGAGATCCTTCTCTTTCTTAACCTTGCACTAGTATTACAGGGTATATGCCACACCAGACCTTATGTACCAAGCACTCTGCCCACTGAGCATCTCCCAAGCTCCTGGCTTGGTTTTTAATCAGTTTCCTTTAATCATATAATCCAGGTTGTGAGTTTACACTATCTCATTATGAAAACTATCATGAGTATATTTTATTGAGTATAAATGCTTCAAAAAAGATTTTCTTATTTCATAAGAGCAGATTTGTGTGTGTGTGTGTGTGTGTGTGTGTGTGTGTGTGAGGGGGGGGGAGATCTGAATCAACTGGGCTAGGTTATTGCAGCTTCAAGATTATTTTCTTCTATTACCAATATGATTAAACAAAACAGTAGCCCTGCTTAAAAATATAAACTTACATTTGTCCCTTGCCTTACAATGAGATTTACATCTTGATGAAACCATCCTGAGTTGAAAATAATGAATACATCCACCCAGTGAGCATCCTCAGAGCCTTGGGCTCATTTCCACCACCCAGCATTGTGGCAAAGTGCTGCACTGAGGAGGAAGGTTTGGTGAATTGTAGTGCACTATAAATGTCAAATGTCACAGGACTTTGTGACAATCCAGGGAGTATCCAATAGCATGAAGTTTATCATTGGTCTTTGGTTACAGCCAGAAACGGGAAAGGGAGTAGGAAACATGTTGTGGTTTTGTGTGTGTCTGTGCATATTTACTTTCCAGATTAAAAAACCCACCGTTCAAAGACATTAAGAGGCTTAATCAAGTTCAGCCCAACATTGAGAGAGACAGCCATTTCTAACCTGACATTTAGCAGCCTATTTTCTGTTCATAGTCCATTCTCAGATATGGAGGGCAATCTCAGCACCTGTTTGACTGACAGGTGGCTGAAATGCCTTTTGTCACCAGATGTCACTCAGTGAAAGAAAGGTAAGACAACCGCAGCGTTTCAGGAGCTGGGAGTCTTTAATACGGACACCACACAGTCACTGTCCAGTTAAGTATGGACACAGCCATCCTCTGATATGGAAACAGGAAGTTGCTGATATTCAAGCCACCCTCTGACCTGGAAAGACACAGCTGCTGACAATGAGCTGCCTTGCCAATCAGTCTGTCCCTTAATTTATTGTGAACCACCAAGTATGCTTCAGGAGCATCAGAAGGGCAGACATGTGCATGTGTTCCAGGGATAGTGCACCACAGGAATAAAGATTTTATGCTAATGTGCCTCCCTCCTATTCATTTTGGCATTATGCATTCAAAGGCTCGGTTGGGTTTGCTCTTCTCAATAAGAAAAGCAAAAGAAGGCTGGGAGGAGGAAGAAGAACATTGACATTCAAGGGATCACAGAGGCTCCATAGGCAAACAGCACATTTAGAACTCAGCTTAGGAACTCAGATCTTCCAAACTGTGGAGTCCATAAACAGCCCATTATTCTTCATTGCCAGCAACACCTCCCTTTAGTTCACACCTGTCTAACTACATTATATTTTTATGTAACTCCCAGTAACACCATCTTTTAATTTTATTTGAGGCAAGGTATCATATATACTCTGCCAGCCTCAGACCCGCTGTGTGACTGAGGATGACCTTGACCTGCTGATCTCTACCTCCCGAGTGCTAGGATTAAGCATGTACTACCATGTTCAATTTTATGTGGTGCTAAGGATGAAACCCTTAAGGCTTGTTCACACTAGGCAAGTACTCAACCAACTGAACTATATTCCCAACCCCTAATAACACAATCTTATACTCTCTCAAGGTGGTAAAGGATTTGTCAAAGAATTATATTTTTCACTAACACTGTAGCACTTGATACTGGATTCTAACCTTGTTTTAATTAGATCCTTTAACTCATGAGTCCTGTGTTCATTATCATTCCATAACAGAACATTCACTTCTCTTCTGTCTGCTGAATAAATGTTTTTCCCAACATCTGGTGATGCAAGTTCACTATGAAGTCATCAAGGAGTCAGGGATATGTGAACAGAGCAAAGTCCAAGGCTTTTACACACCAATGGTAAGTCAGATAGCAAGCGCAGAAGCATGTTAAATGTGAAATGGTCCTGCAGGTTCATGTGCTTTAATAGTTGGTCCCCAGCTGCTGGTGCTGTTTTGGAAGGTTCTAGATGGTTCTAGAAGGTGGCGCCTCATCGAAGGAAGGAAGTTACTGGAGTTGAGGATTGATAGTTCACAGCTGGGTTTCTTTTTCTGTTCTATCTTTGCTTCCTGACTGTGTGCAACATGCCTTTGGCTGGCTCACACTGGGCTGTCATGCCTTCCTCTCCATGCCTTCCTCTCCTGATTTGTCAGGCATTTGATCATAAAAAGATGGAAAGTAACTGATATGGCAGCAGAGTTCTGATAGTACTGTGCCAGGTGGAGAGCACTTATACCTGCAGGCGGTGCTTGCATAGGGAGTTAGCTCTGATGAAGTAGAGAAGCCAGAGTGGGAGGCAAGCAGGGCCTAGCCAGCAGGCTGTCTGTATGAACGTGGTGGTGCATGCATTAAGAGCTTTGCTCAAAAAAAAAAAAGGGGGGGGGGGTTGGAGAGATGACTCAGTGGTTAAGAGAGCTGACTGCTCTTCCAGAGGTCCTGAGTTCAATTCCCAGCAACCACGTGATGGCTCACAACCATCTGTAATGGGATCTGATGCCTTCTTCAGATGTGCATGAAGTCAGCTACAATGTACTCATTAAATAAACAAATATATAAATAAATAAAATGGCTGAAAAAAAAAAAAAGAGCTTTGCTCAATATAGGCCTCTGCCATTGCTCAGTACTGTTTTAGGAAAACACTTGTCAACAAACTTTCCAGTCACCCTAACTTGAGGAAGATTTTTTCATTCATCTGTCTCTACAATTGCAAATGGCACCTTTGTTCTATCATCTAAATATCAACGAGATGAGTTTGGGATTTTACTCTCAGCCTTTAGTGTAGACAGGAGCTGCTGAGAGCAGTGTCTCCTGCAGGCAGATGAGTATTGCCTACGATCCATTAACCCAATGAGCTGGGAGCATCTTAGTTATTTCAAGGCTACACTATATAAAATGAACCTTAAGACTATCAAGTGTCATCTTAGAGCGTGTGCTTTCGGGAGCTGTTGTTAATAGCGTGGGTGGTTCCTAGTCTCTGAATATTCATTCAAAAACAAAATACCTCCAAAATCAAAACCTAGTCTATCTCTCTGAACAGGATTCACATTCCTACTTCTGGGTACATAGCTATAGAGCATGACAGCTTACTGAGCTTCCTAGGATGTGGCCAGAGAGCTCCCTTCACTTAGTCCTCTTTACTTGGAGCTCGTCAGACACCTGTTTGTATAGCCTCAAAGAAAAATGTTAATAAATTAAAAACAAAATGTAGAAAAGGTTTTGTGTTTTTTAATGGGCTGATACCTATAGGCAGCATGGTTGCTGGGAGTGGAGGAAGGGGATGTTCTTCAATAGTGTAGCCACTGGAAGGTTCTCACGCTCCTGGAAGCAACTCTAGTGAAACTTACCTGGTCATAAAAACAGGAAAGTGAAAGCGGGCAGCCAGGAGGAGGAGCAGGACTGGTGGGAGGGGAAAAAGAAGGCAATGCAGGTGAATATGATCAAAACATCTGACATACATACATGAAAATACCATAATGGAGCTCATCATATATAATTAATGTGTGCTAATAAAAACTCCAGAGATGGTTCCATATGTGGATTTTTCTTTTTTTTTTTAATGTGTATTTTTCTAAATTCAAACATTTGAACACCAAATTTTCACTGTTAAATGGCATGGGAAATGCTCCTTTCACAAACACTACCAGGTGTGGTTATGCACATCTTTGATCCTGGCTCTTAGTAAATCTCTATCAGTAGGAGTGTGTTACATAGTGAAACTGTCTCAAAACAAACAAACAAACATCAAAGAAGGCATTGATGCTATCTCTTAAGAGAACACAGGTCATTGGAAACTATAATTTATATGAATGTTACAATTCCAGGAAATATTCATGTAAAAATCTAACATTAATCACTAAGTGAGAAGTTTTTCTTCTAGAAAATGCCTTTAAGAATGTTAAGAACCTTAGATGGGTGGGGTCTAGTGGAAAGGGTACAGTTGTTAACCCCAGCAGTTCCAGCATCCAGCCATCATAGTGCAAAGACATTATGCCTAATGCAAGGACCTAAATCTATAGGATCTGGAAGATTAACCTAAATTAATAATAAATAATAAATGAACCAAGAGATGTCTCTGAGGCTCTGAATCAAAAGGGATCACAGTCAACTGACTAGAGGAGATACCCAGGTTCCAACCCACAAATGCTTTTTGACAGATTATTCCACACACTTCCTGCTATGAGTTAAAGCAAGATGGTTAGACCAATATGACTAGAGTCTCTGGAAAATCTACAGCTCCTGACAATAAGAACATGAGAAGATACAACAGTGAAAGTCACGGAAGATTGCTCAGTGACTAAAGAGTTCATTGGACAAGCACAAGGACCTGGATTCCAGACTCAGCACCCATGTAAAACACTGGATGTGGTGGTACACAGTTGTAATTTCAGTTAAGGAGATGGAAACAGGTGAGTCTCTGGGTTCAATGGTCAGCCACCCTGAATCCTTGAACTCCAGGTTCAGTAAACAACTGTTTCAGAAAGTAAGGTGGAGAGCAATAAGGACACCTGATGTTTATCTCTGGGCTCCACACATAAGTGTGTGCACAAGTGCAAACATACATACACACACGCACAAAAGAGAAGTAAACAATAAAAAATATGCCTTTGCAAACCTATGTTGAAATGCAAACATCCACCAGCAAGTTAAATAAAAAGCGTTCTGTGTGCCTGCTCTCCTGAGCTCAGAAAGTCCCTACTGTGTTCTTACCATCTTTTACAAAAACCCTGCATGGCAGGTCATTTTGAAAAGATAAGCCAATTCTCTGGATAGAGCTAAAATCCACCTCTGAATCAGGTCAGTCAGTGGCATTCCCTGCAGGGTCCCAACAACACAGGGCTTGAGTCATGAGGCACTCATCGGCTTGCTGCAGTTGAACCTTTATAAGGGCGGTGCTGTCTTTACTCTCTTTAGCCAACCATGTGGTTTGGCTACTGCTTGCCTCAAGATAGAAGATCCTTAGATAAGCCCACACTGAAGAGCCAACCTCCATCACAGATTTGACAATTCCACTGTAAGAGCTTAACCATTGACTAATGTCACATGTCAAGTTGGCTAGGCTAAGGAGCCTAAATGTTTTGTCAATATCTGTCTAGACGTTGATGTGAAGTCATCATTTCTGAACATAAATTATACTCATTAGACTTTAAATAAAGGAGGCTACCCTCATCCAATTAGCTGATGAACTTTCCAGGGAGGAGCAGGTTTCCTTAGGAAGTGGTAATTCTACTAAGACTACATATAACAGAAAAACCTTTCCCTTCTCAGTTTCCAGTCTACTCTACAGACTTCAAGATTTCTGACTCTACAATGATATGAACCAGTTCCTTTCAGCCTCTTTTTTTTTCTCACTGTCATATATTTATCTGCCTTCCATTCCCATGGGCTTTGCCTCCATGAATTTGACTAAAGGTGGGTCAAGAATATTTGTAAAAGATTGTATTTGTATTAAACACATATTGACTCCCTTCTTGTGATTCTTCCTTAAACAATAGTTTTTAACAACTATAGAAAACCTAAACATTGTTATAGCTATTGGAGTGATCAAAAAATGAGTCAGAGTGTACAAGAGTATGGCTATTCTTTATGCATGATTACAAAAATGAGTGGTTTTATGTAAGAGACTACAGCATCTGTGTATTTTAGTATTCAAGAGAGGTTTTGAAACTAATCACTTAGGAAGGGAGAGGGAAATTTGCATAGTACATAGGTGCTGCCCCCAAGACACCACGGATCAATCCTTCATGCACACACCACCCCACAGACACAGAAGAAGAGCTGGGCGCTGCTTACTCTCTGGGAGGAGGCCTTTGTAATACAGGGTACTGAGTGAGCCATTCTTGGTGATACACTTCTTCCAGGTCACAGAACTTCCTGAGTAGCCTCAGAGACATCTCTTGTTTTATTAGGCACACCCAAAAAGAGCTACACTCTCCAAAGCAAAGCCCTCTGGTGTGGCTCTCACCACAGCTCTGCTGTGGCTGTCCAAAGCCTCGGGATCAGGAACCAGAATGAGGGCTGACAGCCTTGCTGTCAGTCTACAGCGGCTCTCGGGAGAATCTTTTTTATGGAACTGTAAATAAATGGTTCTACAGAAATCTTAAGACAGATTTTGAATTCTGTGTAGTTGTTTATGAGGTCCTGGCATGCAGGAATATTTAGAATATTGAATTAATATTCACAGATTTATCTGCCATCTTAATAGTCTGGGACAACCAGGCCAGGCAGGGCTGCATAACAAGATCTTGTCTCAAAAAAAAAAAAAAAAAAGCCACATAGTATACCAATCCTAAAAGGATCTTCTTTTAAAATGAGGTTAGGTGATAAAATATATTTTCGAACTATTTTCCATGTTTCCACTAGGAACTCGCAAAGCATAGCATGTGAGTATGCCCTGTCAGCCCTTTGCTGCAGTAACTCATGGAACACAGCTAACTAGGTAGCTCTGAAGAGCATTTGATAACAGAGACTTGTTTTGAGAAACTTCCTTTACCAGTTTGTAATGCTAGAACATACTTAGCAAATGTTGAAACATACTGTTCCAGAGAGACTGAGGCTAAGATTCTCCCTAGTGAGCGACCCCATTCTAGAAGTCATCAGGCAAACAAGACCTCGGCAATGCCCCGGATGTTTTGCTCTCAATGATGAATATAACATCATCTGCTTCTCCTGTGGGAACCACTGTTTACCTGGAGATCGTTATAAGCATATCCGTCTACTAACTTCCGCACGGGAATAAGTGCCCTGAGCAAGCCTTTCTCAAACATTCATTTTCCGTAAGTACGCTCTTTCTTCACCAGACTTGAAATCATCCATCTTTCCCTTCTCTTTAAAAACATTCCCATTTATTTATTTGTTTATTTGTTTATTTAATCCAGGATAGAACCCGGGCCCTTGTACATATTGACATATTTGGTCAGTGATCTATCAATTGAGCTACAGGGAATGTAACATTCAATCGTGCTTGTCAACCTGATTGGATCTGGAGTCAGCTAGGAGATGGTACGTCCATGAGGAATTTTCTTGAAGTGGGAAGACCCCACTAAATGTGGTAGGACATTCTGGTGACAGCCAGATACAGGAGATCTGAGGGAAAGTACTTGGTTTTACCTCATTGCTTTTGTGTCTCTCTGGCGAGTTCATCTACCCTGTTGCTACTGCTCTTGCCACTGCAGCGATATTCCTTTGCTGATGATATCAGAGCCCAGATCCTCCCCAGCTTCTAGCACGGATTAAAGACCAGCAACTCTCCAGGAATCCTCCAGACCTTCTACACTAGTGAAACATCCAGCCTTTTGAGCTGAGCAGCTACCGGATTCTTGACCTCTTGAGTGTGAAGACAGCCCTTGTTGGGTTTCAGATATAAGCCAATCTAATAAGTCCATTTTTAATATACCAATATTGCACCTCTTGAAGACTCAGACAAATACAGTTGCCAAGGCTAGCCTTGAACTCATTCGGTAGCTCAAACTGTCCTTGAACATTCCTCCTCTCCCAGCCTCTCAGATAGCTGAGATTACAAGCCTATGAAATACATACAGTTTATCTTAGCAATTTAAAAATATGTAGTATATTATTATTAACTGTGGTAATAATACAATGTAACAGATCACAAAAGACTTATCTATTTAGACCTCAGCAAGATTAAAGCTTTGCAGTGTTTGATTGACATCTTCCATACCCACCCCTTCACTCCTTTTACTAAGTCGGCTTCTAAGATAAACCTCTTTACATTCCACATATAAGGTCGTAGAATATTTGCCTTTCTGAGTTAGATATATACATTAAATACGCCCTCCTGGAAACAGGTTATGGTCAGCACCTTGGTTCTAGCCACTGATATATGATCCTGCTGTGGAAACTGGGTTCAAACATTGGGAAACGAAGCAAAATCTCAGATTCAAAACCAGTCTTGAAACTCTTTTACAAAGTCTCTGTGTTAGAAAGATGTCTGCTGTCTCTAAAGATGCTCAAAAGGGATAGCTTGCCAAACAGCTCGGGGACAGATGGCTTATACCATATCAAGCAGTTGGCATTCTTCTGAGAGACCATGCTGCATGCAAAATGCGTGTCTTTAAACAGACTCTTACCCACTGCACTGAGATGTTTACACCACAAGGTCTCTCCGGGACAGAAACTAAGAGAAAGCCAAGTTTACTCCTCGAGCCTCCTGCCCTCCCCTGTGTCATTGTTCACAGAGGGCAGTCGTGAGGATTGTAGCAGAATTGCTGACTTTGTTATTACCTGCCTGCTTTTTATTTTTATTTTTGACTTTTTAAAAAAAAAATCTATTACAAGTCTATGTAGGAAAGATCCTATACTCTGGAACTTCGTTCCTATTTGCTGAAAGACTGGACAGATGTTGGGAGATAAGAACTGAGACTGAAGAGATGGCTGGTGTCTGATCTGGAAGGATCCTGATGTCACTAATAAATATGGACTTTAAGTAAACAACAGAGTGACCAAGACAATCTTGGGGATGATGACGTGCTATGTCATAGCACTGAGAGGTGGATGAAACAGAAGGAGACAGGCAGCTCCTCACGACAGCTCCTGGGACTTGCTTTGTCTACACTTGCCATATGCAGTAGACTATTTTGTCTTTGCTTCATCG
Source organism: Mus pahari (assembly GCF_900095145.1). Taxonomy (NCBI): domain Eukaryota; kingdom Metazoa; phylum Chordata; class Mammalia; order Rodentia; family Muridae; genus Mus; species Mus pahari. Next base: position 162,945,845 of record NC_034591.1, read on the forward strand.
TGTTAGAGTTTTCCCTTGTAGAAGTGTCACCTTGCTCCCATCTGTCACCGCCATGCCTCATCCCATCCATTCCAGGAAATCTGTTCTGATTGACTTAAATTCTTTGCCTCATTTATAGTTGGTTCATTTCCATTCTCTTAGTGAGGATCAGGGAATGATACACACAGGCATGGATATGTTTACCATCTGCTGTCAGTCAGACAGACATGGCCTCTGCCCTTGGGAGACAGAGAATGTGGGAATGTTGATAATGGACAGAACTGTCACCTATCTGTTGTTATGTGTGCCCAACTCTCAGCAATGTTTTTTACCAGTGATAAAGGATCATTCCCTCTTCTAAACAGTCAGCCCAATACCACATTCCCTTTCATGTTCTCTGAGATACAGCAGCAAGCATAGCACAGAAATCTCCCTGATGACAGTCTATTGGTAGAAAAGAGATTTTCAGGGAGCCAGATAATAAGCAGTAAACGCAGTAAGTACATTTTGCTTGTGTTAGAAAGCAGTGTTATAAAAAGTAGAGCTAGAATGGATTACAATTAAACATGGTCCCGTGATCACCACCATCAGTAATAATGAAATTAAGAGAACACTAAGACAACCCTTCATACATACAGTGTTGGTTAAAGTTTTTTAAATGACCCATAAAAGCAAATATTGGCTAAAATTCAGAGAAAACTTCTTAAATGCTATAGAAATGTAAAAATGAATCGGCCATTTTAAAAAGTTGCTCCTTACAAGAGATGGCGTGAATGGAGATTGAAAGAGTAAGTTCATTTTAAGGAAAGAGCCAGTAGAGTTTTGTGACGAGTTAAATAAGTGTGACAAGAGTCTAGGACAAACTAAAATTTGGGGTCTGAAGCTATAACTGTGGCTCTGGGTTATTAGATGGAAACTTGAGGAGGCAAAGGGTAGGGGTCAATTTACTTCTGCACATGCAATGTCTGAGGGAACCAATAGAAAATGTAATTGAACAGTCAGCTGTGAGAAGCTTGGGGGAGAAGTCCAGCTAAATGTTTAGGTAAACACCATTCAGGTAACATTTAAAGCCATAACGCCACACGAGCTGGCAGTCCATGGACATGCTCTAAACCACAGCATTATTTAGGAAAAAAAAAAAAAAGGATATTTATGGTGGCACACATTCAGTGAAGCAAGTGAGACCATTAAGGAAGGGATAGTTACCATAGGTACATGATAATTGCATCTCACAGAAAAGGAATGACCTAAACATTATCTGCATTTCTGTTAAAGAGTGGTTTTGTGAGCAGTGTGAAGGTTGTCTTTGTATTATTCAAATGCCGAGAGCTGAGTATAGACTGGGGACTTTGGTATTGTTATTTTTATGAAGCATCATTTGTCTCTGTGTTTTATAAACAGTCTTCTCCATCATCCCCTGATTGGTCTAATAAAGAGTTGATCTGCCAATTAGCTGAGCAGAAGAGAATAGGGAGGGACTTCTGATTCTACTGAGAAGGTCCCAGAGAGAGGAAGTATGTAGAGAGGACTAGGAGGAGAAACGATGTGTGGAGGAATCATGTGGAAGGACCAAGAGGAGTCTCCATGATGACACATATGGAGCAGAGCAAGCCAGGGTAAGAACTCAGCTTGAAAGTAAAGGAGCATGAGGCTGGGAAATAGACAGCTTTAGGAACTTAGAACAGCTCAGAAGCCTCCCAGCTTAGGCTTGTTGCTTGTTAATGCTAGTTCTCTGTCTGTATTCAGGGGTTAAAATGGGCTCGAGCGGGTGTAGAAACATCCAGAGGTTATTTGCGAACAAGGAAGGTTTAGAACCTTCCCCTTCCCCAAAATTACTTTTATGTTTCCTTTTAAGACATGGTGCAAATCTGTATTCTGTGGTTTCCAGCATGGAGTCAAATATTCCTAGAGGGATAATGGTTTAAAATAATCTCAGCATTGGAGAATGCCATAGACCCATAGACACTAAATAGGAAATGTCAATTAAATAGTAGAAAATTACCACAGAAACAATAAGATGTCAAGTGGGAGCATTTACTAAATCTGGACCAGGAGGAATAGCTGCCAGGTATAAGCTAAGAGGCCTTAATGAGGATACATAGGGATGGTGGCAATGCCCAATCAGTGGTGACCATGGATAAATTCAACATGACAAGTGCTTTGTAGGACCACAGTGGTCCCATGTAATATGACTGACATATGGGCTATTTAAGCTATGCCTATAATAGCATGCAGATGTGTTTCTTAGTATCACAGAATAAGAGTTGGAGCTAACATATTAACATAAATAAAGAGGAATATAGGAAAAAGAGTGGGCATATTCTAGAACTATTACTATAAGTTATTTATATGTTGTATCTAAGTAAGACTTTAAAAAAACAAACTTACAATGTGGTATTTAGTCTAAGGCACTCCATAATAAATTCTTCTGGAAATCAAAAGAATTCCAAAGTAACCTATCTTACATGAAAATCTGTAAGCCTTTAACCTACCAATCACACAGTGTCCCCTTGACGACACCACACAGGTCCGGCTTCCTCTGCTTGACTCTGGATATAAAACAGTCAATTCTGCTTTTCGGAAGGCATTCTTGTAATCTGCTCCAAATCCAGTTAGCAATGACATATGTATATAAATACAAAAACAAATGATTTCATGGGATTCCCAATGTCTGTGTATATGTCCATCCATGTGTATTGAGAGAAAGAGAGATATTCAACAATCTTTGGTTGCCAGAAAAACTTTTCATGAAGAAATTGATGGAAAGACATAATGCAGGTGAGTGTGGGTGGGTGGATGGATGGATGGATGGATGGGTGAGTGGCAAGTGGATAGGTGGACTGATGGAAGGCTAGATAGGTAGATAAGTAGACTGGATGGGTTAGATGGATGAGTGGGTGTGTACTGGCTAGCTTTGTGTCAACTTGACACAGCTGGAGTTATCACAGAGAAAGGAGCTTTAGTTGGGGAAATGCCCCCATGAGATCCAGCTGTGGGGCATTTCCTCAATTAGTGATCAAGGGGGAGAGGTCCCTTGTGGGTGGGACCATCTCTGGGCTGGTAGTCTTGGNTTCTATAAGANAGCAGGCTGAGNAAGCCAGGGGANGCAAGCCAGTAAAGAACATCCCTCCATGGCTTCTGCATCAGCTCCTGCTTTCTGACCTGCTTGAGTTCCAGTCCTGCATCCTTTGGTGATTAACAGCAGTATGAAAATGTAAGCTGAATAAACCCTTTCCTCCCCAACTTGCTTCTTGGTCATGATGTTGTACAGGAATAGAAACCCTGACTAAGACAAATTGGTACCAGCAGAGTGGGGTATTCCTGTAACAACCTGACCATGTTTTGGGGAGGACTGTGGAAGGACTTTGGAACTTTGGGCCAGAAGATCCATTTGGTGTTAAGAGCTCTTTGGAATGTTGTGTAGGAGCTTCGAAGATAATGTTCAGAACAGTGCAGAAGATGGAGGCCTGGCTTGTGTAATTTCAGAGGGAAAATTAAAGACTCTTTTCAGGGCGATTACTATTTTGGATTGTGAAGATTCTGTGGTTCTGGTTAGCTGGGGCTGAAGAATCAGCTGTGATTAACAAGATACCAGAACCACTAAAGTGAATCCTTTGTATTACTGGGACTATTGATGCTGGTTAGCTGGAGCTAAGGAATTAGCGGTGATTAAGAAGAGACCAGCATCATTGAGGTGACATCTTCTGGGAAGTGTTTTCTGAGAGCACAGAGGCTGTGAGCCAAGGTTGTACCTTGTGCTGTGGCTGGACTTGGTAATGTGTAAGAGTTACTCAGGTGGTACTGGTTTTGACAGCATGAAGGGGTCATGCAGAGCAGCTGAGGCTATGGAAGCACTGTGGGAGGCCATGGAAGGCCATTGGTGAAGGTGCAGCCTCAGTTGCAATTGAAGGCCCAGGACTGAAGGGGTCATGCAAAGGAGTTGAGGCTTGGCACTATGAAGAGAGCCTATGAGAGGCTAGTGTTGTAGCCTAGTTACAGTGGAAGAGATACCAGTATCATGAGATGATGACCACCAAGAACAGCAGCAGCAGTGAAGTACAGGCAGCTGGAGCTGAGAAGACAAGGTGTGTGCTACAAAGGGCATGGCTGGAGAAGTGACCCAAGCCCTTGGAGGAGCCCAGAAGATCATGAGTTGGATCCCAGATATTGGACAATTGGAGTTTGATTTTGCTTTTCATTGTGACTGTGCCCTGATGCTTTTCCCTCTTGAAGGAAGTATTTTAGTGGAACCCACAGTTAAGAGACTTTTGTATTGGAACAGATGATCACTTTTACCTTTAGAGGAAACAATGTGTTCAAATAACTTTTCCACAGATTCATGCCACGAGCAAAGGACATATCAAGGTTTGGGTCATTGTTTGAAAGGTCAGGTCTTGCCTCCCACTCCCACTTAAGGTTTTCTATTTACAAGTATACCTCATAATCGTAAAATGCATAATAAGCCCCCAAACTGCAAGAGAGTCCGTGAGAATGTAATGAAAACCCAAATACCAAATAAGTTGCTCATAAATAAAATTCAATGAAGTTTCTTCTTGGTGCATGGGGAACACAAATTAGGAATCATAAGAATGAACAGACTATAAAAAATAGACCCAATGACTTTAATTCTCCCAATCAAAATCAGGCTGGCTCTTTGCCTGATTTATGTCACCATTTATTGCAAACCAGCATGCCTAGTCCAGCTTAAATCTGCAGATTCTAGTGTGTGTGCAGAGACTATCCTCCTGGGACACGAGCATTAACTATTCATAAGAGGAAATGGAAGCATCAGTCTTCGGAGCTATAATTCCCTTTATCCCTATTATACACACATTCCAATGGGGCAATTCCTCTAATCACAATGGTCAATAGCAAATTAGCTCATTTTAAAATTTATTGCTAACAAAGGATTCAATCCAATGCTAATTCCTAATTTGCTCTATAGCTAATGTAACTTAGACTCAGATTCAGCCTTGTAGCAGGTAAAAGGGATCACTGTGGTGGTGGTGGAAGGGCACAGATGAGCCCACTATAAACACAAGCTCTCTCCAGGCTCTCCTCAGGGGCTACCATCCTGCCATGTGCTGTGTAAGCTTTTTGTCCAAAATGGGATGCTGAACTTGAATGCCTAAACTTCACACTGTGCATAAATGGCTGCCACTCAATTTGTAATCATCTCTAACCCTAAGTTCTTCTACTAAATCATGAATAACATCTTGTGAATTTCAACTATCTCTTCTTTTAAGTCTCTTACCCATACTCACTCTCATATTTGTTTGGAGGGGAAAACCTCACATTAAATTCCTAAATGCAAACAATGAGGGTTCTGACCTGAGCTTTTCAGTTCTCTCTCACATCCCACACTTCTGCTCAGTAACTCTCTACCCAACACGTTGCTTCCTGTTGCTCTTTGACTATGTCATCCAGGCTCCTTCTTGGGATGTGGAACCTTCCTTCCTGTGTTTAGAATCTTCTTCCCAGAAATAGCCTCATAGTCTATTCACTCCCTGCCTTCTGGACTTGGAACAAGTGTCTCCTTACTTGACAGCCCTGATTTAGTATCTACTCAACACTTTTCTTATCAGCACCTAATTCTGATGTATACATTGAGTTTGCTCATTAATTCTCCTCTACTGACAGCCAAGTCTTTGAGGCTGGAGTCTTTGTTCTGCTCACAACTGTAACCTAACACTAGATGAATATTCAATCTGTACCAAGCAACCAACAAATACCTAGAAAGCAAAGGAAGGTGGGGTTGGGAGGCTACTCTGAACTCCAGTGGAATTAATGAAGGACACATTTTGCCTGGTCCTCGGGATTCTGTACATGGACTTCCCCTGTCCTTAAAATAGGGACCAGTGACACAGCATGAATTTAACCTGACTCTGGCATCACAGGGCACATTACTGAAAGCATTTCCAGCTCCAAGGTTGATACTGACTTCTGCCTCTCACTTTCACAGCACAGAACATCAGCCAAACCTGTATCCTGTAAGTTCACACTGCTGAACAGTGTACAGAGTCCTGAAAGTCACTGTCTTAGGTAAAAATCATCACTTTGAAGAATAGGGATCTTAGAAATAAGAACAAATGGGCTGGGAAATAACCCAAGAGGTGATTGACCAGCAGAGAACCTGACTTCCAACCTTGATTCCCGTCTCTTTCCCAGGGTATGAACAGACCCTAAAAGAAAGGCTGGACCACAAACACATGTGATAAAGGCCTAATCTCTGCCACCACCCTCTGACAGGTCAAGATGTAGCATGGACATCGCCTCCAGGCATTAATGAATGTTCACAGAGGTGTTTGCGGATGAAGAAAACCACCACAAAAGGCTGGGTCCCACCATCTTAATCACTCCAGGATTTGGCTTTTTTTCCTTTTCTTGACGCGTTTGAGAATGCTTGCACCAAAAGAAAATCTTTTTGCCCTTCAGTGGGAAAATCCATCACCCTTCAGGTGGAATTTCCATTAAATTCTCAGGTGAACAAAAGATCTTAGAGCAGTGTCAGCCTTTCTGTGCATCTCTCCCAGCATCATGAGGGACCACATTTAACACACATGAATGAAGTGTGCATAACTGGAGTTACCAGACAAAAAGAAGCCACATCTAAGTAGAAGATGCTACAAACACAATTGATTAGAACTGTGGAGAGTTGGAATGTTACAGATCCAGAGACAAATTGTCTGGAGCTATTTATATATGAAGCAACTTGAATACCTGGAACTTGCCTCAAAATAATCCCGTGTAGCAGAAGAGAAAACAGGAGGGATGTAGGTGGAAGAAAATTATGAATTCAGAGTCTTAGTGTTTGAAACATAGAGGTTACTAAGCTGTTCTTTGCTCTTTTGTGGGTGATTAAAATTATCCATTATAAGATATTGAAAAATAGAAAAAATTGCATTGAGGAGAAGAGGAAGTAAAAAAGCAAATGCATTAGGAAGAGTCGGGACCACTGCACCCACACTAGCTTCTCTTTAACCTGTGTGTGCTGTACTTAGAAACTAAGATGGCACTGCCACTGGGTGGCACACTGGAAGTCAACTCTACCAACAAACTCTTTCAATACTTTTAGAAACATCACCACTGCAATTGAAAACTTGGATTAAGCAGGGGGGAAACTGGGATGGTTTTGTGTCAGTTTGATTGGAAAAAGTATGCCCACATACCTGGATAAGCATTATTTTATAGGGGATTTCTGTGGGGCATTCTGGTAGACATGAGCTGTGACGTTGATCTTCATTGTTCATGTGACTAGATATGGGATCACTTAGAAGACCCAACTTTGGGTATACACGAGGATTTTTCTCTGAGAAGATTAACTGATAAAGAAGACCCACCCTAAACGTGGATGGCACCACCACACAGGCTGGGGACCGTATTGAATAAAAGGCAAGAAATAAGAAATAAGAAAGCCAGATGGATATAAGTTTTCCCTCTTTTCTGCTTCCTGAAAAGACATAGTATGGTTTGGATGTAAAATGTCCCCTATAGATTCATATGTTTCATCATTTGGTCCCTAGCTGGTGGCACTACTTTGGAAGGTTCTGGAACCTTCAAGGGAGGAGCCTTACTGGAAGAGGTGGGTCACTAAGGGCTGTCCTTGGGGTTTTAGAGTCAAGCTTCACTTCCTATTATCCCCTAGCTTCCTGACTGTGGTTTCAATGTGAGGAGCCACCCACACTTCTGCTACCCTCACTTCCTCATTGTGATGGACTGTACCCTCAAACTATGAACCAAAATAAGCCCTTTCTCCCTGAAGTTGCTCTTGTCAGATGCATGGTCACAACAGTGAAAAAAAGTCACTAGTGTTACATCTGAGTCAGTAAGCTAAGTGGAACATGATCTACTGGACCAGTGTGAGACCAGTTGGCACCATCAACCCACAGAGGGAGGAAAAGCCACTCTCCTTCTCAGAGTCAGGATGCGGGTCACATCTTTTACTGCCTCTGCACATCCTTACTTCTGGTTTACTGAGGACTTTGAACTCTAGAGCTTACAGCAGCCCCGTGTTACAGCCCTGAATTACAGCCCTGGAGTTCCTGTTCTCTAACTTACAGGCAGCATATTGGAGGACTTCTCAGTCTCCTGAATTATGTGAGGAAAGTCCCACAATAAATCTCTTCTCTCTCCTTCCCTCCTCTTTATCTTTCCCTCACTCTTTTCTCTCTCCTCATACACAAATGCTGCACACACATATATTTATACACTTGCATTTATATATGCACACACACACACACACACACACACACACTTCCTGCTAGTGTTGGATGCAGAAGACAATTGGAATCACTCCAGAAGCTCATTGCATGCTTGGATCTATCTGAGCTGTAATCAGCAACTCAAGTATTTTGTTTTAACCATTGAGGATGAATTACTTTCAAACTAATCATCTAGCTTATTTCTGCTAAAATTTTAGAAATGAGGTGATCAGCTTAAATTTTCTGCCCAGCTAGCATTTGTTCTCTCTCTCTCTCTCTCTCTCTCTCTCTCTCTCTCTCTCTCTCTCTCTCTCTCTCTCCTCTCAAAAAAAAAAAAGCAATTATCTGGTATAAATCTTGCTCATGGGAGGAAAGTCATTAAAATATCTTGTCCACAAAACAGACTATAGAGCAAAAACAAGCCATAAGTTAAGCTTAAGGAGTTTAGTTATGTATTTCCACTGAGAAGCCAAAGAAAAGCGAAGAGGCTTGTAACAAAACACTCATGAAAGAGAAAGGGAAAGTGAGGGTACAGAGCAGTCAGCATTCATCTACTGGCACTTAATCAAATTGTCTGGCCCTTTAAATTTGAGTCATTCTTTTAATCAAGAAATTAAAATTTCTTTAAATTCCAGAATGCATTAAGTTCAAATAGGAAACTGTAGCTCTGTAGTTTTGCCTTTGAGAACACTTCAATGAAGAAATAAGAGGAGCCTAAAATACTTCCTTGTCTTAAGCACGTGTCTCTGATGAGGGTCCTGAGCACAAAACACAAACAGAACACAGGCAGCAGCTGCTGAACACAGCAGAGCGATGCTGATACTAATCAAAGGCTCTCCCTGACTCTTCGACATTCCGAAGATCTGATGAAGTAAATAGTCTTACATTTAGAAGTTGTAATGGTATTAAAAAACTCTTTGATTTTATAACGATGTGGTAAATCAATGTTTCTTAGGATGCCTCTTTGTTGGAAAAAGCATTTTGTGTTTTGTCAAGAATCCAGACTCAATACAGGATTGCTGTCAGACCAGCATATCAGGCTGGGGAGATGACTCAGGTAAAATGCTTGCTTTGCAAGTACAAAGACCTAAGACTCATCCCCAGAGCCTCATTTAAAAAAAAAAAAAAAAAGTCAGTCTGGAGCCTAGAAAGATGGCTCATCAGTTAGGAGCACTGGCTGCTTTCCCAAAGGACCCGATTTTTATTCCCAGAACCCACATGGCAGCACACAACTGTCTGTAACTCTAGTTCCACTGAACCTAATGACCTCTTTTGTCCTCTGCAGGCATGTGGTACACAGACACACATGCAGGCAAAACATCCTTGCAAATAAAATAAATAAAAAAGATATATTTTAAAAGCCAGGCATGGTGGTGCTTGTTTTTAATTGAGGCAATGGGAGGGCAGAGATAAATACAATATCTGAGGCCACTGGACAGATGGCTTCTAAGTAGTGATACCTGCGATCCTCCTCCGTCCTCACATGTATCTGAACATACATGAACATGTATGTACATATGTGTATGCACATACCCCAGTAAGCATTGTCTCGCCCATCCCCCACAGCTTACGTTCCAGTCATCAGCTGTGAACATCAGACACACCTACCTAGGCTGCACACACTTCTGCCCCTACTACCCTAGACTTAGCACAGATATTTCAAAGAACCTACAGATCTTCCCAGCAGTTCGATGAGAGTGTTTCCTTATAGACAAACTCAACATGGAGGTACCATCAGTTCTTCTCTTCATAAACAATATCCAGTATCAAAGAAGTTTCTGCCCCCAAGGCTTGAACTCAGCAGGGAAACACACACACACACACACACACACACACACAC